>NW_024340692.1:19729230-20329230 GCF_902729225.1 Pteropus medius
AGAGAGAGAGAGAGAGCACACACACTTGATTTACTATAAGGATTTGCCTCACACAATTATGGAGGCTGAAAAGTCCAAGATCTGTAGATGGCAAGATGGAGACTTAAGAGAGTCCATAGTATAGTTCCAGATCAAGTTTGAAGGCCTGAGGATCAGGAAAGCTAAAGGTGAATAATCCATTCTGAGTCTGAGTTTGAAGACAGAAGACTGATTTCTGAGCTCAAAAATAGTGAGGCAGAGAGAAAGGTGTCTTTCTTACTCAGGCTTTTATTCTATTCAGGCACTCAAGGAATTGAATGAGGCCACCCACTTTGAAGAAGACAATCTACTCAGTCTATCAATTATAAGGTTAATCTCACCCTGAAACACCCTAAAGCACACCCAGAATAATGTTTAACCAACTACCTGGGCACCCTGTGGCACACAGAATTAGCCATCACAATACTTTTTCATATTACAAAAGAAAACTATAATTTAAGTGTTCTGAGTTAAACGACAAGGGTATTTCTATCAGAAATATAAAAATACCCAAGAAATCAGAAATATGGTTTACTATTTATTTATTTATTGTTTTTTAATTTTGTAAGTGTCTACTTAAGCCAATAACAGAAGAACAGGCCAGAAGCAAGCTCTCAACGAATTGAGAAAATATTCCCTTGAAATATAGTTTAATATTCTCATTTTACCAATTAACAACCTGATATACAGGGAGTATGGCTGACTTTCCTATGGTGACAAAGACTATCAAAAAGCTAAAATACAGAATTCGTAAACTAAGTCTATAAACTAAGTTAATCTATAAACACTAACTATACCTTCTAAAATTCACACTAAATACAATCATGGATAATTTCTTAGAGTCAAAACAAAATAAAGCCTTAAAATGGTAAGGGATTATTCATAAAGAAGTGTTTTAATTAATATTGAGTGGCCTGGGAAAATTATAGCATAAAATTCCTAGTGTCATACAGTTCTGGTTCAAATTCCAAATCTACAAATTAATTTTACTTTCACTTTTGTTTCTATTTATTAAGGTATAATTTGCATAGAGTGAAACTGACTTTTTTAGGAGTACAGTTCTATGATTTCTGGCAAACTCATTAAGTCATGTGATCTCCACCACAGTAAGATAAAACATTTGCATCACACCCAAACTTTCTCTCACATACATATGTAGTCAATATTTTCTCCCCACCCCCAGCCCCTAGCTATCACTCATGTGTTTTGTCCTAATGGTTTGGTCTTTTCCAAAATTCCATCTAAATGGAAACATACAATACATAGCCATTTAAATCTAGTTTATATCACATAGCGTAATCTTTTGAGACTGATTCATGCTGTATGATGTATCAGTAGTTCATTCCTTTAACTGAGTAGTATTCGCTTATGTGGATATACCACAGTGTGTTTACCCATTCACCAGTTGATGAGCATTTGTATTGTCATGGACATGCTTTTGTATGGATAGCTGTCTTTATTTCTTCTGGGTAAATATCTCCCATTCATTTTATTGGGTCATTGCCTTTATTTCCTTACAGTTCTAGAGGTCAGAAGTTTGACACAGATCCCACTGGTTAAAACCTAGGTGACAGCAAGGCTGCATTCCTTTTGGAGTCTCAAGGGAGAATGTTAACTTCCTTTTCATGCTTCTAGAAACTGCCTGCATTCCTTTGCTCATGACCCTTCCTTCATTTTCAAAGTCAGTAGTGTAGCATCTTCAAATCACTCTCAGACCGTCTTGCCTCCCTCTTTGAAGGACCCTTCTGATTACACAGAGATCATCCAGATAATCCAGGATAATCTCCCCATCTGAAGGTCTTTAATTTAATCACACCTACAAAGTCTCTTTAGTAACGGAAAGTTACATAGTTACAGGTCCCAGGGATTAGGATGTGGATACTTTCAGGTACCACAGTCTGCCAAGAGGTAATCATGTTTTTGATGCTACAAAAGGGCAGCAGGAGACTGAAGTATTGAATAGAAAAAAAATGTGGCAATATTTGTCCAACATTTAACATTATGCAGGAAAAAGAGTGCTCTGGACATGATACATTCATATTTATGTTATAAGAATCTTCTTCAATGCAGAGGATGAAGAGAATTAATTTATTTAGATTCTCCAGCTTAATAGAACTAAAATGGTAAAAAGCACAAACTCTAAGTGATAATTTGTGTTAACTAGGATGCTTTCTGATCCATGCTTTGATCTTACAGACCATTTTAGTCATAAGATGTGAAGGCCAACACCAAATAACTCTGCTGTGATTCTCCTACTTACTTGTCATTTTAAGTAATTAAGACCTTCTTCTATTTAAATTAGTCCCTTGTGAATTTGGGTAATTGATTTTGGCATTTAAATATTATTTTTGAAACCAAAAAGTAAAACTAGGTTTGAGAGCTATAAACTGAGAACCAAATCCTGGTCCATGGTGACCCAATGGATTCAGAGATAAACTGTTAGACTCGACCAGGAAGCAAATCATCTAGTCCAAATGTTTGCTATTTATTTAATTTTAGTGTCTTTCATTTAATACCAAATACAGCAACAATAACAATAGCTAATGTGTATGCAATTCTTAAGTGCCCACCACAGTATTAAATGCTGTTCATATATTATCCTTCATTGTAGTCCTTTGATATAGGTACTCATAATAGCCCGATTAATTTCACATGTGAAAAATCTGAAACAGACTCTAAAAAACTCACCAAGGTTACAGATCTTAATATTAAATGTATTAAAATGACAGTAAAGTAAATCATGCCTTTGAGAAGAAAAATTTTCATATATGAAAATAGCTGGCAGGCCAAAATATTTTCTATGTTTTAATATCCAAGATTTGATAACATAAATATGATTTACATAATTCCATTGAATAGTGTTAACACTGGAGATATATGTCTACATTTGTATTTAATTAAACTTGAGTATGAAAATGCAGAGTATAATAACCAAGTTATAATAAATACCATTTGAAACTAAATAAAATGTCTCCCCATTTTTTTTTAAATTTTGTATTGAGAGCAATTAGATTTAAGTCAAAATAATTTTATTTTCCATTTATCCCCAAATGAAAGGAGCTGATCAACATTTGGCAACTACATACTTTTTTTCTTTTAATGTGTAAAAAGAAAAAGACTTGTGTCATTTTTCTCATTACCATAAAAAAAAAAGTTTCCGTGTTGATATTCTCATAGTAGTCATTTACAACACATTTGTAGAACTAATTGCAGAGAAGGAATTTGTGCCAAGATTCGATTTCTGTAAAAATAATGCCAATGATTCTTCTTTTCTTTAACTTTTGATGAGGTACATATTTACACAACTTTCTTCTTTTCTTCTTTTCAGTGATTACCAGTTCAAAGAAAGAGTTTCTTACATTTGAAACCAGTTGGTGTGAGGGTAGCTCTTTTCAACATCTTAATTCTTTAAAGCCATATTTCACAATTCTTTAAAGACATAATTCATTGATTATAGAAAATAAGACCATAATGTCATTCTGGAAGCAGTAATATTGAAATTGAGGTGTCAGAGCTCAATATTACTCTGGCAAAATCATCATAAGTAAAGCGAGGCAAATTTCATGTTGCTGGATGTAATGAAACTCATGGCAATACAGGACCAGGGGATTTAGCTAGGTATACACTGATAACACACCGAGCACTAGTCATCCCACAGGAAAACATTAATTCCTTACATCAAATGCTATCCATGGTGATTTAGCTTGTGACCTTGCATATTGGAGGCATAGTTATGAGTAAACGGTGAACTCTGTTATATGTTGTGTTCAATCTACCATGACTCATGAGGCATATTTTATAATGTCTGCTTTTGGAGCATGTTTTAAGTTGTGTAAATATGTACCTCATCAAAAGTTAAAGAAAAGCAGCATTACATGCCCTGACAGCATTGTAGAACATTGACCTTTTCTTATTATCATGTGCCTCCGATGCCTCTCTAATGGATAGCTTGACATTTTCATTTAAAACAACTGTTGTGTTCTCTGACATTTTTGTCTCTGTCACTGAAATCATAAGGGTTAGCCGCAATTGTTCGCAATTACCTGGCATACAAATCATTTGCAGGTAAAAGAAGCATAAAAATATTTTTTAATAAAATTGTTACAAGATATATTTCAGAACACCCAGATTTTGCATCTGTCTTTGTAAGTGATCCACTGGTTCACATGATCTGATAGCCTTGTAATTATAAATGTTAAAAATGGGCTTAGTGTATTACTTTCTCTTAAGAAATATTTTATTTTCAAAAAATTGACTATGATATCACTAATATGTGGGATATAAACCTAAAAGCAACAATGAGCAGGACAATCAAACAGAGACTCATGATGGACATGGACTATAGATTTGTGCTTACCAGAGGGCTATAGTCTAGTGGTTACTAGTTAGGTGAGGGAGGAGGGGGAGGTAGACAGGTAAAGGTGGTCAAATATGGGGGGTGGGGGAGGGTGAAGGGTAAAGGAGATCAAATATATGGTAGCTGAAGGAAACTGGACTCCGGGTGGTAATCACACAATAGAATGAATAGATGTCAACATATAATGTACACCTGAAAATTACATAATTGTATTAACCAATGTTACCTCAATAAACTTAATAAAAAAAATTAAGTGGATGCTCATATTCCCTAAGATTTGTGGAGATTTGTTTTTATAAGTTAATTCATTTATAGTTCCCATTTTAAGTTTAAATGTAACATGAAGAATGCAAACATGAATTTCAATTACGTGTATGCATTTGTTTATAGATTGTTTTTTTAACCTAAGATTTGAGGTTGTTACCAAAAGTAGATAAAAAGAAAAACAAATAATGAGAAAATTGGATTAAAATATATGAGAAAATTAATAAAGGCAAACGGAAGATTATTATATGGACAGGCATCTTATGTGACAATAGCAGTTAATAAAAGTGGACTCCAAATTTGATTCTGAGGTTCATGGAGAGCAAAGCACACACAGACACAAAAGTAGAGTTATAAGACTCACAGCATCCAACAAACAAATTATTTAAGAGAAATACAACTTTGCCTCAAAATGAGATCTGTGTCATTTTTCTCCCATGGGTCTTCATAAAGAGAATGCTGTCTTTGATACGAAGTTTTTTCTCCCTTAACACATGCTTTGCATGGTTCAGAGAGAATGCATGAAATCATGTTGTTTAGGATTGAATCCTGGCTTTCGAACTACTGAACTGTTTAACCAACTAAGAGTTCATTGCTCCATCTGTAAAGTGGGGAAAAGTAGCTCCAATTTTACAAGGCTGTTGGGAGGAAAAAAATGGGTTGCTTTATGAAGCACTTAGCTCAGTGCCTGATACATTTTCAGTAAATGAATATTAAATTTTTAGTGACTCCAACATCCTCTGGGGATAGGTAATAAGAATGCTGATGTGTAATTGTGTAAAAGTATATTTTATGACCTTCAAATTAACAGGGTCCAGTAATGTCAGTCGGTTTAGTCTAAGGCAATAATTTAGAACATAGAACTTTTTCTAGAGCATAATCTGCAGAACAGTAGTGTCATAAGATGGGTCCACATATTGGTTTGTGAAACTCAACCCTTTATATTCTTTTTTTTCAGCTGCAGAGTGCACATTAGCATATTTGAGGCTCTGAAATACCATTCTTTGAGCAACTTAATTAACTGTGTTTAGTGCAATGTTTTATTAATTTTGTTTGTTTTGTTTTACTGTTGAACAACTCTTGTTTGTTTTTATTATTTGGTAGAACCATGTATTAGTATGTAAATTTATTAGTCTTCAGTTGTACAATTTAGGAAACAGTGCTCTAGATCATGCTCTATGCATCCTCCTAGGCAATTTTCCATAATGCTGTTTCTTACAGCTCCATTTTGGAGAAGAATTAGATGGCAAATATGTCAACGTCATAGTGTTTTGAACAAACTCAGACTGCAATATTTCATGTTCCTGAACAGGATCCTAAGCATGGGACTTGATTGGTGACCAGTAATGAAAATAATGAGCTTTAATAAGCACAACTTGAAGGAACGGTCACCACAGTCCCAAATTCATAGGGGCCAAGAAAGAAACAATTAGCTGGGCCAAGATTTTAAGATATCAGTTCTGGGCCCACTTCAACAGGACCATAAAGCTGAAGTCTTGTGTAAACTAGCATATGAAGTTTAGTGTAGAATATTCCCAAACCAGTTATCTACCATAGCCTTATATCACACAGTCAAATATTCAAAGATAAAAATGAATTAGCCCTTAATTTTACTAGAGAACTGAACCTCTTTCTAAAACACAAGTGATATATGTTCTATACATGAAATTTTGTTTAATATCTGCTAAAAATCCTTATTTTCTCAGTAATCATTCTTAAACCATTTTTTTCTGGCAATAATTACATAAAAGAATTAACGATTTGTTGAGATTGCTCATAGAACTTTCTAACAAAAACATTATCACAGAAAAGTACTTGTATTTGACTTCAAAATTATACCTGGCTCATTCAAAAGTAGTAGAAAATCATTAAGTCACAAATTAAATATAAGGGAGAGCTGACCAAAACATATCCCTATTTATACTACTTAAAATTGTTATTGTTCTGCCCATAATGTCTCCTATAAACTTTCTAGTGGTAGCATTAAATAATAAATAAAGACTTTTATCTTTTTAAAAAATTGCTTTCAGGTAAATTGGAATAAGCTAAATAAGGGAAGGAGCCTTGACTGATTTGTCTTTATATATCCACTGTATGATAAAATGGCAGGTACATGGTGGACACATAAAAATATTTATATGAAATAATGGATTCATGAACACTAGTTGAGAACCTCAAAAGCAGAATGATTATAAATCTATTATAGCTGTTTATGGAAGGACACAAATAAAATGTCCTCATTCTCACATCATACTTTTAGGATTGGTAGGCTTACAAGTTATCTCATATCTCTAACGAAAACTGAAAAATCAATCATATGTGAGCTTTGCAGCACTTTCATTGGGAATGGAAACAGCTCAACTAGAATTAAATTATCTTTAGAGGCAAATATGATTAAACTAAAAGAGATCAACAACTGTTATCCAAATAGGTAAAGAAGATTTGAGAATTGTCTCATTAATTGAGAATAATTTTAGAATGTTTGTAGTTTGGGCATGGGGCCAGTTTAAAGTATTGTAACACTAATAACTCTAAGAAAAACATAATTTCCTAATTACAAGAATCAAAATATGGTTCTATTTTCTATATAACTCAATAATGCTTACTCATATGACAAATTTGTTCAGAACAGTGTGTGATTATGAAAGAGAACTCACAAAATATGTTATCTCTGTTCTCCCTAAATTGACATATGGTTATAGTTACAAAGCTTTGGGAAGACTTTCTTATTGGCTTATATAGGTTCAGATTCCTATATGAGAATTATATAGGCAATATTTGACATAAGCAAGAAACATGTTCTTGGAAAATTTTTATAAATGAAAAGAAAACAAGCAGCTTAAAGGCTCACATCTACCGAGTTTTTTCCTACCTTGAGTTTTTCCTTCTTTGTTTAAAAGTTCCTAAAAAATATCAACTTTTTACCATGTATTGACTTTTTCCAGGAAATCTCTCTATGGTTGTTAAAATAAGAACTTGCTAAAACATAAGTAAACTTTATTGTATAAGCAAGCTAGGTGAGACAATGCTAATTGCTTAAGTAAAGCATATTCATTTCACGCCAATAATCCATGTAATTCAACTCTGCCTAGTGTCACTCACCTGTGTCTTGCATTGGCAGCCTGTGGGGGTACTATTTTAAAGTAGTTTTTAAAAATTATGAAAAGTATTGGTGTAGTCCAAAAGAGGTCGATACAGAAACAGGAAGCTCAAAGTTCTTGGTATGTTGCTTCCATATAGACTGCCTCTTGGTTTTGGTCTCATTATCTTCCCTGGCAACCCTCTTAGGCCAAATGTTAGTGCTCGCTCCCTCCCTCTCTCCCTCCGTGTCTCTCTCCCTCCATGTCTCTCTCTCTCTCTGTCTCTCTGTCTCTCTGTCTCTCTCTCTCTCCCCGTTGTGCCACACATGCCTATACACATGAATGGTCCCCTTATTATCAATGGAAAATGCACATATTTGATCCATTATATATTACAATGAAGTTATTTCCCAAATCATAGCTTCAAACTCTGCTGCTTCAAGCAATCTTTTACCTTTTACAAGCATAACACAGATATCAGTGTAACATGCCCCTAAATTCCAGGGTACACATGAAGCTCTTCTCACTAAAGAAAATAACCCACATATCTATCTTCCATGGAAAAAACGAGACTACCAGAGTATAAAAAGACAATTCTGAAATTATTCCATTGCATTTCCTCTTATTCCATTCTATAACCTCTCTTTTGACCTTTCCAACATCCTGTGGTAGATTATAGATGAATAGTCAAATAAAGGGGTACAGTAGAATCTTGGTTCCTGAGTACTTGTTTTGAAAGACATCTCGTGTGGTCTCTCATTTCAATATACAATGTGGAGTACTTGTCATTTGATGTCTTAATTCAACTGAAGAACCAATTTAATCAGAATTCTGGGAAAAAAAGTAAAGTTTACAACAAACAAGTGAACAGTAAATCAAAAAACAGTTAGGAAAGTTCTGTGAAATTTTTTTTTGCCTTTGCTCTACCTCCTTTCTTGCTCAGTGACAGTTGTGAAGACAGCAGCCGTATTCCTAGTGTGACAACTGGTCTCTGGTTCTGGTGGTACGGACCAGACTTCATTCACAAAGTCTTATGTATATCTGTGCTAAACTGAGGGCAACCTGAAGGACTGACACAAGGCATTTATCTCTGTTTTGTATAATGAGAAGTCAACTAAGAATGGGAAAGTGGCAGGTATCTCTCAAAAACATAAGGCTAATTAATAACCTTCAGGCACCTGGGGCAAAAGATTACTTATTGAGACATATTATAGATCATCTAAAAACTCTTAGGAAAAGCTAGGGAGAGATTCTTTGGTATTTTAGGGCAATCAGAAAATCTCTGATGTATACTTAGGGAATGTAGAAAATCACCTGTATACCAAGAAAAGGTGCATGCTCAGAAAAAAAAAAAAAAAAGGCTAAGAAATCCTAAGTTTTCACCTCGGGCTATTCCATAGACTTAGTGCAAGTTCTGGGAAGTGCTGAAGTAGTGCAAGAAACTGAGCCAATCTGAAAAGAATAGGAGATTTTTTTTTCCCTTTGTATGATTTTCTGTTTCTTTATTCCTGGCAGTCAAGAAAATATCTGTAAAAATATTAACTGAACACAAGCTAAAGGAAGAGAGACTTACTGATGACAATACATCATAAGATATACAGTGTTTTCTGGATTTGTTAATTTACTATATTGAAGGATGCCTTTCACAAAGTATATCAAGTCAACTTGATATTCACTTTAAATATGTTATAATCTTATATGTCAATTATGCTTCAATAAAGGTGAAATTTTAAAAAGTGAAAGAAAATTTAAACATATGGTCTTTTCAAAAACGGTTTGGAAAAGTCATTAAACAGATGAACAACTAAAGCTTTTAACATTCAAAAAAACAGTAAACCATGAGGAATGAGAAGAATCTGGTTTCTAGAGTTATCACATTATAATATTCAAATTTCCAGGTTGTTTTAACCTTTGTTTAATGTATTTAATTATGAATTTCTATAATATAATTTTTAATAATGGTTTCCACTACTGGCTTGCAAACTATGAGTCTGCTCTTATGCTACATAGGAGACATACCCCATGCCTCCTCTACATATTCATATTAGGATGTAGAAATAGGTTTTTTTTTTTTAAGATTTCATGTTTTAAGAATAGTTTTAGATCCACAGCACAATTAAAAGGAAGGTACAGAGATTTCCCATATATCCCTGCCCCAGTTATCAACATCCTTCACCAGAGGGCACCTTTGTTACAACTGATGGACCTACACTGATATATCATAATCATCTCAACTCCATAGTTTACCTCAAGGTTCACTCTTGATGTTGTACATTCTACGGGTTTAAGAATAGCTATAAGTGACATGTATCCATCATTTTGGTATCATACGGAGTATTACGCTGCCCTAAAAATTCTGTTTTCTACTCTTCATCTCTCCCCATCAATCCAACTCTCAGTAACACTGATCTTTTCACTGTCACCATGGTATCACTTTTTTTTTTTTTTAGAATGTTATATAACTAGAATCAAACAGTATGCAGCCTTTTCAGTTTAGCTTCTTTCACTTAGTAATATGCATTTAAGTTTCCTTCATGTACTTTCATGGCTTGATAGCTTATTTCTTTTTAGTGTTGAATAATATTCCATTGTCTAGATGTACCATAGTTTATCAATTCACCTACTGAAGGACATCTTGGTCATTCCCAAGTTTTGGCAATTATGAATAAAGCTGCTATAAACATATGTTGCAGGTTTTTGCGTGGATATAAGTTTTTAATTTCCTTTATTAAATACCACAAAGTGTGACTGCTGGGTTGTTTTATGAGTACATTTGGTTTTGTAAGAAACTGCCAAACTCTCTTCCAAAATAGCTGTATCATTTTGCATTCATACCAGTAGTGAATGAGAGTTCCTATCATTCCACATCCTTACCAGCACTTGGTATTGTCAGTGTTTTGGATTTTGGCCATTCTAATAGGTGCGGAGTAGCATCTCATTGTTTTAATCTGTATTTTCCTGATAACACATAATTTGAAGCAACTTTTCATATAAACAGATTTGCCATCTGTTTAGCTTCTTTGATGAGGTGTCTTTGTCCCATTTTTTAATTTGGTTGTCTACTTCTTGTTGAGTTTTAAGAGTTCCTTTCATATTTTGGATAACAATCATCTATCAGATATGTCTTTTGCAAATAGTTCCTCCCAGTCTGTAGCTTGTCTTATCATTCTCTTGACATAATCTTTTGCAGAACAGAAGCTTTTAATTTTAATGATGTCTAGCATATCAGTTATTTCCTTCATGAATCATGCCTTTGGCATTGTATATAAAAAAACCATCTCTATCCATTGTCATCTAGGCTTTCTCCTATGTTATCTTCTAAGAATTTGTTCTTTTGCATTTTACCTTTAGGTCTGTGACCATTTTGAGTTAAGTTTTGTGAAGGGTTAAGGTCTGTGTCTAGATTCACTTTTTTTTACATGTGGATACCCAGTCGTTTGAATATCAGTTGTTGAAAAGACAATATTTGCTCTGCTGTATTGTCTTTATATCTTTGTCAAATATTAGTTGACTGTATTTATGGAGGTCTATTTCTAGGCTCTCTATTCTGGTCCATCGATCTTTCTGTCTATTCTTTTTTCTAATACCATACTATCTTGATTACTGTAGCTTTATAGTAAGTTTTGAAGTAAGGTAGTGTCAGTCCTCCAATTTTGCCCTTCTCTTTTAATATTGTGTTGGTTATTCTGGGTCTTCTTCCTCTTCATACAGACTTTAGAATTTGTCTGTCAATATTCACAAAATAACTTGCTGGGATTTTGATTGGGACTGCATTAAATTTACAAATTGGGTTATTTCAGCTTAGATAATTAACATGAGCTTTTAATAACATCTCTCTTTATTTTTTTTTTAAGGCTAAAGGTATTTTTGTAATATTAGTGTCTTATAAACCAACGAAAATACATGTCACTTAAAGTTGTGGTTTTGGTTTTATAAATAGTATACTTTCAATAACACAGATACTCTAATATAGATAAAATGTCTAAGTATTTGGTGTACGAACAAATTAAAAAACAACTCCAAATAGGTGTAGGAGGTTTTGAAGTGTTTTTTACTTTTCTCCCAAATAGTCTGAGTACCAGTGGTCAAAGAGTAAAGGAAATCTGGCATATAATCCCAAAGTTTATGGGTGAAAAGAAGAAAAATGTAGCACCTGTGATTTTTTACATTTTCAGAAGTATTCTAGATTGAGCTCAAAATGTAATGCCAGGATAGCTTGTCAAAAGTGTCGGTCAGTTTCAGGCAAGCCTGACCCATCAAATCACAAAGGATAGGTAGGATCTTTTTACAAAAGTGTGTTCAAAAATAGAACAGGTTAAAGTGGGGGGTTTCTCAATCTAACTGATCCAAACAAATTGAGAACAACTGACATGTTTTGCTTGGGCATTTTGCAAGTCATTAAAAAATTTAGATAAAACAATGTAGTAAAATAGCATACTGAACAAAAATAGCTGTGTTTTTAGAGTCTATTTATAAGATGCAAATTGATTGTCTCTGCCAAGTGACATTTCCACATTGTTTGCTGTTTTTGCCCCCTTTCTTCATTGGCTTTGCCCCTTTCAAAAAGTGCACCATGTTCATACTTTTAAAACTATGAGAGATTTCTTTTAAAAATATATATATATTTCATGTGATAATCTGACTCTTCTCTTTTCATAACCAAGTAAAGAAGCCAAGAATATAGGAATGAAGGTTTACCCCAGGAAGTTGGCTGAGGAAGCCTGAAGAGGAGAACTCACTGAATCCAAGCATGGAGGTCATTTTTATACACAAAAAGTTAGGAAACAAATGAAATAGGAAGAAGAGGGAAACTTGGTTATATTTTATTTTCAGATAGCTGCATATTTTTGTCAAAACTTAGATCACAAGTGAGAGCTACCTCACAATATGACCAGCTTGGTAAAATGAAAAGCCAAAGGAAAGCCGAATATATTACAAAAGCCATAGCTTGGAAAAAAATATTGCTACAATGCCAAATTTGAAATATACAGAACAATTAAAACTGCTACTTAATTTTATCCAACTAGTCATAATGTATAGTGGTACAAATTAAAAATGTTAGATGTAGTGTTAAATTGATTATTGACTTAAAAATCAAAAGGTGCAGAATGACATTTAATTTTATAATCACAATTATTGTATACGAAGGTAGTTTTCGGAATCATTTATATTTTAGATTTTGAAAATTGAACAAAATATTGAAAATGTCTATGCCATCTACAGAGAGAGAGAGAGAGAGAGAGAGGGAGAGAGAGAGAGAGAGTATTTTCTTTGGAGTTTCTCTTTAAAATCTTTTCCCCAAAATAATATACATAATGCTTTTGCTCTTTATAATATATTCTTAGCTCAGCAAGATACAGATGAGAGAGAGATAGAGAAAAGTTCATTTGATTAAATCATGGTGTTTCTTTCTGAAGTAAGACTTATTTGGAAATGTTAATCTAGTTTAAAAAGATTTCAATGCATTTACTCATGTTTTAAATATGGGCCACAAATTATTTTCTAGTACATCTTCAATAATTCTTTTTAATGATTTTGGTTTTTAATTTTAAAAATCAAGTAAGGGTGCATGTAAAGAAATGTTTTAGATATATATTAATATTTTTACATATTTTAAGACTGTGAGGATAGAGGCAATATATAATGATTCTACAGACATGTCTATTGTTTTAAATTAGAATTCCACATTGGTGTAAACAGTGATAAAAAGAAAGGGTTTCTATAGTGGTCTTTTTTCCCCCTAATATCATTGACCTAAGAATTTCTACTCCTTCATTGGTATATTGAGTTATTAACTTTTTAAGTCCTTTTCTTTTCTGATATATATTTTTTAGGCGAGGCAATCCTTGTTTGACCTCACAGATTGCAAGGACCTTGTCAACTTACAATCCCTTATTTTTTATTTATTTTTATTTATTTTTTACACCTACAGCACCTGGTCTTCCTAGGTGGTCTCCCATCCAAGTACTAACCAGGCCCAACCCTGCTTAGCTTCTGAGATCAGACGGGATCAGGCTTGTTCAGGGTGGCATGGCCACAGACTTCTGATATTTTTTAAATGTGTAATTATTATCTTCATATTCAGTTCAGAAGTCAGTTATACTCTGAAACGTGTTCTGGAAAACGAAGTTTCAATTCAACAGTAAAATGAAAAAAAAACATTTAAAGAACAGATTCTGTTTCGTTTTTTTTTTTTTTCTGTTTTCCCATTTTACCCCTCAAGGATACTTGATATAAGTTTTGTGTGGGATCTAAAAACCAATTCTTTGGAAACTTATTTTGTCTTCAGGGACCATCTGGATGCTGTTTGAGAAAAATCCATCAAAATGGAAATGGTATTTGGTAATAAGCAAATAATCTAGTATACTCTCCAAATAACTTCAGTGTAGACCAGAAAGGAAAGCAAACTTTTATAGAAAAATACATGTTATCAAAGATATAACCATTAAATTATATAATTATTTCTAAGACAGACAAAGAAAGAAAGATATGCTATTCAGAGCAAATTTTGGAAAAGAATCAAGAACTTTCATGTCTAAATATGAGGGAGTAGCTTGCAGCAGAAGTATATCCTTCATAAGAACAAACATAAAACTTCTAAAACATTTTTAAAAATCAATTTGATGCATTAAAAAAGAACGAACATTGGATGGACTTGAGAAGCCCAAATTCATGAGTCAGTGGAAAAGCAATAAGATAATTCTGACTTTCCATCATATTTTCCTTTAATGCATCTGCTAATTGTCAAGTTGGTTCAGATTCCAGAGAATGAGAAACTGAATACAAAAGACAGACCAAAAGTGAGAAGCAAAGTAGAGCTTTCAGCAGTTTTATAATGCTGTGGAAGCAATAAAATGTAATTCAGAAATTGTCAAAAAGATGAGACTCTGATAAACATTCTAGATTTTTAATTTAGAAGCCCTGAGGAGCTCCAGTTTAGGGATAAGGGAGAAACAAAAATAAACTGTTTCTTACAAAAACTGAAACATGGCCATGGCCTTGAATAAGCTCAATCCTTTTTTGCACAAAGGTAGTTTATCTATTTTCTAATTGCCTGTCTAAACCAAAACTAAGTTCTCAACTAAAACATATTTACTAAGCATTCCAAGAGACAGGGTTAAGACAGCATCAGACTGTCTTCTAAAAAAGAGACTTGCAGGTGGCTGGGATATGGGTATGTGAGATGTGGGTTTTAAATATCCTGTCGAGAGTTTAACTAAGCTACTCCATGGTATTGCTTGCTTAGGCATTAATTTGTTTGGCTAAGAAGCCTATGTGTAGCCTTAAGCTGATATTAGCCAGCTTATTTAACTACATGCTCGAGATATCAGTCCACAGAGTCACAAGCAAATTTAAGTTTCTGATATAGCTTCCCCAATAGCCTTTGTGATCAGCAGTCTCCCGTAACCCCCAGGGCCTTCTCCTGTGTGTTTCTTAGATAAGAACCCCTGAAGCTTATCAAAATCCTGCCCTTTTGGTCTTAATTAACTCAATCCAGCCTTAGCCTGAGAACACGAAACTCTCCACCTAAGGGTCCTAATAAAGACATGTGCCCAGGTCCTGTCCTGGTCCTCTACCTGCACCCCGCTTTGACCTCCTTGCATAGCCCCTTAAGGCATGCCTTTTTCTAGGACTTGTGAGAAATAAACTCTATTTCAATTGTTCTTGTGGTCTTTTGTTGTACCAGGCTCATCATCTGGCACACTATGCTCCACTTAACAAATATTAATTTAACAAAGGCACAACATATACTATGACTAAATATGTGTGAAAAATCAAGAGAATGTTGAGTAATTTCAATAGAGAACAAAATCTTTTTTTAACCTGAATTAGAATTCTAGAACTAAAAAATAATATATCAACTGAAATTATGAACAAAATTGATGAATTTAACAATAAATCAGATACTTCTAAGAGGAGAATTAGTAAAGAGAAATATAACTCAATGGAAAATACTCAGATAAAAGCACACAGAGAAAATAAAAAAGGAAGATATAAAGAGGATGAAAGATATTGTACAAGATAAAAAAAATCTAGAATACGTGCAACTGAAACTCCAAAAAGCAGTGAAATAACACATTTTCATGCAAATAAAAAACTGAGAAAAATCAACCCTGAAAACCCTGAGTGAAAGGAATCCTTAAGAAAATAGAATAATGATCCTAGAAACATGTATGGAAATACAAAGGAATGAAACAAAATGAAATAGTAAATATCCATACATACGGCCAGTATAAAAAATAATTAAATATATCTTGAAGTTTAAAAATATGTAGAAATAAAATGCATAAAAACATTAACAAAACATAGAAACAGACAATAATAATTAAAGGTAAATGTAGTTAATGGGCATAATTACATTTTTCTGGAGGTGTGTAAAGCATTAATGTAGACTCTTCTAAATCAGATATTTTGTAAACATTAAAAAATCTTTAAAAAAGGTAAAAGAGGATAAAATTAATAAGCAACAAAGGAGAAATCATGAGAGAAATTAGAAAATATTTTTAAACACGTGATAAAATATACACATATGTACATGTTATATGTTGTGATATATGACTCTGGTGGTTCTCAATGAACTATTCTTACAGGTATTCACACCCTGTTTAACTCTCTCCCCTTAAATCTGGTCCAGTCCTGTTACTTATTAAAAATTATTTCAAAAGGATATAAGAAAGGAATATAAAACCAGTGGAACAACAACAGAAAAATGCAAGATGGTAGAATGAAATGCAAAGACACTAATAATAAAGTTAAATGTAAATGGACTAACTGCATCAATTAGAAGACAAGAAAGTAAAACTGGATAAAAAATTAAAACCCATTATGCGATGCTTATAAGAAATGTATACACATCTATTAAAGATACTGAAAAGTTAAAATAAATGTTTGCAAAAGGCATTCCATATATCAAATAAAAGAACTCAATTATAGTTAATATAATATCAGATAAAGTAGATTTTAAGGCAAAAACAATTACTAGAAGTAAGACATTTTGAATGATTAAATTATTATCCTCCTGCCCTGCCCCCAGGAAATAAAACATTTTTTTCTTCCTTTTTTTAAATTAATTCATTATTTTTATTATTTTTTTTTTTTATGGAGAAACTAGTTAACGAAATCCAATAAGTTTCATCTGTACACTTTAACAGTAAGGCATATATATATATTTACACTGTGTGTTCACCTCCCATAGTTAGATTTCTTTCTGTCAGCACATATTTGACCCCCTTTACTCTATCTACTTTCCCCCTTCCCCTAATCCCCTCCCCTCTGGTAATTACTAGTATATAGTTCATGTCCATGAGTCTCTGTTTGTCCTGTTCATTTGTTGCTTTCTAAATTTGAATGTACCTAATAGCAAATCTCCATATATATAAAGAGAAGCAGACAAATCAGAGATGTTTCAAAATTTTAATGTATGTCTTATAATATCAGATAGAACAAGCAGACAAATATTGATGATGATCTAGAAAATTTAAATAACAGGATAAAAATAAGAAAATAACTGACATTAAAACATCCTAACAAATTCAGAGTGCATTTTTTTTTTCATTTGGCACATGGAACATTGGCCAAAATTGACCATATATTTTTCCATAAAGCAATACACAATAAATTTCAAAGAAATAAATTTTACCAAATATGGAATTAACCTATAAACCTGTGAAAATTACCAAAATTAGTGTGTGTGCCTCATATATCGAGAATGGCTTACAAAAGATATTAGAAAAAAAATTAATTGGTAAAACTAATAGAAACAAACAGAAAGCACAATATATCAAAGCTAGTAGAATTCAGCTAAAATATGTATTGTAGTTGGTTAATTTGGTGACTCCAAAGAACCACTCCTATTGTTATTAATGCACTGCTGAAATCCCTTCCCATTTAACTGTTAACAGGTCTGTTACTTGCTTTAATATGAATGAGGCAGAAGTGACCCTCTGTTGGTTCAATGCCTAAGCCCTACCAAGTCTTGGTGGGGGTTCAAGTGCTTTGGGAGTCTGATCTACAATAAATACAAGAAGACTGAAAATATCATTGAAATTACCACTTGGAGAGACCTTGTAGAGAGACCAGGTGGAGAGGGAAATGTCCTAAGATGGTTTGGAGAAAGATACAGAGGGACACAGCCTTCCTGCATCTAAGCTGATCATGGATTTCCTTGCCATGGTCTTGGAAAAAAATTTCCAGCCCAGTTAATGCCCCGGATGACTTACTTCATTATATAGAGTTTACTATTTATTTAAAGGTAGCAAATTGTGGGATGATTTGATATACAAAAATATGCAATAGATACAATCAACAAATAAACAATAGGGAAAATCAAAAACCAAACGTTAGTTTCTAAAGACATAAATACAATTGATAAATACCTACAAGATGATAAATAATAAAAGACATAAATTACAATTATCAAGAATTAAAAAGAGAACATCATAGCATATTTTATATTTTGATTTGTATACTTTTTTCTATTTTTATTAAATTTGATAAAAATTAAACTAAAATCCATTAATTCCTAGTTCAAGTGATATCCATGATCTATATAATTCATTTAAAATAATATCTAGATATTAACTTAGTATTAATAAAATGTATTAACTAATGCTTTCTCTTCTTGTATTACAGCCAGAGAACTTCGAAGTCTCATCTCTTAACAGGTTTTTTGCTCTTTCTGTTTCAGGTGGCCTGCTCTATGGTGAGCAACTGATTTCTCTGTGAATTAACAGTCTTTAAGCAAATTTCTTAAGTAGACTGTTTATAACTAAGACATGTGTCAAGATGCCAAAATCTGTCTCCTTGCATCTTTTCTGTGTATCGTTGTCTAAAAATAGTTCATACTGTGGGGACAGCAAGTTTCCTTCCATCATTGTCACATGTGCATCTTTGCCTTAAGTAATAACCAATAAAACCCTAGATTGACTATGTAGTTCACTCATTGGGCAAGTGTTTTATCTTCTACTGTGTTTCCATTTACATACATTTTTCATCACTTCTTGAAGCTACATTTATTAACCTAACTTATATAACAGGGAACTCTGAAGATCTCAGGTTCTGTGAAACTAAACTGCCACTGAAATCTATTTTTTAAACTCAGTTCTGCTTACAACATATTATACTTTTCAAATAAATCAACAGTACTGTTTTTTCCATACCATCTCATTCAATTTCCAAAAGTAGAACTTGTTATCTTTTGGAAGTTCTTAAAGATCATAATAATAATAATTTGTCTGTCTCCCAATAATTTATGCACTTAACAGAAAGTTTTCATAGGGATGTTTCATGTGAGTAGTTACTGCTTCTAAAAATGTAAACAATCTTTATGCTTGTGATACTGCCCATCCAAATGCTTTTTCTTGTTTTTCCACAATAATTTGGAGTGTTGCATTGCTAACTGCAAACATGTTTCCTTTTTCTGTGTGTATGAGCTAAAATCTACATAAGAATATTTTGCATTTTGATAAATGCTAGTTTGCAAAAGAAGGCTTCAAAATAAAATTCAAAAGCATTCTCAATTTTTCTCCTTTCAAAAACCTAGCCAGACAGATTGTTTCACTTGATAATGTTTAACTTACAATGCATGTATTAGTGTCAATTTATATTAGCCTACTCTTTATAGTTTGTTAAATAAATTCATACACATTTCATTTGTTTATAGAGCTTCGCGAAGGTTTGATGGTTCTTTTGTTTTCCCTTCTATACAATATGGCTCATCTTGCAGCTTTTCTAATATTAGAGATAAATTATTAGAAAGTGGAGTTAAATGAATTGCTCAAGATGAAAGCCTACTCACAGGTAGTAAAAAGTAGGTCTCATTCAATGTTTACTGGGTTTTCTTACATGAAACATACTACAAGATAAGTCAAAACTTCTTAAGTCACCTGAAGCATTACACAGTAGCTTCTTCCCTGCATGTCAGCTTTAGTCTTTGCTTAATCACATTCGATTTAACGAGATGGACGTGCCAATAAACCTACATAATATAAACCTACATAAAATATCCCCAATTCCTCTATCTTTGTATATTTTATCTTACTTCATTTCAATTCATTTTGTTTTATGTTTTGCCCATCTACAATATCAAGGGCACTTTATGTATTTTTTTTTTGAAGCTTTCCAAAATTATCCAAGCATTATACTTTCTCTATTCTGAATGTAGAGACCTTGTCACCATACGACTTAGCTGACAAAGATGCACTGTCTTTTACTGCTTTCTTATAGTCTTACTTACTTGACTTTTTTGGTTATTATTTTTAAAATCTCTTCTTTTTCCTCCAAACAAGTCTGAAACCATAGCTTTTACTTTCTTTATAGAAAGGAAAGTATAAAGTATTTTATTTAAACTATAAACGACACTGTATGTGCTTTAAGAAAATTCTAGCATGACTAATTTCTTTCTAAGCAGGAAACAGGAATAAAGAGTACGAATATGCAATTAGTGGTAGAAATGCAGAAGGAAGAGTTGTTGAATATGTGATGATCTATGTAAGATTTCTCTAGAGAGCATCAAGAGATTTGCACTGATGATTAGAAGTTTGTTTTTTTTTATTTAAATTTATCTTTCAAATAATTTCTTGAATTTAGTTATGAGAGATCTGATGACTTTTTAAAAAACTTTCATTCTTCAAAACTCTACTTGAAATTATAAGATAAAAGAATTGAGGATCATGTTCATTCATTTCTTGTGTGTATATTGGTGTGTGAGAATAAGACAGTATAACTGTTACCCCCAAACCCTTTTCCTACTTAATTCCCATGTGACTGTTAACATGAGCCAAAAATCATCTTTCGATATGCAGGACTAGATAATTTAAAAACTGTAAGTGCCTCTTCAGTCTTCCTGAAATATATGCCTATTATAACCATTTTTACCAATGAGAATACTGAGGCACACAGAGGTCACACAACTAGCAAGTAAAGTAGTCAAGGCGTTTTGAACTCACAGTTTGGGGACATAGCCCTCTGGGAAAGTAATTACAATAGTACTTGGAAGCAAACAGCAAAGTTTTAAAATATATCAAAATCCTTTACTAATTAATAAAATTTGGGCAGTGAAATATGGGCAGCAGATTAATGGTTACCACAAGGAAGAGGAGAGGAAAGTAGATAGGGGTAAAAGAGGTCAAATATTTGGTGATGAAAGGAAATTTAACTTTGAGAGGTGAACACACAATACAATTTATATATGGTGTGTTGTTGAATTGTACACTTGAAACTTATTTAATTTTACTAACCAATGTCACTCCAATAATTTCCATAAAAAAATAAAATGCAAGCTAATTTTATTTTTTCTGATATCATGAAAGCTTTCGATTTGGATTATCTCAATCCAAAATGATCAGAAATATATTTTCTATTAAGTGACTGTTTGTAAAATTAAAAGAGTGCTCTTAATGAAAAAAGCTAGGAACACTCTCTTAGATCATAAACATGAAAAATCAATTAAATCAATTTTTCATAAACAGCCTTTCAGAACTCGGCTTCCGCAGTCCCTATCCAGCCTGTTCATTACACTAAGGACCAGGGTTACGTCTGTGGATGACTGAAGTTCTGACTGATGTTACTGGGTACTAATTAATACCTCATCCTGTGAGGTAGAGCCTTGGTAAAATCATAATTCTAAAGCTAATTTTACAGAAAGGCTTGTCCCATGTCAACAGATGCTGCACCACTGCCAGTATGAAGGGCTATATTGTACAATGCAAAGGGTTATTCTAGGCATGTTAGACACTGCACAAATCAATTAGCAGTCTTTACCACAGATGATTTAATTCACTGTATATTTCTGTAGCATATAGATGGAGCTTGTAATTATGTGTTTATTTGGGTTTTGTTTGTTTGTTTATTCATTAGTCATTATTTAGTTGTCAACTCCATGAGAGAAGGCACTCTGGCTGTCTCCCATTGCCAGCGTGTCACAAACACCTGGCATGAGAGCTAGCCAGTAATAGATAATGAATGAATGAGTGATCCAGACAGATCTAAAACAAGTATGTCATATCATCTGTTTGACCTTGGCCAAGTTATTCATCTTCTTTGAATCTCAATTTCTTAATTTGTGAAATATTAAGCTCTTTGTTTTATTTTACATATTACATGAGGTGGTGTATATAAAAGTTACAGTAAGCACTTGATAAGTAATAGCTATCATTGGATTTTTTTTAAAAGTTTGATATCTAAAAGGAGCACTAAAGAATCTGGAGGAGATAATGATAAACAGCGAAGACACTTAAGGGCTCACAAAGAATACTCAGTGTCTCACCAAGAGGTAAAACTAAGAACTCTGGCTAAGAACTTAATGTTAAAAGTAATGTAACTTATATATGCTGAGAAGTTAAAGCATAATATTCAATTTGAAAAGGCTTACTGAGAATTTTTGTAAAATAAAAGTCAACATACAGGATGGTGATTTCAATATTTACGAAGCTAATAGTTGCACATAGAGACTAGAACAAGGATGGCATTTTAAATTCCAAGACCATAAGATCAGGATAAATTACTTGATGTACATAAAAAAACTTTAATGCAAATATGTACAATGTAGAGGTAGGAGTTTTATTTTCTCTACACATATAACATTATATATTCAGTATCAGGTTTCTGCTGTACACTGTGTTGAAACACCAGATATAGAAGACAAACATTATCCATCCTTCCAGCTTTTGAGTATTTTCTTAGATATATGGTTTAGAGGGTTACTCCATGCCTCTAGAACTATTCGCCCATTTTTAACTTTTGATTAATCTCATGATGACCAATGATGACCCTATCCCTTCCCATTAAGCTCTAGCATGCTTTTATGGTAATTAGTTACTTGACTTTCTTTTTGTTTTATCACCCCAAAATACTTTTCTAAATGTTTGCCTGTTTTGAACTTTGCATAAATAGAATCACGCGGTATATTTCTTATGCTTTCTTTTACTAAAAGAAAAGAAGGAAAATTAGACCACCTTATAATATAAAGAGCATCACTACAAGGATAAAAATGCAAGTCAAGCAATGGGAAAAGAGAGAGAAAAATAAAGAAAAATGATGGGGGCTGATCCCACTGTACTTAGAACACATATCTAGCAACTAAAGCAGATGTTCTTCTTTTAGAGATTGGGCTCCTCCTGATTCCTGTTGCTACTGCTGTCAATGATACTATGGGACTGCCTGGGACCTGAGGTAGTGGAAGGAAAATAGGAGAAAAAGGGTCCCCACTTTCTCTGAGCATTATAAATGCTCCTACTTATTCCTTGAGTCAGAACTAGAGGGCTTCTCTCTGAGCCTTCTTTGTATGCACTCAGTACCTAGTTTTGCACTGGCCATAAATACTGTAGGAAAACAGCAGCAGTCTCACCATCAGGTCAATGGTGTTTTAAATTTTGGTCTTGCTCCTCAATCTACCTGGCATTTAATTACTTTTCAGGATCCTCAAAAGCTGCTCCATGTATTTTGTACAGGTTTTATAGCAAGAGGAAATCTGTGAAGTCTGTTCCTTGAACAATGTGCAGCTGCCCATGCCTCTGCTAAGTTTTCTTTTTCTTTTTTTCTTATTTTGCTTTTAAGCCTGACTCCCTAAAGGTCATGTTTAAGTCCACACAGCTTATTTTTCAGCCAAAGATTGGTAGAAATTGGGCTCAAATACTACATGCCAGGAATGCTTCCAATAACTGCTGAAGCATCTGTGTGTGGGTAAGGGAGCACATGAAAAATTGAGGCATTTTTAAATCTGCTTTTTAGTTCAGCTGGGCTCTCTGGCATCTCCTTGGGGCATCGCAGTCCCCTTCTCCCAGGGATGTGTGAGTGATTGGTGCATGTACAGTTTATGTAGCACACCCACACAGCCTATGGTTGACTTGTGATATGCGACTGTCTCACCTTTCTGTTCTTCCTCACGAGTGCAATGGTTTCTTACTTGCTTCAAACAGGCCTATGATCTCACAATAGAAGTCCTCATCCCTCCTTGTTCCCTTGTCATGGATATTGACATTTCAAATGGCATAATCCAAATCAAGTGTGCCCTACTGGTGGCAAAGCTTATATCCACAGCAGACCAAGCTGGAAAAGTGAGAAAAGCTGTGGGCAAAAGCGCCTTGCACTACATTGTTCTTACCTGAGATTTAATAATTTTCATGAATAAATAATTCCCACTTGATTGTCTACCTTTGATTAAATTTCAGAGCAATAAAATAGTTGCATTTTCCAATTTTGTCTACCCTTATAATTGTCGGCCTCCTCATTCTACCATATTGGAAGCTAACTTCATAGTTAGATATAATATTTTGATATATAATGCCTATGTGCAAAAATAAATTGTATTACCATGCAAACATTAAACAACCAAAAACTACATTTTGAAAATATGATACAGTTTTAATAGCATCAATGATCATCAGAAACCTAGAAATATCTCTAACAGACCTGAAAGATCTCTACAATGAGGGTTAGAAAACATTCAGACACAAATAAATGGAGACATAACATGTGCCTATGTTGGAAGACACAATTTGGTAAAATTTTCAATTTTACACAAATGGATTTGTTGGTTAAATAGTTCCAAGAAAAATACCAGCTGGGTGTGTGTGTGTGCGTGTGTGTGTGTGTGTGTGTGTGTGTGTGTATGTGTGTGTGTGTACACATGGACAAGGTGTTTCAGAGAATAGAAATTTTGGAAAAAAAAGAAAAGATGGAGGAATTACATTACTAGATGTAAACATCTATTTAAAAGCTTTAGTAATTAAAATAATGTAATGTTGGAGTAGGAAAAGACAAATAAACCAATGTTACAAAATAGAGAATCCAGAAACAGCAATCTAAGCATACCATAAACTGATGTGCAACAAATTTGATAATCCAAAGCGGTGAGAAAAAAATATCCTCTCAGTAAGTAGTGTTAGCTCAAAAAGATACCCACATAAAAATAAAAATAAAATTTACCCTACTTCACATTATAGACAGAAATACTAGAATAAGTGTGTGTCTAAATGTAAATACAAAACGATAAAGTTTTTGGAAGAAAACACGGAGAATAAAAGCAGAAGAAAAGATTATTGTTCTTCTATATATACTATGTACATAATATATTCAAGAAGAAAACAGGAAGGATATCTTTATCTGTTGAAATCCACAGATATTTTTTAATCAGGACATAAAAAGTATTAGTTATAGAGGGCTGATATATTAGATTTATTAAGGATAAGAAATTCTCGTCTGCAAATAACACCATTAATCCGGTAAAAAGGCAAGACACAGCATTGAATAAGGTAGGTGTTTTATGCAATATCTAGAATGTACAAAGATCTCACAAAAATTATTAAGAAAAAATACTGTCCAAGGAAAAAGGTGACGAAATACTTCATAGGCCCTTTACAAAGGCAAGAATTCCAATGATCAATAAACATGGGAAAAGGTACTCAACATAATTATTTTATAGATAAGTGCAAATTTAAACATATTGAGATACTAAAACATAGCAGCAGAAAGACCAAAACATAAAAGACAAAACACAAATAAAAAAGAGAGAGAAGGAAGAAGAGAGGATGGGGGAGAATAAGAAAGGGAGAGGGCAAGAAAGAAGGAGAGGGAGAAGAATGAAAATTTGTGGTTGGGGAGAGGAAGAAATAAGTAGAGAAAAGGGAGAAAAAATGAGAGAAAACAACAGAAAGAACACAATAAAAGTAGAGAAGAATTTGGATGAGGAAATCAGATATTACATATATTTCTGGTAAAAGTATAAATTAGTGATCTTATTTTGGAAAACCATTTGGCAGTATCTACCACATCTAAACATGCATGATAATATACTCAACAAATCCACTCCTAGGTATATATTACCCAATAGAAATGCAAATATATGCTCATCAAAATACATTACACAAATATTTATATTCTTGGTATTCACACTCAGAAAAAAACTAAAAATTACTTATCAATCAAAAATTGAATATATAAATATGTTTTTGTTTTGTTCAGGTTAACGTTATAATAATGAGAATGAAGAAACCAGAACTACTTAAAGAATTATGGCTATACCTCAAAAACATAATACAAAAAAAGGCAGACATCAAGATGTCATATTGTATATTTATATAAATTTCAAAATCAGAAAAAACTAATGCATAGAAAATAATTCACGATTGTGGTTACTCACGAATGAAAAGTGGCATCATTTTCTGATGATGTTCTATTTCTCGAATTGGGTGTCAGTTACCCAGGTGTGCTCAGTTTGCGAAAATTCATTGAGCTGTTTATTTGTGATCTTTTCAAGTTTCTGTATATCTGTATATTTCAATAAAATGTTTATGGAAATAACTATATTTTGATTTTTTAAATGCAAATTACAGTGGATTGCAGACTATTCCTGCAAAAATATCATTTTCATTCACTTCCTTTGATTATGAGTAGAAGAAAAATGACGAAGCTATAGTCAATGATTAATAATTGTGATACACATTCCTCTCTATGGCAAAGCTCCTAATCTGTTTAACAAGAATAGTGGGTCACAATAACATATAGATATTATTAATATATGGCTATTATTGTTCCATAGGCCAAAAATGAAAAAAAAAAAGTGGTCAGAAATTCTGTTTTATATAACCTAGCAGGGCAAAACACTTTCTACTTAGTCATTCTTTTTTGTTAATTTTATTATAAGTACACTTGTATCTTTAAGTAGGTAGGATTGTGATCAGTACAGTATCCAATCTAGTCTGATGATTAAAGAGTGATGATTAATGTGTGACTAGGGAGCAGGGAGACAGTTATTTTAGTTTTATATCCCTACTTGAAATACTAGAGCTGACTAATAAATATATTTATGACTTTCAGGGAAACTAGGGTTATCATCAAGAGAGGGGGGAGATATAAATGTGGAATGGAGAAAGGGGAAGAGAGCCCTGTAATATTAGGTTTAAATGGAAGTATAAGAATGAATTCTTGATTTAAAAAAAAGAATCCAATGAAATGGCCAAGAAGCATGTGCTGCACCAGCAGCTATGAGCAGCAAACTTAGGGGTCAGATTTGGGTTCTAACAACCATTTTTCTCTAAAATAAACCAGCAATTTCAGAGAATTAGCTGATTTCAGAACTAGATTAAAATACAAGGTGTGCTCAAAACATCTTATTTCCAAAAGCCAAAATTTAAGTGGAGGAAGCTTCCCAAAGACCCCAGTGGCAACCAACCACTGGCCAACTTGGGACACTTTGAGCATCATAAAGTGTAACAATGGTAATATGTTTTAACACACTGAACTAAAAAAAGAAGAATGAAAAAGGAGACCATACCGATATACAAAAGTAAATGGCAGAGGATGGCAAAAGAAAATTTTTCTTCAGAAAAGAATGCTAGCTCAAAAATGTAGAAAGAATGATAAAATAGAAAATAATTATTTTGCAACCACTAATGGAGTAGTAATGAATATAAGCGTATATACAAGTAGCTGTTAGTAAGAAAGAAACAGGATATTAATATAATTCCCAAGTATCACTCCACAGATTCCTTATTAATTACAAAGGCGAGAAAGAGACTTGACAAAAAAATATCTTACAAGTAATCACAGCATCAACCACAATAGAAGAAACTGAAACTCTGTTTGACCTGATGTGACACAATAAAAAGTGCAAACATAACTTATGCAGTTTTCCTTTCTTAAAAAAATTATGATAACAGTTTAATTTCAAAAACTAACAGAATATGATAATAAATCCCTATACCCATCACCCAGTTTCAACAATTATCAATTCATGGCCATATAGTTCTTCAGTCAGAACTTTTCTCTAATTGACGTCTTTTATTTAGCCATCATTTATTAGGTAGTTTTGACACTTTCTTCAATTCTTTTCCTTAAGTTAGTAAACTCTTATTTCATAGTTTCCCATTTCTATTGTGACTATTTAAATTTCTAATTTCAATTATTCTTTCATAGCTGCAAATTCTTGTAAATATTTCATACAAATTGCAGGGTTGTGTTACAGTTTTGCTCTCATGTGATTATTTTAGGAAGCTATATTATCATTTTTAATTCACATTACCCATTTTCACTTTATACTTGCTTTGTATGACTATTGCCCAATATTTCCTTTTCATTAAACAGTGTTTGGATTTTCCTGCACCAGTGAAACAGGTGATTACTTGAAGACAGGGAAAAGGTTTGAGTGGCTTACAGGGTTTCTAGCTTTAAATGTGCTGTTTTGATGGCACAGTAAAGTGTACTTGAAAAGTGTACATTTGGACAGATGCCACTTTTTTTCTTTTTTTGGCAGAGCTGCAGTGGCCCCTTGATCTTGTATTTGTTTGTTTTGTTTTTGTAGGACCTTTTCTTTCCCTCATTTATTTCTATTTTACCCTTTACCATCTAGCCTTCATGGGATACCTTAGCAGTAGTGCTTTCCAAAAGCTGCCATTTCTGCACTTTCAAGCTCCTTCTATTTAGATTTTCTGGAAACAAGTACTGTTTCGTTAGGTGTGTCTCCATTTCAGATAGGACACTCTCCTTCTGGAGATGATTTTATTTGTTTTCCAGCATTGCTGGCCCTGACTGCCGTCTCCTCTTTTCCACATAGTCTTCTCATGACTCTCCACTTATCAGACGAGCTTCACTGCTGGTTCTGTTAATGGCGATAGTTTCTTTCCCTTTTAAGTGTACAGTAAAATGCATTATATTCTCTATTTCCTAAATATTCTCTAGTTTTTAATCATTGGTAGTTTTATTTGCTCTCTGAAGTTTTCTTGGTTTTCAGAAACTAGGTAGTAAGTTTTTTAAAAAATAGCTAAATAAATCTTTAATATTTCTAATTGCATATGTACAGAAACTGCACAAACACACAATCTTAGAACATTGATTACTTTCTCCATACATTATTCCTAGCATAAAATAGAAGCCCTCTGTATGTACACTGTATGAAGACTTTCTAATAAATAAATGAATACTTGAGTGTGTTTAATGTGCAAAACACTCTGAGTGCACAATTTGCCTCATACTAGGCAAATATAGTGTGTAAAGGGATCCATATTCAGATTAATGAGCAGATTTCAATCATGATATCTCCCAGAAATATCTTTATAAGAGTGTCATGTATTTTAATTTACTCTGGGACTTTGTTCCCTAAACGTTTCTAGATAAATGTTCATGTGTAAAAAAAAATCGAAACTTATTAGGATCCATCATGATATCTACATAACCATGTATGTAGCATTAGTAAATTTATTTGTCACAATTAGCAGAAAAGTATTTAGCAAGTCAAAAAAAGTTTGTCATCTTTTAAATATATTTTCCCTGAAAAATAAAATATAGAGAAAAAGTTGGAATAAAATATAGAGAAAAAGTTGGAGGAAAGAGTTCCAAGAAAAGGCCATGCTCTAGTCAAGTTCTAAGAAATAGCAATAGTATATGCTCATGCATTGATGGTGATAGTGTAATTTATAACAATACTTTTAGAGGCTACATTGATATGATATATTAAAAATTGAAAAGTGTTTACGTCGATTTACCATTTCCATCTTTCCACATCTACTTTCAAGAAACAGAAACTTGTGGGCTCGAAGCCATGGACAAGGATATATATTTCCACAGTGTCTGCAATAGTAAACAACTGAAGTGATTTAAATGTCCATTGGGTCAGGAGGGCATATATAAAATATACAAAAACGAGGTGATTATTTGGATGTCCATATGGGTAAAATGAACTATACTCAAATATCTATCCCAGATAAATCAGAGACTTAACAGTAAAAGTTTAAACAATGAAGTTTCTAGAAGATAACAGCAGAAAATATCTTGAAGTAGGAAAAACTTTCTTTAACAAAAAATATTATTAAAACAGTGAAAAGAAACTTTCTAGTCATTAAAGCACAATTAAGAGATTATAAAGCAAATCAAACAAGGAAGAATATATTTGCACATATATCTAAGAATGACTCATAGGAATCTTTGCCAGTCTCCCAGAAATCAAGAAGAATATAATAAACAGCTGTTTAAAAAAATACAAAAGATTAGAAAAAAGCCCTTTGTGAAAGAAGCTTTCCAAATGGATAATATAACAAGGAAAAGGTGATCCGTATCATAAGACTTCAGGGAAATTAAAATCAAAACAATGTAAAATGTTACTACATACTAGAATGACCACATTTTTTTTTAACTGAAAACATTAAGTTTAATGAATTACTGGCCATTGCAACAACTATTGAGAGAGTATAAATTAGTGCAACTGCCTTGGAAAACATTTTTTCAATTGCTCCTAAAGCTAAGGATATGCTCACGCAATGACCTACCAATTCTACTGCTATGTAAATATTAAATGAAATGAGTACTTTTGTCCACTGGAAACATGTATAGTTGGCCCTTTCCATCTGCAGGTTTTGCATTCACAGATTAAACCACATGAAGATCGAAAATATTTTTTAAAGATCCCAGAAAGTTCCAAGAAACAAAACTTGAATTTGCACACTGAATCCAAGTGAATGCAGTGATGTGTAGGTATATCCTGCTGTAGCAAGTATGCAAATAAAGGTTATATGCAAATACCACACTGTTTCATATAAGGAAATTGAGCATCTCTTGGAACCAATATCAAGTGGATACTGACAGATGATTGTATAAGAATGATATTTATAGCAGCCTCATGTAGAATAGCTAAAAAGAATATACAACATAAATATCCACCAATAATAAAATGCATAATATATGATTATATGTTCATATAAAGAAATATAATAGTGGAATAAAAAACTGCTACTTACAATAATATTGATAAAGCTTACAAAGTAATGCTGAACAAAAGAATTCAGACACAAAGGTATACATATGTTATGAATCGATTTTTTAAAGCAAGCAACAAGAAACTCATACAACTCAATAACAAAAAAACCCCAAACAATCCAATTAAAAAATGGACAGAGGACCTGAGCAGACACTTCTCCCAAGAAGACATACAAATGGCTAACAAACATGAAAAGATGCTCAATATCGCTAGCTATTAGGGAAATGGAAATCAAAACCACAATGTGATACTGTCTCACACCTGTTAGAATAGCTGTTATCAAGAAGACAAGAAATAGCAAGTGTTGGAGAGGATGTGGAGTAAAAGGAACCCTCATACACTGCTGGTGGGACTGCGAATTGGTACAGCCACTATGGAAAAACAGTATGAAGGTCCCTAAAAAAACTAAGAATTGATCTACCATATGATCTAGCAATCCCTCTACTGGGTATTTACCCCAAAGACTTGAGAAAACCCATATCCAAAAAAGATATTTGCACACCGATGTTCATAGCAGCAGTATTCACAGTGGCCAGGACAAGGAAGCAACTGAAGTGTCCTACAATAGATGATTGGATAAAGAAGCTGTGGCATATATATACAATGGAATATTACTCAGCCATAAGAAGAGATGTAATTGCGACAATATGGATGGACCTTGAGATAATCATGCTAAGCGAAATAAGCCAGACAGAAAAGTTGAAAACCGCATGATATCACTCATAAGTGGGATATAAACCTAAAAGCAACAAACAGGACAAACAAACAGAGATTCATGGACATGGACAACAGACTAGTTATTACCAGAGGGTATGGGGGAGTGGGAATGGGGGAGGGAGGGAGGCAGACGGGGTAAAAGGGGTCAAATAGGTGGTGACAGAAAGAAGTTTAACTATGGGCAGTGAACACGTAATGCCTTACTTCTAAATTGTACACCTGGAAATACTGGATTTCGTTAACCAATGTCACCATAATAAAAAAATATATATATTAAATTAAATTAAATTAAATTAAATTAAATTAAATACAAAAGCAAAAAAAAATAGGCAAAATAAACTGCGATGTTTAAAGGCAGAATAGTAGTTACCTTCGGAGTATGTTAAGAGAGAGGTATGATAGGGTTATTTAAGGTGGTAATATTTTAACATTGGTCCTCTTGATAGGTTGGTTCACATGAATTTTCGTTTCTAAAATTACATCATCATATTTTAAGATTATTAAATTTTACAATATAAACTTTATAATTAGCAAAAGAGAATGAAGGTATATCTCTATATATCCACATAGATATATTTACAAAATATATAGTAAAGTTAAAAAGTAAATTGCAAAAAAATACCTATAGTATGAAATCATTTATATAACCATCTCATCTCAACAAAATATGAAACAATAGCACATATTTATATTTGTTTGTATAATTTTAATTTGTGTGATTAGAAACAAACATATTTCACTCATAGAGTACTTCTAGGAATTCCGATTCATATCTAGGTCACAGAATTCTTATTGAGCCAATTTTTCCTTATAGCTAGTTTTAGGATGACAAAATTAAATGGAGATATTTTATCAGTGTCAAATTTACTCCAACAGAAATGACCTGCCAAAGAATTTGACCTTTTCAAATTAAATTTGTTTCATAAAGCATTGTATGTGTGTGTGTGTATATACGTATTTTTTTCTTCCATAGTAAAAACCTTGCTTATCCTACTTTTAACTGTCATGACTACTAAATTTTATATCCATTTAAATCAGTACTAACATTACAATCAATTCAAGAACCAATGATTAGTCTTTTATAGAGTTATAAAGTCTGAGTTTCACTGTAAAAAAAGAATAACAAATTATCAGTCTTATATCCTTGTTATAATAAATCACCAAGTATTTATTCATCACTAATCTTGTGCTTAATCCTTTCTTAGGCAGTCTGAAGAGTAATGAGAAAGTATCAGACATAGTTCCTGCTGTGAAGGAGATAATAATGCAATTGAAAAGATAAAGTTTTTGTAAAGATCTTTTGTAATTTAAACCATTTACAGAAGGGTCATCTGTTAAAACAATAGATTAATTTCTATTCCAGACTAGAAAACTGGTGATAAACATATACTTATTACTTAGGATTCTTATGGAATTATTAGGCTGATGAATTTGTATTAGAATTACATAAAACACAAAAGTGATAGAAAATTGATTATCTCATACTTTGATGACTCTACAGGAGTTATTGTGAATAATTAAGAATAAAGAATATGACAACTTAATTTTATTAAAAATTAAAAAAGAGATATTTAATCTCTACCTATCAAAAATTCACAATATTTATTTTTGGAAATCTCCAAATCTTTATTCATAGTAATAGACACTAAGAGATGTCACTTGACCAAGTTCAGATAAGCAGAAAGACAGCCAAAATATAGTTTTATCAGAAGCCAAATTCATACCATTTCTCTTACCTGAGAATTACTTCTATTCAGTTCTATAAAGGTATAAAAAAATTGTTTCTGCATTTAATATAAACTGATGTAAATATATTACCTATTGTGTCACTCAAAGTCCTGTGTAATTGACAACATTGAACATTTTACAGCAAATAAAAGTGTATTTATTCTATAAGGTTAGAATTATGCTTTCTATTAAATTTCCCTTTTTGCCTACTCTGTCTGGACATACAAAGCTAAATTTGAAGCTAGTAATATAATACATTAATATTATCAATGTTATTCTTTTCCCTTTTTCCTCCTCTTTGTTTACATCAATTTATTTGAAGTTGACTGAAATTTCTGTTCAAAAAATTTGAGTTGAAGTTAAATTAAAATTAGCTGTGACAGGCACTGAATAACTTATATTAGTAAATATAGATGGAGCTTCAACAAATATTAGCCATATACAAGTCTATTTTTTATTAGCATATGTAGAGAGAATGTATTTTTGGTTCTTGCTAGCACTGATGAAGGAAAAAAGTTACTTAGTTCACAATCCAAAGAATAATAAAGCTGAGAGGGATCTCCAAAGATAAAGTATATCCTTCCACATCTAGGCAATCTTCCTTTAGAGTACTCCAGGCAAACGGGCATCAAACTTCCTCTCAAGTTTCTCCAGAAAAAATAGACCCTGCCATCATTTGCTTTCAACTCTTATGTGTTTCCTCAGTGGTTTTCCCACTGAGACACTCTCCATGAAGCTGTCTGATTTCTTCATTCTTGCCAATTTTCTCTCCTAGACTTCTGTCTAAGCAGACTGTGTTTTCCAAGATCAGTACTGATTCAGCCTGTTATTTCTGCTTTATGCTTCTGAGCACCAAGGGCTATGATTTTAGCACATGGTGCATTAGTGTTCTAAACACCATTGAGAAGAAAACAAGGCCCCAAAGGGTGAAAGCATTAATGAAAACAATGAGCATTTTAGTAAGAAGCTCAGGGCATTTAAATCCAGTATCCCAGAGTGATTTATAACTTTGCCAATTGTAACAAGCATTTCAAGGATCAATTATCTCTTGTAAGTTATAAATACAGGTATCATTTCCATTAATGCAAAATCATTTAGAAAGTAAAATATGGAAATGTCTTCTACTAATTAAATGGTAAAAGAAGAAGGCAAAAGACTGAAATCCTTGCCATACTCAGCCCTAAAACAGAAGATCCTCTGTTTAGGCAACAGTGCTGTGGATATAGCCAAGAGACTGTTTTGGCACAAGAAAGAATATATCAGCATTACCAGTGCCAGTTACATTCCATTGCCTTTAGTTTCCTGGCTGACTATATCTGTGTTTGGGGGAGGGGGAAAAGGCAAGAGGGAGGCAGAATCTGGCAGCCATTTCTCTTCATCTCTGCAATGTCCTTTTTAGCATCTAAATAAGAATATGTTTGTATTTCATCATCATTTTGCGAGTTACCACAATATCGCTGAACACAGCTATTATTCTACTTATCTAAAGTCAAAGAAAAAAAAAACTAATTTAATAAAACTTTGATCACTTGTTTACTTTTTAGTTGAAGTTTAGCCTTTTATTGCTGTGTAAATAAAAATACAACATAGTGGTTTACAAAAATAATTTATTGTTTCACACGATTCTGGGCACTTCCTACATGGGATCTGTAATGCAGTTGAAGAAAGATGTAGGTCGGTCCTGCAGTCATTTAAAGGCATTTTAAGACCGAGTTGGAAGTATAAAATATGTCCTTCATATGACTGGCAGTTGATGCTGAGTTTTGGTGAGGATGTTGTCTGGGACTGATCACCGGAGTACCAATATGTGGTCTTTCCATGTGGCCAGGGCTTATTCCAGCATGGCAGCTGTGTTCTGACAGGGAGTATCCTAAATGTGAGCATTCCAAGAGAGAGGAAGCTGCCAGTCTCTGAGGGCCTGGACCCAAGAACTGGCACGGCACCATTTCTTTTGAATCTGATTGTTCAGAATAGTCACAGAGAACCTCCCAGAATCAAGACAAGGGCAAAGGGCATAAACCGCCCCTCTGGATGAGTGGAGCATCAAAGAATCTATGGCCATCTTTAACCTCCACACTTTAAATATTACCACATTTGGAGAATCTCATTTTAATTAAATGGCCAAAATTGTGGATACTTATCATTGAGATGTTAAATAAAAACCTCCAGTTTACAATTTGCAGAGTGATAATCAACTTAGCACCGTATATTTCTATCTTGCCAGTAGGGAAAGAACATTAACAAAATCAGTATAATTTGATTTGAAATATCTCAAAATATTACCCAGCCACAGTATCCCCCTAGTAAATTTTTATGTCTTCAACAACAACAACAAAAAACTAATTTTGGCCTAGATTCAACCTCTCAACAGCATAGAGTCTGAGTTTTTAACTTTTGTAGTAGACATTATGACTGAATTCCCAACATTCCCACTCTGTCCCATGATTAATCTAAACAATTAATGGCAACTTACCTCCTTGTCAGTTGATTGGTTCAGGAAGGACAAATGAGATTCAAGGACAAATGGGTCAATGAGATTCAAGAAGGTTTTGCCCATAAGTTGAATGTTGTGTGTTAATGTTACCACCATATCCTCTTAACTCTTAAAATGATTCATACCTCACAGGAAGCGCCTTCCTAATGCGTCTCCTATAAAATTCAGGTGACTTTTTATATTTTTCCTAGTCTTTTGCATTCTAAATGAAATTTCCTTGACCCATACCCCAATTTCCATGGGCTGGGGAGATCCAAAGCATTGCTAATGATCAACTCAAACTCTCAAAGACTGACATTCTCATGGTCAATTACTCTATAAGCATTGTGTCTGTTTTACTTAACACCGCATGGATTAAAAGTAGCTCATATGTCTATCAGAAAAACAAAGAAAAACACAAGATGCTCAGCAATTAAAATATGCTATGTAATTGAATGTACACTGAATATCTCAACATATCAAAGCATTAAAGCAAAATAATGAAATACCCACAACCACAGTGATAGACAGACAGATAGAAACCCCTTTTCATGTTATCTAGTTCTGGAAATATGACCAAGAACAATGAGGACAAAACAGAAAGCAAACGAACAAAACTACCCAAAACAAACAACAAAAGAAACATTAAAAACAAAACAAAACAAAACAATAACAACAGCTAGTCTGAATTAAGCATAGGGGGATGTACTGTATCTAAACCAGTTAAGTGTTTCACAGAGTATTTAAGAGGATTATTGGAAACCTAATCAATGTTTTGAAAGGTAAATATCAAATAAAACTTACATCTCAAGATTTGTATTATGTTCATTTTTCTGTGATATCAGTTTAATATCGCTTTCAGTTTGAACAATTGCTACATTCTGCCTATTTTCTTCTCTCCAACAGGATAATACCATTCATCTGACTAATAATGACAAATAGATTTCATCTCATGTGACAACTCTAATCAATTGATAATGACTGCCTAGGGCATTGTTTTGTGAGCAATTCTGAGGCTATGTCTGGACTCAACAGGACAAAAAGTTCTTTATATCATTCAAGGGCATGGTGTAGGAAGCTGAATTACTAAAATGAAAGGTATCAGTCATTCCTGCATTCCCTATTTCAAAATAGCATTACCAGGGATTTATCTCTGGTGTTTCAAAAGCTCATTTGTGGCTCTAGTTGCTGCTGTACTCTTATTTTCTGGCATCAAATGAGCATTCAACAAATGAACAAATAAATAAATTAATAAAAATACTGGACTTTGGTTTTTAGAAAATATCTATGTAATGAACATACATTGGGAAACAAATGGGATGAACAGATAAGGAAAGAGGTTTCCTAGTAGGCTACATCAACAAATGTGTTTTCATATACTTCAGTACAATAAAGATTTAATGTATACTCTGGGTTTTCTTGTTAAATCTGCCATGCCTTTACCAAAATATCTGTTTTCTTATGTATCATATAGTCTCAATTAGACATTTTCTCCTTAGAAATACGTGGAATTAAAAGTTTAAACTTGACAAGATTCTGAAATTTAAACTTAAACTAGACTGAGTTGCCAATATTTGAGTGCATGTCTAACTCCCAAAACCCAAACGTTCATCCTCTACTAGGTTGAGACTTCAGGGCAGAACATATGTTATATACAAGTTCCCTTTCCACATATAGCCATAAGTATTTCTCTAAAAATATTTAATTTGCAGATCATCACCTGATATCATCATATGATTATAAAATCCTATATTTATGAATAAATCTAGTTGAATTTTCTTGGTCATTTTTCATAAATCACATGAAAATCATTTCTCTAAAGTGTGCAAAACAATATTAATATGATGTATTTTTTTAAAGTTGATAAGATATTCAGATATTTTATACCTACATCAAGCATCATATTGTTAAAAACAACAATAATATTATGAATAATATTGACAATAATAATTTATCTAATTTTTTTAACATAGCAGTATAGCATACCATATGTAGATAATTCTTGTGTTTATGTTCCAGCTCCATCCCTTACTATGTGATTTTGGATAAGTAACTTAAATTTTCTGTACTTAGGCTTCCTTATCAGTAAATAAACATAATACTTGTAACTACATCGAGAGAGTGTATTATTAAAAAATGTTTTTTGTTTTGTTTTGTTTTTTTAAATCATGTCAATAAAATGAGACCATGTCAATAAAATGAGCATTATAGTATTTCGTTGTTACTACCCCAAGTGTGAGATCAAAAATTGGTTTTCTTGAGATAGATGAGGATCATATAACTTAAGCAATTTGTGCTCCCAAGATCAACTAACACAGTGTGTGGCTGTAGTTACTTCATAACTGCTGAATGAGTTCATTCTTCATTACTTAGAATACTTACACTGCCTTTCTTCTCCCAAATATTGGGATCACAGTGGAATATGAAGTATCTCATTGGGATATTTTTTTCCACAGTCACTTCTCAATCATTCTAAACATTTGTAATATAGCCTCTATTACAATATATGTTCTAGGCAAATCTCACATGTAGATATTTGTCATTAATGTCTCAAAATTTCTGTGAATTGAGTATGATTATCTTTATTTATGGCTGTGAAAATTGAAGACTTAGAAAATTAGTAACTTATCCAAGTTCACACTTGTACTACATTAGAGTTCACACTCACTAATATGTAATTTAAGATAGATAGATGGGAGAGGGAGAGAGAGAGAAGGAAAGGGCAAGGGAGAGGGAGAGAGGAGATTGGATACATTTGTACATTTGGGTGTGTGTTTGAGTGTACGTCTGTCCACCAGGTACCAACGGGTCCTCCTGCATCTCTTAATTTGGACCAAGGTTGGGGGTAGGGAGTTGTGGCTGTTGGCAAAAGTTTGGACTGATGGGGTACAGTAATGAAGTAAGGGCATTTATTCTCTGCCTCCTTTCCAAAGAGATTGGTTCAGCTTAGCTCTTTCTGTCAATCAAAGTTCACTGTTTTTCTTGCTGACTCTGTTTCCATCTCTCCTCTCCGCAGGCTTAGAGCAGGAGCTCAGGTCACTGCACAGTGACCAGAATTTGTGGTTTCCCTATACCCACCCTTTCCAATTAATCTCTTTGTAAGTAAAATTCCTATTTCAAGAATGCCATATGCTTACTGTGGAACTCAAACTGATGTTTCCAGTATGTATGCATACCAATGTGCAAGCATTATATAGTCTTTCAGCTGTCTATTTCTCTATATTCTATAACATATCATAAATTTCACAATGAAATTAGTTGACTATAGTAGAACCTGAAAAACAATTAGATAAAAAGACTCTATTAAAGCTCTATGAGGTAATTTGCAATTTTTTTTTTATTGAAGATAGCCAATTGCTCATATAGACAGCATCCTGTGCCTTAACCTTAAGTAAATTCCTAAATGAAAACGTCCTACAGTATTTGCAACTAGGTTTTCTTTGACTTTGAAAAGGCGAACACTATTATTCTAAAGGGAGGCAGAGGGAGCAACAAGTGCTGCACTTTTAATTCCCAGATCAGCAGTAATGATAGCATAGCATTATTTACATCCACTTTCCAATAGATAATGTGCAACACTGTCAAGATCAAGAATAAACTGCCCTTTCTTACTACTTTGTCATCCTTACTCTTACAGGCATGAAAATGGAAATTCTTCTCTGTTATGGGGAGAAAATGTTGCTATGGTTATAAATGTAAAGTAGATTTATCAAAATAATTGGAAGTATGATTCTCCATTATGGTTAGTGATTGCAGGCACAGGTTAACATGAAAACATTAAATTTTATTTTTTTCTCCTTTCCTCGTTATTTCTTCAATTTCTACATAAAGAGCTTCATGATGTACATACTAACAAAATTCTATCTCCTTAATAATGACAGGCATATTATAATTTGGAAATTTATGTATTATATAGTCCTTATATTATATACACAGATATCCTGATACTAACTACATGATGCTTTTACTGTGTAAGTTTTTGGATAGGGTAGTTGAAGGCAAGGAGAACAAAAAATTCATGTAGGACCTGTCCATAATCTGCTCTTTTTTTTTTAGTATAATGATGCATTTTAAGTCTTAAATGATCCTATCACACCAAATTTGATATACTATTGAATATGTTGGAATAAGAATATAATTGTTGACCCACAATAATAATAAGCTTTACAAGAGAGTTTTATTGCATTGTTCATATTAAAGTAATAAAGAAAATGAACCTTTTATTTTCTTTTGTCAAAGCTAGATTTAATGACCTCTTATTTTCTTAGGACACCCTCATCTATTAGACATCGAAATCCCTGTGGATTTCTCTTATTTTTCACAGTATAATTTAAAATACATTTTTCCTTTAACTTGATTTGCTATACACATTATTTTCCTGTCTAAAATTCATATTCCATTAAAGAGCTGTGATTGTATTGGACAAATTACACTGATACTCTTATTTCAACCCAAAACAATGTTCTCCTGTCATGTTTCACCTGAAAATCCAAGGAAATATTATATATAATTCAAATATCTTTTGATTAAATGTAACAATCTTATCTAAGAGTTGGTAAAAACATAAGTACATAATAAGAACACAGAAGATTTATAACTGATTTACTAAATTAAATATGTTTGTATCTTGAGTAATCTGTGTTTTTTAAAAAACATGTAGCTTTTATCCAAACTGATGCTTGCATGTAGTGCAGGTGTGAACATACACTCTTATATATACCAGTACTGCTCTCTCTCCACCCCTCAGTGTTCCAAGCTCTCTATTTTCAGGCTGTATCACCACTCTCCATACCTATGAACAGTTGAACTTGAGTGACTTTTCCTAACAAGGAGTTTTGAGTGGAAATAATGTGTTTCTTTTGGTTGAATATTTGTTTGCCTCTGTAAGACATTCCAAAGATCCCATCTGCATTTAGTACTGTGACCAGTAGCATTTAGGATAATATCTAATTTGTCATCCTAGATCCTTGAATGATTATAGTTAGCAGATCCTTCAGCCCACCTACAATGGACCTGTAACATAAAGTGGGGAACATACATTTCTAGTTTTAAGTAGCTAAAATTTAGGACTCTGTGTTACTGTAGAATAATTCACTAATTTTAATTAATACAGAGGCAAAACAAAAAAAATTAGGTAAAAAACATCTCTGAAAAATACAGATCCCAATAAGCTGATAAAGAAGGAAAATAGATCTTTTAGAGGAGTGCTAAAAGCAGGATTTAGGAAAGATATTTCCAGTACTCACTTAAAAAAGAAAGAAGTTATAACTACACAACTTTTATATGAAAAGATTAAAGAAACATGTAGTTGATGGCTAAGACTAATCCATTGTCCAAATGAGTTTTGACAGAGATTGCAAAAGAAAGTTCTTGTTGGCTGTGAGTCCTCTTAAAGGAATAGCCAAAAGATTGTTAACCTCAATATGAAAAGGCCACTCCCTCTAAGAAGGTCAGGTGACTGATCTGATTCCAAGAAGTGCATAAATATTATTGAACCATTACACAGATTTTTTAAAAAGTATTACTTGAAATAAATTTATAGTTTACATAACTGAAATGCTTTACCTGGACAATTGTTGATCAATTCAACAAACTAACTTTATATTTTCAATGTATTCTACTAATTTCCGAAACTTGCTTCTTGTCTTACCATTTTTGACATATATGTCTACAAGATTTTATAAATATATACTACCTTTTTTTCTAGTTTTTTTCTCATCTTCTATACTTGAGAGTATGTTTTCTTCTGGTAACAACTGAATTATTTTTATGGGTTCTTGGGATTTATTATAAGAAGCTATTAATTTTATGTCATTAAGCATAGTAAACCAAGCATTTGGGGGGGTGAACATTTTCAAATTTTGTATTAGAAAAGTGTAAGCCAGTGTATTCATCACTTTTTATTTTTTAAGTGTTTTCCAAAAATGGACTAATTTGAAAAATCTTACTAGACTCACATAGAAATATAAACATAATGTTAAAGTATTAACTTTTATTAACAAACATATTTCAAAATTTGTTTCATAGTTAAAGATATAGTAATAATAAGTGAATACATTATTTGGGTTATACCATTTCCATTAAAAAAGGATGATGGGCTTTATAATTTAAAATCAACCTCTTTCTTCTTAATCACATACTACTCTCCATATGTAAAAGACCATTAGGTAAATACCACTCGGGGCCCAGTAGAGACATAAGGCTCCAAGCCACTGAGTCATTTTGTATTGGCTGAAAGAAAAATTAAGATTTGAGTAGTTTGACATATATGTGGCTGCAGTAAGAAGGAAAACTCCATCAAAGCTACCGAAACTTCTGCTTCTAGAAGATCAGTCTTAAATGGCATGAAATATATTCTCTATTGTACAAAAACCCTAGTTAAAACACCAGCATATCTACTTAGCATGAATCTGGTTTTTTTTTTTCCTAAACATACATTTGCATTGTAGTTAGTATGATAAAGTTAATATGGATATAATATTTAAAAGTATGTGAATCATTTTTTCATTTCTTTCAAATTGTATTATGATCATAGTTAATAATATATTCAAGATATGAAAAAAATATACATATGTGTAATCTCAAAACTTAAATAAACTCAATTCTATTATTCTTTAGTCTAGAAGTTTTACCTGATTACATGTGTCAAGATATGAGACTGAAAGGGAAAGTATACATGGTATTTTTCTGTACTGTCAATGCCATAAATCAAGACAAAAATCTATGCAAGATGGAGAGTTTGACCCATTTAAATAATAAGATAAAATAACAATGTGAAAGTTTCCAAGAAAATAAGACTAGAACTTTAAAAAAATGAATGGAGGATCAACTTTGGGAATGGTGGAATGAGAACTTCAGTTATAGCTCTCCTGTAAAAACAATAAGTACGAATTGGTAGTTACGAAATAGTCATAGAGGTGTAAAGCACAGCATAGGGAATATATTCAATAATGCTATAATAACGATGCATAATGCCAGGTTGGTATTAGACTAATTGGGGGGTCACTTCATAAATTATACCACGTCTAACCACTATGCTGTACATCTGAAACTAATATAAAATAATATTGAATGTCAATTATAATTTAAAAATTTAAGTAAATTTTAAAAAAGAAAGCAAAATAGAGAACCTCAAAAAAATACTGGCAGAAACCTAAAATTATTGCAGAATTCTAGAAATTGGCCAATGCCACAGAACAAACTAAGAACTGTCTATCAAAGAGAAACCACTGAACCTCAGTAAGAGAGATCTGTGATGTTTTAATCCTCTCTGCCCTAGCATTAAGGCATAATAATCATAAAAAACTGTCCCAGTCAACAGAAAGGACTGAACCATCTTGTAATTCTATTAAATGCACTATCTTTAGAAGCACAGTCAATATCTTGTGCAAATCTGCAGCTCCCTGGAAAATATATATTCTGGAGTGTTATGGCTATTTGATTTAACTCAGAGTTCAGCAAAGGAAGTGGGTAAGAAAAGTCCTATGCCCAGGAAATTACCAAAACAATAAAAATTTGCTGGCAATATCACTGGTGTCTAAGGCTCTGATTTCAAGCAATCAAACAAGATCTTTGCCAGGAATTTAAAAGGAAATACTGGTGAACTAGATTACTATTCAGAACTCTGAAAAACTATCAGATATTCCTAGGGATCTAAAAGGTTGTGCACATGTGCAAAGCTATACACATACCCAGGACAGACCTGGGGAAATAGAAGTCCTCACACATCTCTGGCAGATGTTGAGGATCTATGAAAACAGAAAGTAAAAGTTAAAGTTGTATTATAAACTGCCTGAAGTTTGAAGTAACAACTTTTCACACAAATCCACTTTTGGAGAGTGAAAGACATAAAAGTAAGGTATTTTAAAAAATCAGACCAATAGCAGACTAAATTATACCAAACTTGTTCTGACTCTAGGAAGTTAGGCTTAAAATTAAAACAAGAACTTAAAAATATTCTAGTAGTGTTCAGTGGCTGCACACTGCAGAGAATAGAGAATCCACGGAATTGGTCCAGGAAAGTTTCTAAATAAGCAGCAACAATAGAACAACAACAACAAAATAAGAACATAAAATAGCATGAACAACACATTTGGTGAGGAAGGATCTGATTTTAAAGTTGTTACAATATTTTATTTCAAGTATCTAGTTTTCAGCATAAAATGCCAAGACATACAAAGAAATAGAAAAGTATGTCACATATAAAATAAATAAAACTTGCCAATGAGAACTTTCTATGAGAAGGCCCAGATTTCAGAGGTAATAGTTTAGGGTTTTAAATTACGTGTTTTAAATATAAATGTGTTCACAGAACTAAAAGATATTATATTTTTAAAAAGTTAAAAAAAGTGCAATAATTTTTTCATCAAATAGAGAATATCAATGAAGTGATAGAATTTATAAAATGGAACCAAAAATAAATTTGTATTTAAAAAGTACAACTGAAATGTGAAATAGAAATGCTCAATAATATATTTAAACTGCCAAAAGAAAGAATCATTGAATTTCAAAATATGTCAACAGAACTTAACCAGTCTGAGGATCAGAAAAAGGTAAGGAAACCCAAACAGAGACTTCATAGGCTTGTATTACACTATCAAGCATACTAACACACATAACAATTCCAGAAAGAGAAAATAAAAAAGAGTAGAAAGAATATTTCAAGAAATAATGGCCAAAACCTTTCCAAATTTGAGGAACAACATAAAGCAGCATGACTTCTAAGTAGGATAAACTCAAGAGATTCATACCTAGATATATTCAAATTGACAAAATATAAAGACAAACAAAAAATCAGGAAAGCAGAAAGAGAAGAATCCCTCATTACATATAAGAAACTCTTGGTAAGATTAACAACTAACTTCTCATTAGAAACCACGGAGGCCAGAAGACCATGGGATAACATCTTCCATGTGTTGAAATAAAAAAACTGTCAACCAAAAATTCTATATGCAGCAAAATAATCTCTCAAAAATAAAAAGAGGATAAAGATACTTCCAGATTAACAAAATTTAGAAAATCTGTCACTAATAGACTTGCATGAAATACCAGGTTGAAGTGTAAGGACAACATGGTAACTCAAATTCACACAAAGAAATAATGAACACTACTAAAAAGATAACTATATAGGTAAATATTAAAAGACCTGTACAAACTTTTGTTTATAACTCTTTTCTTCTCCTATCTGATTAAAAATCAACTACATAAAGCAATGATTATAACACTGTTCATAGGATTATGATATAAAAAACTGTAATTTGTATGGCAGTAATAGAACAAAGAAGAAAAGAGGAAGAGAGGAGTATTGGGTCTAAGTTTTATATATTATTAAAATTAAGTAAGTATTGATCTAAATTACATTGTCTTAAATTCTCATGATAACTGTAATCCACCAACCAACCACTAAAGAAATAACTCAAAAAGATTATATTAAAAAAAAAAAACCACATGTGGAAATTTAAATGATACATGAAAAAAATCTAATTTACATTAAAGATTATAATAATCAAGAAACAAATGAACAAAAGCCAGGTAAGCCACATAAGACATTTAGAAAAAAAGATAGAAAAAAATGGTTTATGTAAATACTATTGTTTCAGTAATTACAGTAAATGTAATTGAATTGAATATTCCAATCAAAAAGACTGGCAAAATGGAAATACACTTTAGACTGAAATACACTTTAGACTGAAAGAAAAGACACAGATTGTTTGAAAGTAAAAAAAAAAAAGAAAAATATATACTATCCAAGTAGTAACTGCTATGGTATAAATCAGGAGTCCCCAAATCCTGGGCTACAGACCAGGCTGTGTAGCAGGAGGTGAGTGGCAGATGAGCGAGCGAAGCTTCATCTGTATTTGCAGCTGCTCTACAGCGCTAGCATCACTGCCTCAGCTCCACCTCAGATCATCAGGCATTAGATTCTCATAGAAGCATTGGTCCCTGGTACCAAAAAGGTTGAGAACCACTGGTATAAATGACTGTTTGCCTCTCCACATTCATATATTAAAATCCTAGCCCCCAAGATTAATTATAATAGTAAGTGAGGCATTTGGGAGGTGCTTATGTCATGAGAGTAGAACCCTAATGAATGGGATCAGTGCCTTATAAAAGAAACTCCAGAGAGATCCTTAGCCCCTTCCTCCACGTGAATACAATGAGAAGTCTGCAACCCAAAAGAGAGCCTTCGCCCAAATGTGCTGGTACTCTGATCTCAAACTTCAAGTCTCCAGAACTGTGAGAAATACATTTTCTGTTGTTTATAAGCTACTCAGTCTTTGGTATTTTGTTATAGCAGCCAGAACAGACTAAGACAGTACTAAGACAGTAATCAAAAGAGAGCTGGAATGGCTATATGAATTCAGACAAAACAGACTTTAAAACAAACAAACAAAATGTATATCTACAGATAGAGACATTTCATAATGATAAAAGGCTTATGACAATTATATCTATAAACAACTCTCCAAAGTATATTATGCAAAAACAGACAGAACTGAAGAAGGAATAGACGATTTACAGATAATAGTTGAAAATTTCAATACCACATTTTCAATAATGAATAAAACTAGCTGAAGATCACCAGGATCTAGAAGACTTAAAAAACAGTACAAGTGGACCTAACAGATACCTATAGAGCACTATAATCAACAATAGTAGAATACATGTGCTTTTCAGGTGTACGTGAAACATCTGGCATATAGACTATATGTTATGACGTAAGACAAACCTCGATAAATTTAATTGTTTGAAATAATAAAAGGTTTGTTTTCTGAGTACAAGAAAATTAAGTAGAAATCAACAATAGAGGAAATTATAAAAATTCATGTGAATGTGATTATTAAACCATATAATATCAAGTAAGCAATCAGATAAGGAAGAAATCACAAGGAAAATAAAAGATTTTGTAAAGAATGAAAACAAAAACACAACTTACCAAAACTGATGAGATGCAGTTAAAAGTGTGTTTAGAATAAAATTTATAGCTGTTGACACCTAAAAAAATAAAAGTCTCATATTAATAACCTAACCTTCCAATTTAAGAAAGTAGAAAAATAAGAGAGAGCAAAGTAAACTGAAAATAACAGAATGCAGGGAATAAAAGTTAAAATGGACATGAAGAAAATAGAGAATAGAAAAGAATAGAGAAAATCAACAAATCTAAATGTTGTCTATTTAAAAAAATGAAATTTGAAAAACCAAGTAAAATGAAAACATTCGTCCAGACAAAACTTGTTTATGATAGTTCACATCAGCATTATTCATAATAACTAAGAAGTGGAAACAAGACAAATGTCTATCAACGGATAAACAGCTAAACAATAAGTGGTATATCCACACAATGAAATATTTGGCAGTAAAAAGGAATAAAGTACTGGTACATGCTACAACATGGGTGAATCTTAAAAATGTTAAGTGAAGTGAAAGGAACTAGTAGCATTCCGGTTCCATCAGGTAATGAGGAACTTTCACAGCACAGACTGGGAAAGGCTCGGACTCAAGATCCTCTCTTGACTACATAGAAAAATGCAGCCGTATATTTAACATGCACTTATATGGAAAATAAATTGTGCTAAGTATCACAGTTCGTTTTTTTCTTAAGTGAAAGACTTATGAAAAAATATTCAAAACCTTAACTATATATCCCAAAAAACACTAATTTGCCATTTCAATATTTCCTACTCACCACAGCTATGTTAATCTTAAGGTGATCAGCTTAATCACCTACTGAAAAATCATGCATGGCTTTCTACTCTGCAATACCAAATCCAAATTACTTAGCCTGTCACTTATGATTTTCCCCCAGGTTTATCTACTATGCATATCCAATTTCTAGAAAACATCACAACTTGCTAATCTTCCAAATGAGTCCCATACTTTATAATTGTGGGGTCTTTGCTTGTGTTTTTTCCTATGCTCAAAATTCTTTTTCTCCCACTGCTTAGCAAAATTCTACTTATTTTTAATCTCAAAGGCAACTTCTACGACAAATTCTCTCTTATTTCCCAAATCAGAACTATGATGTACGCTTTCCAAATTCTTTGGAAAACTGTTTATAAAATACATCTGACACATTTACAGTCATAATCTTATTTATACTTGGCTATAATCAAAGAAGAATTTACACCCCCTATTAGCCCCCACTATTCTACAACTAAGAACCTGATACTTAACAAAGTAACCCCATGTGTACCACCTAGTAAAGACCAGAAATTAGGTGAAAAAATAATTTAGCTAAAGCCAAAATCTGGGCTCTTGTGATAATATAGTAGGTAACATTTTTTTTTCTTTTCATATTTTAGGCATTGTTCTCTTTACTTTTAAAAACACCTCTCTCCTTTGAGTTCTTTATTCTCTCCGAGACCTGATTTTCCTCCCATATCATTGTATGCCCCGTCTCCATTTCTTTTTCAAGATTTTTATTTCTTGATCCTTAATTCTTGTAATGTCCCAAACTTTAACTCTTTATCTTCTTTATTTGTACTCACTGTCATGGTTTTAAATATTATGTATATGCTTGTGGCTTCAAGATTTACATATCCAACTCTAATCTCTCTGCTGAGCTACAGACTAAAATATTCAACCACCTGCTCAGAACCTCCATTTGGATGTCTAATTTAAGGTTAAAATATTTAAAGGAGATTCTCTCTTTCTCTCCCCTATCAAAGTACATTCTTATACCACCTCTTTTCTCATATCACCAAATAGTACACCACCATGCAGTAGTTCAAACCAAAATCAAAAGTGATCTTTGATTCCTCCTTTCTTTCATATTTATGATCACTAAATACTGTTTGCAACTATCAAAATATATTACCATTTCTTACAGCTTACATTCTATTATGTTCATTGAAGCCACCAAAATATCTTGCCTAGAACTTGTCTAGTTTTCATAACTAGGTCTTCTTCTTCTAATTCTGCCCCAGTACTGGATACCTTCCATTTTCCCCTGTAAGTCCACTCACCATTGTTCTCCATTCTGCCCTGCACCTCCCAAAGCTGACATGCATGGACAGTATCATCAGGCTCCCTAGTCCTAGGTTGCATTTGTTTTGGCCAATGGGCTTGTGAGTGGGGCATCAGCAAGAATTAGGAGCAGGGAGGATTGTGAGGGGAGAGATTAATTACAAGATCTTTCATGCAGATTGAACTCAGTTTGACCAGTTCCTTAATTTAAGTTATCAATTTTATCAGACAATCCTCTGCACACAGCTCTTTCTTTCCCCATTTCACTAACTACTCAATTCCTCTGTGTTTTTGAGCCCAGGAATGGTAAAAGCTCCCAAGTATTGGCCCTGTTTTAATGCACTCCAGTTTGCTAATTAGCTACATCTTTATGAACAGTCCTTTTATTAAGCCCTCCACAAAGCAGCCAATTTGAGTTTGGCATTTATGTCCAGCGAGGACTTCAGTTGATATACTACCTATGGTTTATTCTATACATATCAACAATAATTATCTTTAAAAAAAAATAAATGAAGTAATAAAAAAAAGTTCTTGAAACTCTCCAGTGAACATAGTACATTTAACTAAGATCCACATCCCTAACCATGGCTCTTGAGGTGCTGTAGGAGCTGACTCTGCCCATAACTCTGAGTTCATCTCCTACTCTTCTCCCTCTCACTCATTCTGTACCTGTTGTTCTGATTTTCCATTTGTCTCTCAAACAAGAATATAATAAATTGAGCTTCCTTCTATCTCATCATATTTTCTGTTAGTTCTACCTGAAATGCTCCTCACACACAGGTGATCATTGCTTGCTTCCTCATTTTGCGGAGATATTTTTTCTTTTCTTTTTTCTTTTTTTTTAATTTAGGTATCATTTAGTGAGGCCTTCCTAACCACCTTATCAAAAATAGTCCCCACCTATATTCAGTATCTAATCCTTTGCCTGACATTATTTTTCTAGAAGAATTTATCTTCACCCCAAAATTGTATTTTATATTTATTTATTTGAATATCTGTTTCATTCATTAGAAGTTTCACAATGTCAAGAATTTTATCTCTTACTTATTATTATATTTCAAGTATAAAAATAGTTCCTGAGATATACTAGTGCTATGAATAAACAAACAAAAAATGAAGAATGATTTGGGTACATAAAGTGAGTGAAGTAGCCATTGAATGATTATAAACACCATTTTACAGATAAGAAACTCAGTTTCCTAGAAAATGGCAGATTTGAGAATATTGAACCACTTTAATAAAGGCAAGAACTATGTCTTACTAAACTTTATTTCCCTTAAACCCTGATACAGTGCCGTGCACTTAGCAATCCTCAATTAATTTATGCTGATTAATGTTGAAAGATTTTTAAAGATCAATGTGGCAGCAATGTGAATACTGACTTCCGGAAGGAAAGCTAGTAGGAATTTATTTTAATTCTTAGGTATGTATTTCCGGGTAGTCTTAGATAACATAAATTGATAATTAAAAGGTACTTTAATGAAGGCATCTATGATTATTATGGTCAAGCATTAACGTTTTATATATATTTACTTGCAATTGCTCTCCTAGTTTGTATATTATCCAGGCTTTGCTTGCTACTTGTCTTTTGGAAGATCTGCTTTTGGGAAATTTCATGGCTCATTAATAAATTCATCAAACAGTTTATATAGAAAAAATAAGTTATCAGAAATTCATAGCAGTCATTTTAAAATTTTTATTAGTAGCTCTGGTACAAGCAAGTAACAGCATTTTAGAAATAAAATATGGTATTATGTGAATATTACCCTGAAATTCAGCTTCACAATATTTTTTTTTTCAAATTTATAAGATACATAATTGTTTATAACATGGTATGTGGGATTTAAAAATGTAGATATCAGCTTCACTCTATCTTATTTGGTTAAGGAGTTAAGAAGCACATATATATATAAAGCAAGTAGATAGTTATTTCAAGACAAGATATTACATAAGCCCGTAAAGGATATAGTAGACAACTTTGCTTAGGATCTCCAAGACCAACCTAGTATATTTTCCATGAATTATTTTGACTTTGTTCAACAAAATGTTTACAATCATAGCATATGTAACATTTATACATATAGCAATGGAACTTTGTTAGGCTTTGCATGATTGTGAATTTGGTAATTTTGATATTGGCTTAGTTTCTGAGTACTTTTTTTTTTCTTAAAAAATCAAATAGCTACTGGTTGTTTTACCATAATATTGTAAAACTGCTTAGAACATATAGTTCTGTGAAGTGAAGACACTTCCCAATCACAAAAACTTTAGGATAAAAATATTACTAGAAAATAAGGTTTTCAGTAACTGTGATCTCAAGTTAAGGCAAAAAAAAACCAGACTGAGATGACGAAATCTAAGTCTAATTGTCAATGTAAGGGGAAAAAAAAAATTTTCTCTTAAGGGAATATTCATTTTATGTAATTCTACATTCTTATATTTGTCTTTGATGTGAAAGATCCTTTAAAACAATTTTAAACATTGTTGTTCTTGGTCAGTAAATTACTTCTAATATTCTACCAAAGGACGGAAAGAGTTTTTCTTTTGTACAATGTCTATTCCATTAAGATATTAAAAAATGCCACTATTGTAAGATATCTAATGGACACTAAAAGAGATTCTGTAAGACTAAGTCAAGTAAAGAAAGATTAAAGACAAGTCTGAATCCAATGTCACAAACAATAAACACAAATTAGGAAATTTAAATTGAACAGATTAGAATATACAATGAAAATAGAATGATGTTCAAAATAACTACAGAAAAAGGATAAAAATATTTTACATATATTTTTTTAATTGTAGAGAAGTTTAGAAGTTATAAAAACATTAAGACTTCCTGTACGCTTCACACATAGGATCCCCTATTGCTGAAATTACTGTTACATTTGTCACAACTAATGAACCATTTTTATTGAATAAAAATATTTTATTCAGATTTCCTTAGTTTTTGCCTCATGACATTTTTCTGTTCTAAGATTCCATACAGGATATTATATTCTATTTAGTTTCCTCAGGCTTTTCTAGATTACAAGAGGTTCTTAGATTTTCCTTTTATTTGACTACCTTGACAGTTTTGATGAATACTTGTCAAGTATATTCTAAAATGTATTTCACTTTGGGTTTGTTTGATGTTTTTCTCACAGCTGCACAGGTTTATGGATTTGAGGGGAAAGACCACAAATGTAAGTTGCCATTCTCATCATATCTTATCAAGTGTAGATGCTATTTACATGACTTATCCCTGAGGATAATTTTTATCAGCTGACAAAAGTAGTTTTTGTTATGTTTTTCCACCTGAAAGTTACTTTTTTTTCTTTCTTCTTTCCATAATGTACTCTTTAGTAGGAGTTACTATAGGCATCACACATGTAAGGGGTGGGATATTGTCCTCCACCTCTTTGAGGAGCCAGTAGCTACATAATTTATTTGTAATTCTTCTGAATGGGAGATTTGTCTACTCTCTCTCATATATTTATTTACTCAGTTATTTCAATCAGTCCAGCACATGGATATTTATTTTATAATTTGGGTTATAATCCAATGCTACAATATTTATTTTATTGCTCAAATTATACCAGTTTAGAACCACTGAGAGCTCTTTCAGTTGGTTACTCTGTCTCTCTGATATATCTCCAGTGTTTTGGTTTTTTTGATTACTGTCTTACTTTCTGGCATGACAAAAATACTTATTGATTCATCTTATATATTCCTTGTTTTAACCCTAGAGTCAATCATTCTTCTAAATACTCATCACCCTAGGTCATGCAGATTTTCTCCTATGTTTTCTTCTAGACATTTTACAGTTTGAAATTTTATATTTAGGTATCTGATCCATTTTTAATTAATCTTTGTGAGAATGTGAAGTCTGTGTATAAGACCATTGTTTATATGGTCACCCAATTGTTCCAGCACCACTTGTTGAAGACTGTCCTATCTCTATTGAATTGCCTTTGCATCTTTGTCAAAGAACTAGTGACTATATTTGTGTGCGCTCTCTATATTCTTATTTTAAATAGTGTGCTCATCCTTTTGTCATTATCATAATGCTGTTATAACAGTTGATTGTTGAGATCAATTATAATCTTGAAATCTTGACATTGGGTTGAGTCTAGAAATCAAGTAATGTGATTCCTCCTATTTTGTACTTTTTCAGAATTGTGTTGTCTAATCTAAGTCTTTTGACTTCCACATAAAATTTAGAATCAATTTATAGATTCTTACCAATCTTGCTGGAATTTTGATTGAAATTATATTGAATGTATAGATAAATTTGGAAAGAATTGACAACAATATTGAGTCTTCCAATTCATGGATACAAAATATCTATTCATTTATTTAGATCTTCTTTGATTACTGTCATCAATGACTTGTAAATTTCCACATACAGATATAGAACATATTAATTAGATTTATTAATAAATCTATTTTAAATTATAAATATATTTTATATGTGTTATATTTACATATATTTATATTATATATTTATATTTATAAATTTATATTTATAATTTTATATTTATGTTTATAATTATGTTTATATATATATAAACATTTATATATTTTAGATTTCAAATTCCAAGTATTCATTGCTGGCATAGGAAATCAATTGACTTTAATTTATTAATCCTGTACCCTGCAACCTTGAAATACTTGCTTATTATTTGAAAAGTTTTAATATTTTATATAATTTTTGGGCAGTCTACATAAAGAATCATGTCATCTACATATAAAGAAATTTTATTTCTTCTTTCTAATCTTTACACCTTTTATTTATTTTTCTTGCCTTATTTTGAAGAGAGTAATGATAGGAGATCCTTATTTTGTTAGGGGGAAAGTCATGTCTTTCAGTATAAAGCCCAATATTAGCTCTGAGGTTTTTCATATATATATGAATTTATATAAAAATATGAGGTTCCCTTATATTCCTAGTTTTTTTTGAGAATTTTTACTATGAATGGGTGTTGAATTTTGATAAATGCTTTTTGTGTATCTATTGATATAGTCATATAGTTTTTCTAATTTGTTCTGTTAATATGATGATTACTTTAATTCATTTATAAATGTTAAAGCAGCTTTGCATTCCTGGATGAATGGTACTTGTATTTATGTTTTTATTTTTTATATTGCTGGATTTAATTTTTTGTTAAGAATTTTTGCCTCTATGATCATTATAGATATTAGTATGTATTTTCCTTGTGAAGTCTTTATCTTGTTTTGACATTAGTGCAATGATGACCTTATAAAATGTGTAGGAAAATGTTTCTTCTTTGTTCTATGTTCTGAAGGAAATTGCGTAAAATTGGTATTATTTCTTCTTTAAATATTTAGTAGAATTCACTAGTGAAACTTTTGGGCCCCACATCTTCTTCTTTGGAATGTTTTTTAACTACTAATTCAACTTAACAGACATAGGGAGATCCAAGTAATCTATTTTTTCTTGAGTGAGTTTTGGTATTTTGTTTCTTTCAAGGAATTGCCCATTTTGCACAGAATTGTTCATAATATTTCCTTATTATCCTTTTAATTTCCATGGGATCAGTAGTGACTACTGTTCTTTCAATTCTGATATTGGCAATTAATGTCTTGTCTTTTTTTTTCCTTGGTTAGCCTGACTAGAGATTTAGCCATTTTATTAATCTTTTCAAAAAACTTGCTTTTGGTTTTTTTCATTTTGGCTACTGTTTCCTGCTTTTAATTTCATTGATTTCTCTCGAATGTTGTTATTATTTCTTTTATTTTGTTTGCTTTAGGTTTAATTTGCTCTTCGTTCTCCAATTTCTTAAGATGGAAGCTTAGCTATGTCTCTGAGATTAATGCTCCTAAGAGAGTATCTTGCAGTTATAATTTTCTCTTAGTCTAAATCTGTGTAGGCCTGTGTCTTAGGGGTATGGCTTTCACAAATGTTTCTCTCCCTCTTCTATGTGTATAGCTTTTTAAAACCCTTTTTACAACTCTTTCTCCTAGCTGAAATGTTCCTCATTTATTTTCTTCAAGCTCTATCCTTATTTTTTTTTTCTTAGATGAGACAAGGCAGCTGGAACCGGGGCCAAATTCTCTTTCTCCAACTGGGAAAAATTTTAAAAATTGTTTTCTTGTGAATTATTTTCTCATAGATAGTATTTTTTTTTAATTAAATATATTGTGGTGACATTAGTTAATAAAATTATATAGGTTTCAAGTGTATGATTCAATAATACATTATTTGTATATTGCATTGTGTGTGCACCACCCAAAGTCAAATCTCCTTCTGTCGTCATATATTTACTCCCTTTACCCTTTTCTATGTCCTTCCTACCCCCATTTCCTTCTGGTAACCATTATACTGTTGTCTGTGTCTATGAGCATTTGTTTGTTTGTTGCTTTCAGTTTTATAACCAACATATGAGTGAAATTATATGGTTCTCAACTTTTTTCATCTGCCTCATTTCACTTAGCATATTCTCAAGATCCATCTATGTTGTTGCAAATGGCAGTATTTCACCTTTTCTATGGCTGAGTAATATTCCATTGTATATATGTACCACCTCTTCTTTATTCAATCATCTATCAAAGGATACTTCAGTTGTTTCCATGTCTTGGTCACTGTGATTAATGCTGTAGTGAACATAGGGGTACATATATCTTTACAGATAAATGTTTTCAAATTTGGGGGGTAGATAGATACCCAGAAAGACTGCTGGGTTACATGGTAATTATATTCTTGACTTTTTGAGGAACCTCCATATTGTTGTAGGCATTTCTTAGGGAGGAGATTTAGATGGATTTTCAAGATAGCTACTCACCCACCTCCCAATTAGCATCACTGGGGAAACTTTCTCAAATTATCACCATGAGAATTTGGTGGCTTCCAGAAGACTGAATAAGTATGGGGATCCTCTTATGACTGTAGTCTGAGAGAGCTTTCCACTTTCAAGCTAGTCTGCACTCAGCTTCCAGTAGTTTCTTCAAATGAGCATTTAAATGTTCCTACCAGCTTAGGTATTCCCATAGTTTCCTCTCCAAGTAAGCAAATCTTGGGGTCTCAGTTTTCCCTGAGACTTACGTTCAATCATGGGTCAAAAAAATAATCGATTTTTAATTTGACTGGGTTTTTGTTATAAAGACAGGAGTAAAGACTTACCATCAATTTAAAAATGATATTGAAACTCAAAGTCTCTAGAAATAATTAGACATTTATTCTACAACTTACATCATTGCAGATCAATTTGATAAAATGTAGAATTCCTTAAAAAATGGAATTAGTGATGTCATACTAATTGTCATACTTCGGAATATAGTTCCTAAAAAATAAGAACAAAATTTATTTTCAAATGTTTATCAAATATTTATAAAATCTGATCATTTAAATATATGAGATCACAAAGTAATACTTCAAACAATATCAAAATTTTAAAAAGTATATTATATATTAAATAGAATATTATTAAAACTAGATTTTTACAGCAAAAGGAGAAAATAATAAGTTTATGCTATATTTTTATAAGCAAACATTTTCTATAACATAAATGGAACTATTTATTAACCTTATCATAACTAGCACTAGTACCAGGCTGTGCTATTTTATTTTCATAATTTATTAATTTTCCACTAAATGTTAATATTCATTTGAGTAATATATAGTTAACAAAATGATTCTAATAAAGAGTATGTCACTGCTATTTTAATTTTTTAAACATTATTTTTAAGCTTTCCTTTTAAAAATACATGTTTTAGACACATCAAAACTTCACATTTACAAATTTAGAAACCAATCCAAGTTGTTACCAATCACTAGATCCTGAAATCTGTATAGCCAACATTTAAGACAGAACATAGTAATATATGCACATTTAATGCAGCTATAATTTTGCATAATTTTCTAGGTAAGTTTTAAAATAGAAACAGCTTGCAATTTTTTAAAAGATCATGGTCATTCTTTTCAACCCTGAAGCGAGAAAATACAAATTCCTATGGGAAGATTGCAGCCACTATAAAAACTATAAGGATCTCTAGAAAAGTTTCCATTCACATTCTCTTTCACCAGTTTCCTCCTTTTCTGTTTTACGGGAGATACATCTTTAAAAGGAGTAACTAGTTAACTTCATTCCAAAAAATCTATCCTTTAAAATAGATTCTACTTTAATTTTTTCACTTTCTATGCTTTTCTAGGGGAAATAAATTTGTATCAATATTTTCAACTAGTCTGTTTTGATTTTACTAGGGTTGGGGATTTTATGATTAATATTTTAACTCTGAGCTTGCACCCTGAGGCAATTTCATAAACAGCACAATTTTTGAAAATCAACTAAATCAATAGGTTGTATGTTATGATTTTTAATTTTTTATGATAAATGTTCCTTGTGGCTTCAGGCCCCACATCTTAAAGGTTTTATATTAGAAGATAAAGTAACAGTGTAAAGGTGAAATGACTATTGGAATGATTCAAATCTTATTAGTTTATAAACAAGTGAAAAATAAGTTAGGGACAATACATCGCTTTTGTTGAATGAGTATTTTAACATCAGCATTTTGTAGTCACAAAAATAAATCAATTATTTTAAATGAAGCATTTCTTTTCAAAAGGAATTGAAGGAAATAAAAAGAATTTTTTACTCATTTGAGAAGAAAATGAGTCCATTGGGGAACTTTGCATGGGGCCTGGAAGGGGGATAAAGAGACAACCAAAGCACAAAGCAGGCTTCTGAAACTTATTTAAAATATTTCTTTTTGAATTTTTTTTTCTTTTAAAGCTTTCAAGTTTTAATCATTACCATGTGGGATTTAGAAAGAAATTGTTAAAAATAATTGCTCACAATAATCATAAGTAGTCTGAATTAAATTAGAGCAGAGAGTGAGAGATGATGCAGTAAGTATAAATTTGCTTTAAAAGACTAATGCTTAATGGAAGGCCACGTTTAATATTGTACATGAAGTCATTTATTATTGGCAAGAATCCCTAAGCATTTCAAGTCTAAGTGAATAATGTTAATGTTTGGATTTGGTTATCATTCATGGATTTACCATTTTTTTTTCTAATGCTACTAGTCAATTCACAACATATTAGGGAAGATATTTCCTTAAGTGTTATCATCCTTGTGGAAGACCCTCTCAAAACCTTTGTGTAAATAGTGTTACACTGTTCTCAGAAGAATATTTAATGTATTTTTTTAAAGAAAAAGGGAAGGACCTTAAGAGATGAAAAATTTGCTTGAATAGACCTAAAAAAAAAAAAAGATGACAAATGCATGTTGAAAGAAATGCAAATTTAAAACCTCAGTGAGAGACCATTTTTCATATCCCAGTTAGGAAAAAAAATGAAAAATTGAACTTGTAAGGAAATAAATGTTTTTACACACTGCTGGTGAGAGTTCAAAATGATACAACCTCTACAGAGAGAAATTTAACATTATATAATAAATTCACATATGTGTTTGCCCTTTGATTCTGCAATCCCACTTCTAGAAATTTATCCTGAAGATATGCCTTTCCAAATATGAAACAAAATATGTAGTTATTCATTGTGGCATTATTTGTAATAGCTAAATATTAAAAACAACCTAAGTACTCACTCTCACTGGAATCTAGCTGAATCGATTACACAATATCCATAAAATGGTAACCAGAAGAAATATGAAGACTATGCCAACCAACATGAAAAGAATTTTAGGCCACCATATAGATTTTTTTAAAAAGCAAGGTCTAAAAAATACATATTATATGCTACCTTTTGCGGATGAGAGAAAAGATATACATACATACACATAAAAAAGAAATAAATCTTGAGCTTTATTTAGTTAGCTTAGTAGTACTGTGTTTTAATTCTGAAATCATGGACACTATATTGTGGAATAGAGCAAATAAGTGAAAATATTGATGTTTTGGGGAAACTGTGGGCAAAGGAGAGACAGATACAGGATAGAAAATGAAGATAAACAGAATCCAATGATGTTAAATTTAATCTGAAAGAATCAGTATGAACTTGTCATTTTCTTGTGTATATAAAAATTTTCTTGCTCTATCCACTAAAATTACACAAAAACAGTGACATTTCAAAAGCAAAGAACACATGTAAGTCCCATTATGAAATACAATTTCCCTCTAAAAAGAAGTTAGGACTTGGGAAAAATGGGAGATATCATATCTAGGACAGAAAAGTTCAAAGTGAACTTCAAACACCTTCTTGGATAGAAAGAAAAAAGAAAGCTGTCTTTTAAGAAAGAATGCCAGCTAATAAAATCAGGGAGAATAGCAAACATAGAATACCATCATTTTATTACCTATGGGGGGAAATAAAAGGATGCAGGCAAGATTAACAATGTGTATGAAAGCCATTAAAGAAAGGCTGTCAGAGAAGGATTGAATCAGAAGATACGTTTTTAAAATGAAGAGGTCTGGCTGCCACTATCTTGATCAAGTGGTCAAACATAGTATTGCCAATGGTGTGAAGGTCTCACTTGTTATAACCCCTGAGGGGCACAGCATCATCCCTGTGGTGTGAGGTTGCTTTCACCTAAATTAATTTTCACCTAAATTTTATCTTAAGGAAGCAATCTAAAGAACCTGGGCTAGAAGATTTTCTGCAGGGCAATTTGATTAGGCTATTCAAATTAATAAATGAAATGAAGTGTGGGAGGTGACTTAAGACACATAGTAGCCAAATGTACTACGTGAACTCTGCTAGGTCCCTAAATTGAAACAATCACCACCTATGAAGGACTTCTGGGGAACAACTGAGGATATCTGAGTATGACCTGTATGTTGATTAATGCTATTGAATTAATGTAGATTTTCTTAGGTAGTACTGATGTGGTTTTGTAGGAGAATGTCCTTGCTTCTGGAAGAAGCATATTGAAGTATTTAGACGTGAAGGGTTCTGATGCCCCTATCTACTATTGTGTTTTGGCCAAAAAGAGAAAAAGGAAGGGAAGATGGGGAGGGGAGGAAAGTGGAGGAAAAATGGAAAGATGAGAGCAAGTGTGACAAGGTTTTAACAAGTGATGAACCTGTTTAAGGAGTAAGTGGGTTTTTATTGTGCTATTCTATCAAGTATTCTGAGAGTTGAATTATCTCAAAATAAAAATAAAATAAATATACAGGAAAAATAATTGATGCATATTAATACCCAGGTTTTTTTAAATCTTGGAATATACCACAGTACAAAGCATAATGTGAACACTGTGTTGCTATTCTCATAAGTACAATTTCAAACTGTTTGGGCTTATTGAGACCACCACTGGAATGAAAGATAAATATAACAAATTATTAAGATCAATAAAAATTATACCTTATGTTAGAAAGGTGTTGGGGCAGGGGAGACCACAAAAGAGAGGGATTTTGATAAATACATTAACTGGATCAAATACTATAGATGCTTTTCAAGATAACAAATAACAGAATCTTTTTCTGAATTGCATCATTTCTGAGTTAGTTATTGTTACGATGATATTTTAATCGACATTAACAACTTTATTCAGAAATATAAGATGAGCAAAAAAGGGATTTATTTTAACAAATGTTTCTTGAAAATCTTCTATGTGCAAAACAAATGCATGTTATGAAAGGAATATGTGCAACTACTGCTCCTTATATGTTATTTTTAACATGTATTTTGGAAATGAAAAACAAGCGAATAAATATCCAATATTGTGTGCTCTACTTAGTAAAAACAAGAAAGCTTCTGCATAATTTATATTTAGTTAACCTAAAGAATGATCAACATTATTTTAAAGTAAAACTATTATGGAAAAGTGGACATATTTGGTTGGGATATCTTCCAAGATACAATTACTTACAAATAATAGTAAATTTTACCAATAAATACAAGCAATAAACCAAAACAAACAATGAAATCTAGCACCTGCTAGGAAAAAAAGGTGTATAAACATTGAGAATGCCAACTTTAGAGTCAGTATTTTTTACAATCAGATCCTAGATCTCTCAGTTACTATCTCTATGATGACATGAAATTTACATAGAATCTCTAAGCCTTAGTTCCCTCTTCTGTGAAAAGAAATAATACTTGTAAATTACTTGTTCTAGTGTAAGAAATACTCCATAAATGTTATATTACTGTTGCTAACCTAGTGTGGATGAAAAAGAGGTTCTATGCAAAGTAAATTCACAAGGTGATCTGATCATAAATTCCTAACTAGGCATGTCAAGGTGGATAGTCACACCCCAGGCAAATAAATTCTTTAGTATAATGTTTATCTTTGCCTTTAGCAAGCCCTGTCCATTGATTCTGTGCTTCTACATTAACACACATTTGAAATGCCCCCTTTTTAGATCCCTCCTTCTAAAGTGTGACCATCCTCCTTAAATTCAAATGCATAAAAGAAACTGCAAAACTTTTAATGTCTGGAACATTTGAGATTTTGCTCCTTGGCATATGTCTTCAGTTTGGCTCAAATAAACTCTTATAGAAAAATTCTCTGTGGCTTTGGTCATTTCTTATGTTGATATTAGAAATTTTTAATTGCCGTTATATCCAAAATAGAAATGAGAAGTTCAAAGGAGATGATATAAAAGTGGTCAGCATCTGAATTGCTTTATATAATAACTATTAAAATTGCTTTATAGGTAGCATTGTTTACTTATGTACGAAGGTCTAAATTCATGAACAAAACTTTCTCCAGTTTTTTCTGTTATGATTGCCAAAGAAGAGAAGGGACAAAAGATGAGAAGTAGAAGTTGTGGAACATGAATGGCCATTTTAACTACAGATAGGAAGCTTGCGTCAGGCTCCATACTTGCCAGCAAAGAGGAGCCTGACCTACTGATGACCAACCCCTAAAGTGGCAAGAGAAGAAAACTTTCCAAGGCTCCATATGTTTCATGAAGAAATTCCAGGCTCTTTCATTAGATTGCTATTATTTGTTTATTTTACAATGGTGAACATGCAAAAAGAAAAATAAGCTTTTGTTAGAATGATTTAAATTAGTGGTTCGCGGCTCTTAAAATTAGTTCAATATTGTATTTTCTCATATGTAATAATCTTAGAGAACCATATGTCCTCTTCTCTTTAGATTATTTCTATTAGTGAAGAAAAACAACTAGAGATAAACACATGTTGAGTTGAGCTGATGAGTGTTCTTTCACCTCCTCCAAGACAGGCATGAATTTATCTCCTACGACTGTACCTCTTTACCAAGTTCTTGGACTTACTATATAGAAGAAGACAATCTGCTATTATAGTATTACTTTACAATTGTTGTAAAAATGTTCATTGACTTAAACTTTACAATATCCTTGATCACATTTTGCTCATTATTCTCCACTGAATCCAGCGGAACCAATGACATGATTCGTGGAGCTGCGGGGGAAAGAACAGTCTTGTTCACATTGATGTAGATCCAGATTCAGCACAGAATAATCATATTTATTCAATCCTAAGACATTTATTTTTTATTTTTTTTAGGCAAGGCGACCCTTGCTTGACCTCACAGATTGCAAGGACCTTGTCAGCTTACAATCCTTTATTTTTTATTTTTTACAACTACAGCACCTGGTCTTCCTAGGTGGTCTCCCATCCAAGTACTAACCAGGCCTGACCCTGCTTAGCTTCTGAGATCAGATGGGATCGGGCTTGTTCAGGGTGGCATGGCCATAGAGACTTTTCTTTTTTAACATATTAATATTTCTGAAATTAGCTAATAAATTATGTCAAATAATTTCCTTTTTTTCCAAAAGCCTCTTTTTAAATATATAAAACACCAAGCAATTAATATTTTTTTAGTATCAAGGAACTATAGCTTGTAGCTATTGGTTTCTATGATTATGAGTTAAATAATCATGTCACAGAAGATACTAGTGAGAGGTAGAGATGTAGAGATAAGATAAATTGCATCTTTTAGCCAGCCACACCTAAGGTGCCCTTCTGAATAATCCCTATATTGCTCCATACCCTAAGTTGCTGTGGTTTTTGCCTCATGTGCCTACTTCCTTGGATAGATGAATAGATGAGACTTGATGACTGAAAAAAAGCAGCTAAATCTAGGCCAGTCATCAGTCACTATGGTGACTGGGCATGATGATGTGCACCCAAATTCTTTACACTGGAAAGTGACCAACTAAACCAATCATATTTTCTCTTTTTTTTTTCCCCAATTGAAGGGAGAGCTCTGTGAAAACACTCAGTATGTAGTAAAAATGAAGGCAATAAACAAGAGACATGATGTAAAGAGGAGAGTAGAGAGAAAAATGAGACAGATAAGGTAAAACAGAGCCAGAAAGAATCTGAGCCTGCCAGTTAGAACAACAGGAGCCTGCTTCTGAGGAGGCACTGCTAATACGAATGCTGGGTCATTAGTCTGCTGTTGGACTACCAGGGTGACATGTGTCCTGAATGACATTCCAATTCTCTATGATTCCTAACTAGGTGATTGTGCAAATATTCTGAACAATGCTCCTGTTTCTCATGAAGCCCTATGAAAAAAATTCTTTCTTCACTTTACTCTTTATCCCTAAGCTAAGGTCCTACTATCTGAGATGTCTAGCTATAATTCTAGAGGAAGAAAAGTTTTGAGTAAATAGTATTATTAACATACATAACTCAATTGAGTTAAGGTGGGAAATATCTATTTGTGCTCTAGAATTCTTATTCTATCTTAGGGTTTTATTATTGTGACATTTTCTGGCCAGAGCCCACAACAAACAACTGGCCTGACTCTATCAACACGCTTATCTATATCTTTGTTGCCTGTAATTGACAATCAAGATTATAAAGTTTTGATTTTCCCCTCAGGCTACTTAACCAGATGCCACTGTCTGAGCATTTCAGGTTGAGTTACTAAACACAGGAAAGTAGCAGGTAAGTGTCTACATTTTAAAGAGAGTTGCTGCATTAGTCTGAGTTCTGCAAGAAAAAAAATCCACCTTAGAAATTTGGAGTAGAAAGATATTTCAGAGTTTTCACAATTATCGGAATGGCTGGGAGAATAATATTAAAGAAGGTCACTATTGGCTTTCAGTAAATTTGGAAGGGCAAGGATTGCAAGAAAAATGCCACCAAGGACTCCATCTGCCTACAGCATCAAATGGAGGAGGAGGGTGCCTGAAGGTGCTGGAAAACCTCTGTCTGCTACCTGCCAAGATCCATGCGCCTGCCCACAGGTCTCACCAGAGAATAACAGTTATCTTTCTCTTCAGTTTTCCTAATCTCCTATGAGACTCTGTGATTGGCAAAGTCAAACCTACACTGTGCTGGCAAAGGAGTCTGGGACATATAGTTCCCAGATTTCTTCCTTAAATCCTAAGGACAAATGTAAAGGGAGATGGGAAGATACTGAATTAACAACAACCAATTCTGAACTACAGTTAAGGAGCCTCCAGACTTCAGAGCTTAATAAGCCATGCAGGGCTTCTCAGAGGTAGATAAGATGTTCTTGAGATCAGCACATCATCAGTAGTCTTGAGCCTTTAGAAAAGCTAATTACAGGCTTAGAGGGAAAATGATTTCTCTCTTTCCTTTCTAGTAGAGGAGAAAGGCAAGTGTTTCTTCCCCTCTTGTTCCCCTCAACCATGTTCAGCTGAAGAGGTACTTGCAGAGGTGGAGGTAACTGCATAAACATCTCGCACTCTTGTTCAATGCTTACCGAGCACTCAGCTTATGCTGGGTATGCCTTTTGAACTAAAGAAGTGAAGTTAGAAAATTTATTTTTAAAAATAAGTTTCACCTTCCTCCTCAACCCTGGACTTTGGGGGAGGGGGCATGATCCAGCTTTCCCGCTAGAATTCTAAAGGCAGAATTATGGCTGGAACAGTAAGCAACAGAAGAGAGACTAAGGAAACCAGTAATAATAAAAACTGTACACCCACCCTTCGTGTGGCAAAGATGAGTAAATTTCTCATGAGTTCCAATGGGGGTCACAGAGGTTAGCCAGGCTGTGAGCTATCATGAAAGGATTTTGCATTGGGGAGTAGCCTGTAGACACGGGAATAATAGTAGTAGTAGTACAAAATAATGGATAGACTCCTGGGAATAGAAGCTGAGTTCCAATATGTCAGGCATAGGATGTATTGAACACATCAGGAATATGTGACCCATGAGAAAATCACAGGTGATCATTTAAAATTGCTCCACACAGAGAGGAGAGGTGGTCAAATGATACATCATTTTGGTCTTTTCCTCCCATCCCTTCCTGTTAGCCTCAATATATCAAAGAAAGAAGAGAAGAGCAGAAGGAAGAGGGAGAGGCAGATTGAGGAAGAGAAATATTGTTAAATAGAGACCTTAACCCTTCCCCATTATGAATCTCTTAGCCACATGTCAGACTTAGGCTGGGGAGTGGTGGTGGTGAAGCAGCTGATGTGAATGTAAAATTCAAACTTAAATTTTAAAATACTTGGTCTTTTATATGTAAACCTCATCTAAATTATAAAAATGAGAATATTCCCATAACTGAAAGGAATCGAAACAGTGGGATACACTCAAAAAGTAATTAAAGAGAGAGTGGGGGATAACTGAGAGAGCATATCTGAAGGCAGTATTTAAAGGAGAATAAAACCAGTTCTTGTTTACTCCCTACTGTGTTCCATGCCTTCAATATTCCCTTTATGTCCACACTGCAAAAATATCTACTCTCCTTCTTTTGAACCTTTCTCTTACTTCCTTCTTCATAACTCCTTATTTATATATTTGTCGACATTTATTGAAGTAAATTTTACATATAATGATTTCCCTCTTTCAGGTGAATTTTGGCAATTGTATACAATCATGTAACCATCACCATAATCAAGCTATAGAACATTTCCAATGTCCTAAAAATGTTCCTTGTGCCTCTTTGCTGTTTGTCGCCTCACCCGATTGCATTTCCACATAATCTCATTTGCTTCCTGTCACCTTTTCTTAGGTCATACACATGGAATTATAAAGTATGTAGTATTTTATATTTGACTTCTTTCACTTAGCAAAATATTTTTTAGATTTATCTATGTTGTTGCATGTAATGGTACCCTATATATTTTTATTGTTGAATGTAAATATATCACAATTTGTTTATCCATTCCCCAATTAATGAACATTTGAGTTCTTTCCATGGTTGTATTATTAAAAATAAAACTGGTATGAACATTCATGTATACACTTTACTTGGACATACGCTTTCTTTTCTCTTGGGTAAGATTTCTGGATCACATTTCTAGTGTATGTTCTTATTTTTGTGTTTAGAATTAACTCTAATACCTACCACTACTATTTTCACTCCCTGATTGTAGAAATCATCTACTTCTGGAAACAAATAGCTATACAAAATTATCCCACTAACCTGTCTTGAAGTGATATTTTGTATGTTCCTGTTTTTCCAAACCTTTTAAAGGATTATAATTACTTAAGCTGTAGAGTGGCTCTTTACTGCTGTGATTTCAGTATCACATTTATTCTGATGAAGTCTTTTTAGAATTTATTATTGATTCTAAAAATTTGTAATTTGTTATAAATTCTATTTAGAAATTATTGATTAAATGACTTCAGCATACAATGTTATATATTTGTTTTTAGTGATTGATCTACATTCACTCAATTTGTTAAAAATGTATGATAGGAACAGGACATCATAAGATGTCCTGAAATTTGTGGGATTCGGGAAGGCTATCAAAAACTTGTGGGATTCAGGAAGGCTATCAAAGGTTAGGACTGGGCATTATAACTTTGCTATAGTATGCTCAGGCCAGTGCAGTACACCCAGACTGAAAAGGGGATATTCCTAACCTCCTTTGAAGAAAAATGTTTTCAATTGCTCATATCATTTTTCAGTACATCTACATATATCATCTTAAATCTTCTTAACAAACCTGCAAGATATAGATAGCTAATCCATTTTAAATAGGCAAAAATATGAAATAGCTAGAATCAAGAATTATACAGCTCCCCCTCTTGCCTGATTTCTGCATCTATTGAGAATGACAAATGTTCAAACAGGCAAATAGAAATCCAAGTCGCACCTTTATTACCGACTATGGCTAATCTGAACACATGGCTTAAGGATTGTTATCTATATGGATTTGCTAATAGTACATGCCTGAAATAGATATATCTACTCTCAAAAAACATAGTCCTTTTCTTGTAAGGGTGGAGATTTTACTGCTGGGCTTACCAAAAGGTTTAGAGCAGGTCAAAGCTCAGGTTTTCTGAGCTCCCAAAGAGAAAGCAGCAGGAAATCATCTAAGCTACACCAGTCAGATCATTTTCCCCTGAAGAAGTACAAGTAATTAGGCAGAGAACAACAAAAAGAGTTAGTTTCTAAACAAAAACATGAAGTCAGAGGAAAGTGGGTCCCGCATCCCAAATTTTCCCAGCTTTATATTCTTTTTATTTTTTAAGTCAATGGTTAATCAAAAGTTTTACCATCACCATTTGGGGAGAAAGTCAGCAGTTTTTGGCACAGTCTTGTGACTGTTTCATCAGATATTTCTTATAATAGCCACCACTGTTTCTGTGTGTATATTCTTGGGCTCACTATTGAATAAGTTTGATTTTGCTGCTAGAAGTCTTGAATATAGGTCAAAAGAGCACTTTTATTAAATTAACTAGAAGGCCCCTATACCCTAGGCTGAACTTTCATTCCCTAATCTATTTCCCATCTCAAATTAAGTCTATCTATGCTGTTCAAAATGTTTTGAGAGGTCCATTTATTTATTATTTTACCAAATATGAGCTGAAATCCCATGGCAGGCACTGTTATAAGGCATCGAAGAGTAAATAAAACACCATCTCTGCTTTCATAAAATGTATATGTATAGCTATAAAGACATAAATGTATAATATGTCAGGTTATGATTAGTGGAACAAAAAAGGAGGCAAGAGATAAGGTACGAGTGAGAGTTACTTAAGAGAAGGTGTTCGGGGAAGACCTCTTTGAGGAAGTAACATTTGAGTAGAAATGTTACTTGAAGAATGAAACTTGAAGAAAGGAAGTGAGAGTACCTTGTGGGGATCTGGAAACAGAAAGCACAAGTACCAGAGTGAATGGCTGGAGTGGAGTAACAAGGAGATGAGACCGAAGAGGTAGAGAGATGGCAGATCACACAGAGCCTTGAGGCCACAGTCAGGACTTTGGCTGTTACTGTGAAGGTAAAATGGGAAGCAACTGGAAGGTTTGAGCATATAAATGGCATAGTAAGACTTACATTTTAAATGAATCATACTGGATTTAGTATGGAAAATAGAATATAATGAGGCAAGTATAGGAACAGTCAGAAGCTATGAGATTTGGTGGCTTGGATCGAAGTCATAATAAAGGTGTTATAAAGTAGTGAAATTTCTGACATTTTGAAGATAAGTAAACAAAATATTCTAAAGATTGCAATGGCAGATGAAAAAAAAGACAAATTTAAAAGTTTTGGCCTAAGCAATAGGGAAAATTGAGCTTCCATTACTATGATGGGCTTACTGCAAGAACAGATTGGGTGAGGGAGATAGTGAAGTGGAAATCAGAAACTCATTTTCAGATATGTAGTATCTGATATACCTATTAGATATCCAAGTAAATATTTTGAGTAGATAGAAGTTGGATATATAAGACTGGAGTTCATAGGAGAAATAATCGGACTCACCAAAGAGAAGACATTGAAAAGTATGAGCCTACATGATATATAAGCAATGAATGAAGACAAAGAAAATAATAAGACCAATCAAAAAGCTCTGGGACACTATCATTAAGAGGATAAATTGAAAAAGGAGAATCCAGCCACGAAGATCGAGAAGGAATACCTCAATTCCATATCTGGTTCATAGCTCATGTTTCCCAGCCCAAAAAACCAGCTAAGGCTTTATGGAGCTAAAAAATCACACTGAGAGACAGAGGAGTTTGACATATTCAAATAAAAATTTCAGAGAGAGTTGGGGAATGTTGCTCAAGTATGTATAAATGACAGACTGCCTAATTTATTGACCCATAGTTTGGAGGCAAAGTCTTCACCAGTAAACTCATTGCAAGATTAAGAGGAGGCCAGTGCACATACTCTCTGAAACAAACAAATCTCAAAGAAGATAAGGTAGAAGCAGCCACTTTCTTACAAAACTCATAAAGTAGAAAAAATGTTGTCATTCTCCAATGAAGTGGTTGCAAATCAATGGGAGTGATTTGACTGCTCAAAAATATTCACAATGCTTGGAAATATTTTTGGTTATTACAGTTGGGTGGAGGTGCTACTGGCAGTTAGAAGCCAGGGTTGCTGCTAAACATCCAATAAAGCAGAGTAGCCCCTTTCCCCGACAACAAATGTTGTCTGGCCCAAAATGTCAGTAGTACCAATGCTAAGAACCTTTGCCTTAATGAGAATATTTAGGGAGAATTATGTAGAGCTGTTTTGCAAAGTTCTATTTTTAACTTACAGGCATGTATTACGTTGAGATTTCCATTTGTGTTCCCATTCAGCACTGTTTTCATTTTTTTATTGTGGTAAAATATATATAACATGAAATTTACCACTTTAATCATGTGTATAGTTCAGCGGTATTAGGTACATTCACATTGCTATTATATGATTCCACTTATATGAGATTCCCAGAGTAGTCAAATTCAGTCAGCACTGTTTTGAATATCCATTTATTTCAGGAAATACTAGAGGAGTCATTTCATGTTGAGAAGCTATAATAAAAGGACTTAGTTACAACACTTACGGAGAGTTCAAAACACAGAGGAAAAATGGAACTAACCCATTTAATAAGAACTATAGCAAGAAACTGTGAAATTTAGGGCTGGGCCAACAAAAGGGGAGAGGAAACTAGGAGCTTCGAGGGAAGGGTCTCGTGAAGGTGGCACTCAGACCTCTCACGAGGGGGTGTCATCTAGCCACTGCTTATGCTTCGTGAGGACTCAGATATTAAAGGTGCTACAAGAAACCAGAGGCTGAAGCAAGTGCTACTGTTCTAGCAACTCTCACAAATATGGAAAAATCCAGAAAGCAGGATTGGCAATAATTTTTCATCCTCCTTACATTCCTGCCTAATCATTTCTTCTAGTGCCTCCTACTGGCAAGATCTAAGAAAGAAGGTGCTTTTCTGAGAAAGCAATTTGTAGCATCCCAAATGCAGCATCACAGAGATTATTGAAAAATGGGTGTGGAGCTCAAGAATAAGAGTTATAGAACAGCACGGTATGTGTAAACCATTGTGTCATGAATTAACTAGTTCATAATATACATCCTGATGTGCATCCAACACATTTTTTAATCTATGAGTTTATCTACCCACTCTCTCAGACTGTACCCAGCTGTCTGTCACTACCAAGAATTGTTGAGAATGTTACTCTTGCATAGAACTAGCTACTAGTTCATAAGGGTCATTAATATTTATTTTACTGAGTAGTTCCAGATTAATCTTTAGATTGTTTAAACCTCTCTAAAATCACATCACCATTTCAGTTCATAAAGTTGAATCTTCACATTATGGAAGTATTTTGATGGTTTTATTTGATCTCTCAGCAGAATCTCTGAAAAAATTAGGAGAGCAATTATTTGATTCTACTGGGATGTAAAATTGATTCATCTCACAACCTTTTCTGTGTTTGAACTCCTTTCCTCCAATTCCCTCACTTTCTTCCTTATCTAGCAAATATTACATGTTCATCATTATAATCAGTCAATTGGACAAACTCACCACACTATCCTTGAATTATATTTGTCTACCAGGTTAAGTACAACTTTAGTCTACTGTATATCTGCACCCAGAAAGCTGAACACAATGGAGAAAGAATATAACCATGCTTACTGGTCTTCCTTTAAATTTTAGCTAACGAGACATGCACAAAAAATTCACAGAACAAAATAAATTTTAAAATTGCTAATTATATACTAAATTGCACAATCTGCTTATTATTAAAGGCAAGCAGATTAAAATTAGAAGATATCATTGTTATACTGTCAAAAGGTGATAATGTTTGATGATATCAGGTATGGTAAACAAGCACGTTCTTACACTTTGACTCATTCACTTGGTAACTCTTATTTACTGAGTTTCCTTCAGATACCAAGGCACATTTCTAGGCAATGAGGAACCAGCAGGGACCAAGATAAAAGATGTCTCTGACTCAAGAAATTGACATTTTAGAAGGAAGAAGGGAAACAACACATAACAATATAATGTCAAATATTAATAAAAAGAAATAAATCAGGGTCAAAAGATAGGTAGTGATAGTTAGAGCAGTATTTTCTCATAAGATGGTCAGGACTTACCTTTGTGAAACAGAAGTGAGGGAGCAAGTCATATAAGAATATGAAGCAGAGTATCCCAGGCAGCTGGTATAGAAAGTGCAAATGACCTGTGGCAGAGGTATTTTTGGTCTATTTACAACAGTGTTATTGCAAAATAAATAATAGGAAGGGTAGTATTTGATAGGATTGAAGAAGTAGAAAAGTGCCAGGTCATGAAGGAAATGATAATAAACATGTTTAATTCAGATTCTTCTGATATTTACATCCTTACTCTTAGGAGTATACATTGGTGCAAGCTTCTTGAAGGGTCATTCGGTAACAGTTATTAAAATTAAAAGGGCACAGATTCTCTGATACAGCAGTGCCAGTTATAATTATCCATCCTCATAAATATTCTCACAAGTGTAAATGGTTTACAAACAACTATCTTTATTTCAGTGATATGAGCAAAAACAAACCAAACAAAAAAACTAGAAACAAACTAAATGTTTATTTGTAGTTAATTGACTATACAACTTATCATTTGAACTGGGGCAATTCTGAGACTGAATGGAAGAGCTATTAACAATAATGTGTGAATATCATGCATAAATCACAATTGTCCATGGGAAAAAGAAATGGTCCCTATCAGTGGGAAACTGGTTAAATGAACTATACTATTTCCAAACACTGGAGTCCCATACACCAGTAAGAAAGAAGATTGTGTAACTATCAACGATTTATCTATGTTCATAAAAACTGGTCATAAAGAATTTTGACTGAAAAAGAGACATACGGAGATATATGGAGAAGCAGATACACATGTGCAAATAGCCTTTTCAGAAAGGATATAAGCTTAGTAAGCACTGGGAAATGAGATATGAAGGAAGAAGGGGAGAATAATTTTAACTTTTTAAATATTATCCTAAAGTTTAGAAATTTTAACCATAAGCACACAAAATAAAAAAACTAAAAAAAATTCTATTCTTGTATGTTCTGGTCTACATTAAAAAAATATCATTAAATGGCTCATAATATTTTTTTTTTTCCTTTTGTCATCTCATTATAGCTATTGGCTTCCTTTCCCCTCTGCCAAAAACGTGTTTTAATTTCACATTTTCTGCCTTGGGTCAATCAAATAACATTTTAAAAAAAATACAGTAGAAGCTCTTTTAACCAATAACTTAAGTGACTTGATTATCCAAGTTTTTCATTTTCTTAGTACAACTAGATCTTACTGCTAGCAGGCAAGTAAGAGAGTCACTAATGCACCCAAAACATTTCTGCTCTTACTAATTGAGGTGTATGCTTACCAAGCTTCAGTTTTGTTTGTAACCAATTTGTTTATTAAATCAGTGGCATTTGTCCTGTAATTAATGAAATATTATTTCAAAAAACACATGGTGTGTGTGTGTGTGTGTGTGTGTATCAATGCTACCTGCTTTGAGAAATATGGTATAAAAGAAAAGAAATATGCCAAATTAAGTAAGGACAAGAAGTTTAAAATAAAACTTTGGGGGAGAATATAAAGAATTTTTAATTTTCTATCAGATTGCTTATATTTCTATCAGATTGCTAAAATATTCTATCGGAATATTTTAAATCTTCATTTTATTTGAAAGAAATCAAATCTGGAAATGATAAGCATTGCTTTTATAAGTGTGGTTTAGCTAAAAAAAAAAAAAGATTCAGTAAAAAAGGCCTTCGCTCCACTCAAAAGGTTGGCAAATAAATATACAATTCTATTTCTAATTAAGACACAGTGTTTGAAGTGGCTATGTACTTGTTTATGATTTTACTTTTCGGTTGACTTTTTCAATTAACATTCTCAACCCAAAGTTCCCCATTTATTATTTTTTTGCTCTTTATTTCTCCAACTCAGCTATTTCCTTTTCCATTACTGAAAAATTCCCTGAACTTTCACAATTGCCTCTAATGAAACATTTATCTGCTAATGACTTAGAAAAACAAACAACAATTTCCAGTCTTAATCTCTCTCTTAAGCTTCATAACTTCGTTTCTGCATGTCATAGCATTCACTCAAAGAGTGGTATGCATTCAGTCCTTCAAAAAATATTTACTGAATGCCCACCATATGTAGGGAAGTGAAGTTATTCAAAGAATTTGGTTTAGTAAAAAGACTAATTAATGAATAACAATTATAGTAAGATGTGTAAACTATGAGCTACTGGGCTGGAGGGCACACAGGAAGGGCCTTTCTAAGTGGAAGCATCTCAGACAGAACGTATGCACATCCATTGTTCAAGTTCTTTTCCTCCTCAGTTTATATCCAAGTGAAGGGTGCCACAGTCTACCAAGCTGCCCAAGGCAGAAAGTTAACACATCCAATCACAGATCATGCTCTATCGATTTTATCACTTATAGATTATTTGATCTCACTCACCCCAACTCAAAATCCTTACTTCTGATCCTCATCATTTCCCTTCCTGGATTAATAAAATAGGCTCTTCTACTGTCTTTAAATTGAGATTCTTTTTTTTTTTTTCCTGCTTTACTGAGATACAATTGGCAAAAAAATTGTAAGATATTTTAAATGTACGATGTGATGATTTGATATAAGTATACATTATGAAAAGATTCCTCTCATTAAGTTAATGAACACAGCCATTACCTCATATATTTACCTTTTTTAACTGAGAACATTCACATTGTATGCTCTTAGAAAATTTCAATTATACAATACAGTGTTATCAGCTATAGTCACCATGCTATACATTAGATCTTCAGACCTCATACATCTTATAGGTGAAAGTTTGTACCCTTTAACCAACCTCTATCTATCTTCCCCACCCCTCAGCTCCTCATGACCATTTTCTACTCTTTGTTTCTATGAGTTTGATATGTTTTTATCAGATTCCACATGTGATGCCATACAGTATTTGTCTTTTTCTATCTGGTTTATTTCACTTAGCATAATGCCCTCCAGGTTCATTCATGTCACAAATAACAAGATTTTTTCTTTTTTTTTTTTAAGGCTGAATAATTTTCAATTGCATATATATTTACACGAAATTTTCTTTATTCATTTATCCATTGGTGGACACTAAAGTTTTTTCCATACCTTGGCTATTGTCCATAATGCTGCAATGAGCATGAGAGTACAGATATCTCTTCAGGATAATGGTTTCACTCCCTTTGGATATACACCCAGAAGTGGGATTGCTGGACCATAAGGTAGTTCTATTTTTAATTTCTTGAGATATTCCCATGTTGTTTTCTATAGTGGCTGTACCATGTACCATTTTACATTCCTACTAACAGTGTCCAAGAATTAGTTCTTTTTTTCCACATCCTTGCCAGCATTTATCACTTGTCTTTTTGATAACAGACATCCTAACAGGTATAAGGTGATATCTCATGATGGTTTTAATTTGCATTTTTTGATGATTAGTGATGATAAGCATCTTTTTACATACCTCTTAGCCATTTGTGTATATTCTTTGGAAAAATGTCTTTTCTCCAATTTTTAATTAGGTCATTTAGGTTTTTGTTTGTTTGTTTGCTTGTTTGCTATTGAGTTATATGAGTTCTTTATATTTTGGATATTAACTCCTTATCTGGTATGTGGTTTGCAAATATTTTCCCTCATTCCATAGGTTATCTTTTCCTTTTGTTGATAGTTTCCTTTGCTGTGCAGAGCTTTTTAGTTTGATATAGTGCCATTTGATTATTTTTTATTTTTTTGCCATCACTTTTTATGTCAGAGCCAAAAGACAAAAACGAAAACTTTAAACATTGCCAAGACTGATGCCGAGCAACTTACGCCTGTGTTTTCATGTTTTCTTCTAGCAGATTTTGGTTTTAGGTCTTATGTTCAAGTCTTTATTTCAAGTTGATATTTTTGTATGGTATAACATAGGGGTCCAGTTTTATTCTTTTGCATGTGTCTATCCAGTTTACTGAACATCATTTAATGATGAGAGTATCCTTTTCGCACAATATATTCCTGCCACCTTTGCTGAGATTTTATTGACCATATATGCTTAAGTTTATTTCTGGACACTCTATTTTGTTCCATTGATGTAAGTATCTGTTTTTCTTTTCTTGCCAAACCATACTTTTTTAATCTATAGTTTTGTAATATAGTTTGAAATGGGAAAGCATGATGCCCCCGGCTTTGTTCTTTCTCAAGATTGCTTTGACTATTCAGAGTCTTTTATGGTTCCATATACATTTTAAAAATGCTTTTTCAATTTCTGTGAAAAAAAATACCATTCGAATTTTGATAAGGGTTACATTAAATCTGTAGATCACTTTGGGTAGTCTGAAAATTTATAAAATATTAATTTTTCTGAGTTTCTTTTGATACTTCTCCATTCTGGCACCAGGATTGCCTTACCAAAAGGTAATTCTGGACATGACTCCTTCTCTTTCTGTGACTCCCCATTGCCTGCAGCAAAAATCTACCTCATTTCTGATCATACTTCTACCTGTACCTTTTCTTTCTTATGATTATATTATAGTCTGATTGAAAATTAAACTTTAGAACACTCATAAAGTAAGCATGTTCTTTAAAGAATGTTCCAAGTAGTTTTTTTCATAACGTCTGTCTCTCAACAAATAGCACTACAGTTTCAATTTCCTCTGGATCCAATTGCAATGGATACACTGCAATTATAGAATTAGAAGCATGGCATGACTTCTTAGTTATGTAATTGACTGATTATGTGGTCCATTTAAAGCTATCATCAACTTAGACTTGAGCCTTTGTTTCACATGGCTTCCTTCCCTGAAAACAGGATATCAGCTCCTGGAGCACAGATATTTGCAGAGAGTTCAGGGCTTCTCTTAGATATACCCCTCATAGTAAAATAATTAATATTATGCTCCAATAACTGGCACAAACAATTATAAAGTTCGACTTTAATGTTGTTCTTAAAAAATTATAAGGTTCATACAACCTCCATTTATTTATTCATCTTATACATCTTCAATTCCTACCATATAAAGGGTATTACTCTGAGTGGCAAAATTCAAAGATGAATAAACTTTAAACCCTACCCTAAATGAGAAGTGGAGGAATTATAAAGATAACTACTGTTTACTATTTTCCAATGATAAAGAGGATGAATTATCATTTCTCATGTTAACATTTCTAACCTGAGAGAAATATAGCAGGTGAAAAGAAATTATTTTTTTCATTTCTTCAATTAAAAAAGTCATTGAGTTTGTATTTTATACCAGGTACTTTGGAAGAACTATGAGGAAAGGGGTGAGCAAAGTGCAAAAATAATACCCTAGTTTTTGCCTTCAAAGAACTAGCAGTCTAATGATGATGATGTTTTTGGAACGGTCACTTAATTTTGTGATAAACTGTAACTATGTTAAATATTTTAATGTGAAAACTCATAATGCTGTAGGAACACTTAACAATGATATTTGATTTCATTAGGACTGGCCAAAGAAGGAATCCTTGAGGAAATGATGATAAAGCTTAGATCCAAAGAATGGTTAAGAGTTTACTAGACAGACAGAAGCGGGGCGAATGTGCTCCTGGCAGAGGAATGGCTGGTACAAGAGCCCTGAGTAGAGAAGCAACACAAAAACTCTAAGGTCCTTATTGGCCAATCTAGTCAGAGTAGAGAAGACAAGTAAAATGTATAGATAAAGCAAGATTTAAGGAACTGCCGAAGGGTTTTAAACAAGAATAGAAGTAGCATGGGTAGTGTGTCTGAACAGAACAAAATAGAGGAAAGACTACTATAAACAGGTATGTTGTGTAAAGATAACTGGCTACTGTGTGGAGTAATGATTTGACAATACAACAGTGACTGAGGGGAGATCTTTAGGAGGCTTTTACAAGGGTCCAGATATGAGGTGATAATAGAATGGTACAGTGAAAATAAAGAGAAGTTGACATTATGAAGATAATTAGCATGTAAAACTGTTAAAACTTGTTGATGGATTAGTTATAGAATAGCAAAGGAAAAGCAAATGTCTGATTAGGTAATGTGGATGAATAGTATTACCATTCTCTGAGACAAAGAACAGTATTTGTAAAAAATCTACTTAATTATCTGCCTGCCAGACTCCTTCCCCACCCCCCACCCCCACTTCTTTTTATGCTTTATGACAAATAGGATCAAACCTGGATTTGCAAATATTAAACTCAATATTAACTTAATTTAATTTTATTTTTTCTTGTAAGAAATTAAATTGATCAACTCTAGAATGTCAGAAAGCACTTACTACAACACATTTGCATAAAAGGGTAACAGGTAAGGAGTCCGTCATCAGCTGGTGTTTTAGCAAGCCCACAATCTCATCAACAGTTCAACGGCTTGATATAATCCAAATGTAAAATATCCAGAGATGCCAGAGCACTGACTGACTGATTGTTAAACATAGGTTTCTTAAATAGGACTGACAACTTAGAGACAAACTTAAGTCTTGAATTTTGTAAGCCAGGAGTTAAAAGAAAACTGAGTTGAATTAATTAACATTTCAACTCTTATTAAGGCAGTTCAAACCTCTCAAATGATGCTGGTTTTAGGAGATATTTTTTGCTTCTAGGGAACCCGTATTTGTGTTAGGCAAAAAATGAGTTACCATGAATGATCTCTATTTTGATATTTTTGAAACTCTATAATCGTATAACGAATGATAAAGCTGTAAAAAACTTTTTTTAAAATGAAAAACAACTGAAATTTTGATTCAAATCATTATTTTTATATTAAAGAGGAAGACTACAATAATTACCAGAGACTACTTCCTGATTTTGGAAGAAGATTAGATAATATGAATAAAAATTAAGGAAAAGAATTGGATGATGACGATGATTATATTTGATGTTGATAACAACAATAAACAATAATAGGGAGCTTAATAAATTCCAGAATACTGTACATGGATTGGCTCATTAATCTTCCTAAGAATCTTTAGGGGCAGGTACTATTATTCCCATTTTACAGGAAACTGAGGCACAGAGACGTTAAGCAGTTTGCTATAGGCGAGGCAGCTAGTGTAGTTGAATATGGTCTTAAAACTAAGTAGTCTAAGTTCAGAATCTGTGATTTGAACCCCTGTAATCTCTCTTAATTGTAACTTTATTTCAGAATTACTAAACTCCTCCAGTGTTATTATGTGTTAGAAGTTTTAAATGGAAATGAGGAGAGGTACAAAACATTTCTTCCTCTGATGTATCCTACTGTGAAAACCCTAAAGAAAGTAAACAAGAAACACTATATTAATGCTAGCTTGAGGTTGATTTCCCTCCACTAGTAAACAGCTCCTCTATAATTCACTACTAGACAGGGATTCTAGTGGAATTCAGAACAGACATATTTAAATGCAATAACTGAAAATTTAGAATTTGACTTTTTATCTCTATGGTACACTGAGCACTGTGACCTGAAACACAAAAGCATGCTGAGAGGAAGAATTTACAAATGACTTTTCTTCTGGGGGAAAAAAAAGAAAGAAAAAATGCAAATTGTTGTGGGATCCTAAAGGTAACATAATTCCCAAAGGTGGCTTTGGGCTATTCTTCACACTGCTCACCTGAGCTCATTAATTAGCATTTCAGTATTTTCTTTTATTGCTCCTAGGGAAATGAGGATGTGATGTGGTGTAGTGGGAGCAGCCTTGCTTCTAGCCTAAGACAACTAACTCAGTTCCACCGAGGAGCAGCTACATAACTTGAACAAGTTATGGTAACTTCTTATTCTTTGCTAGTCCCATGTGCAAAAGGGAGATTTTAATTGTGACTACAACATCCAAGCATTGTTCTGAAGATTAAATTATGCATATTTAATTTTTAAATATATATTTAAATTACTATATATTAGATTATTATATTTAAATCAATATTTTGTATATCTCAAGCTCTTAAAGAGAAACCGACATGTAATACATGTTCAATAGATGTTCACAATCACTATTATTAACTGATCTTTAGGTAATTGATTGTTAGTATCTGCAAATAAGAACTCTTGACTATTGGAGAGAATGAAAATGTGTCTTTTAGATTTCCAGATTTTTAAAGATAGCATTTTGATATAATAAAAGCAGTTGAGAGTGATTTAAATTTAACTATTTTATTTTTTAATTAAAAATCGCTCAAGGGTTATATTGACTGCAAACAGGGTAAAGACAGACCGCTTTCCAGACAGCAGCCTGGAGGCTATTGCTGAGTGGGTGTTCATGATCACAGGCTGTGCACTAACTCTCTGACTGCTTTATGTCAAAGCAAAAGAATAATTGGCATGCTAGTAAACACAGGCTGAAAAATAACCTTGATTTTTACTTTGTCCCTGACTCAGCAGGATAGTTGATTCAGTTATCCTTTACTTGGTTGAATAAAGACCATAAAATACTATTTTAAAACAAAACCAACAACATCCTCATGGGTATATGATGAGTAAATGTGTGCATTACTCTATTTGTGTTCTAATTTTATGTACTGATAGGAACAAATATGAATGCAACTCCTCAGAGGTTGTTTGCCTCCATTCTAAATAAAATGCTATATTTATATTTTTGGTAAAAAAGAACATAATAAAATAATAAATAAAAATAATAAATTTATTATTTTTCATAGGTCTTAATAATCAAACATTTAAGATAGCATTTGAGTAAATAGTTGTTAGGCATAAACTGATAGCATCCATGAAACGTCAGACATCATTTAGACCAAAAGAAGTACGTTTAAGAAGTAGAGGGCTCAGATGTCAATAGCAGACAAGTGTGAGACAACAGGCCCTACTAATAGTGAACTAGGGACTATGGAAAACAGGGCAACTTCTAATTAATTTTTGCCATACAGAAATGCATGCCCAGTGTAGCCAGCTCATCTAAATTTTGATAGAAACAAGGAATTTTAATTGTGTGTAATTTATTTACATTTTAAAAATTGGCAATCAGTTAAAAAATTAAACATGAGTTTTAAAAAAATGAATATATCTATGGACATGATCAAGTTTGTAGGTTGCCAGTCATTCATCCTTTTTAGAATTACATTATATAAAAGGTCACTGATGCCCAAAGAAATTCAGTAACTTGTCCAAAGTAATGTTATTACAACCTGATAACATAGGTTACCAAAAAATGGGCAAAGGATCTGAATAGCCATTTCTTCAAAGATGACAAACAGATGGCCAGTAGACGTATGAAAAGATGCTCGATATTATTAATCATCAAGGAAATGCAAATTAAAATCACAACGAGATATCACCTGACACCTACCAGAATGGTTATCAGCAATAAATCAACGAACAAGTGCTGGTGAGGATGTGGAGAAAAGGGAACCCTCGTGTGGAACTATAAATTGGTGCAGCCACTATGAAAAACAGTATGGAGGTTACTCAAAAAATTAAAAATAGAACTATCATATTACCCAACATTCCATTTATCTGAAAAAATACAAAGCACTAATTCAAAAAGATTTATGTACCCCCCATGCATTACAGCATTATTTACATAGTCAAAATATGGAAGCCATTGAAGTGTCCATTGATAGACAAATGAATAAAGAAGATATGGTACATATATACAATGGAATATTACTGAGCCATACATGAGAATGAAATCTTGCCATCTGCAATAATGTGGATGGACCTAAAGGGTATTATGCTAAGTGAAATAAGTCAGACAGAGAAAAACAAATACCATATAAGTTCATATGTGGAACCTAAAAAACAAAATAAACAGAAACAAACTCATAGATACAGAAAACAAATTGATGGTCGCCAGATGAGAGGGGGTAGGAGATGGGTAAAAAAGGTGAAAGAGATTAAGAAGTAGAAATTGCCAGTTATAAAAATAATGTAAAGTACAGCATAGGGATATGGTCAATAATATTGTAATAATTATGCATGGCATCAGATGATAATAGATTTATCGGGTGATCACTTTGTAAGATATATAAATGTCCAATTACTATGTTGTACACCTAAAACTAATATAACATTGTATGTTAATGGTAATTAAAAAATAAGTTAAAAAATTTGTTTTATATTATTCTTCAACTTACTTCATCTAGTATTCAAAGATGGTCCTTCATTGTGTTCATGGACACATAAAATAAATTGCTGCTTTTCTTTGTTTGATGATAATTTAATGCAAAATGCATTTGTACTAACAGAGCATCTACCAATCCACCTGGCATATGGGAACAAACACCATTCTATAGCATCTGGAATATCAAGGTAAAGAGTCATCTTACTTCATGAAACTGTTATTTGGTGATTTGGATGAGAGAAAGCCTATGGAAATCTGCATGCCATTATACTTATGATTTATTTCAATTGATATGATCTACCCATCAAGAAAACTTTAATATTTTCAAACACAAAAACACATTAAGTACGGAATTGAACTGTTTTAAGTTACAATTCCAAAAACAGACAGCTAAGGTAAGATGTTAACAAAGTCTTTAAATTTCCTTTGGAATCAAGGGGAAACCACTATGGCATGTTTAGTTTTCTGCCACCATTGTTGTACCTCATTCTCCCAAAGGCCAAAGTGAAAATCAACAGCCTTGAGATAATTTTTTTTCAATATCTTACCAGGTATTTTGATAAAGAACACTTTTCTTATATTATCCCTATCATATATACATGATAGGAGATTTATATACCTGTTTTTGCATCTGTAAGAGATTAAGGGAATCACCTGTAAAATGAGAGTTGAGGTAAATAGTTGCATGGTTTCCATGGCATCTGACTGTTCTCTAATAATTTCATGTTTCACCCACAATAAATACTTTCTTTTTTTTTTTAACTTACCCTTATTTGCTTTCTGGCTTTATCTACAAGTCCATCTTTCTTTTTTGACAATAAGCTTCATTATGGTCAGTGACCATGTCCTAGGAATATTTATTTTGCCTTCTTAGGCATGTACATGGTAGTTGAATGCAGTTTGTCCTCAGTGGCTCAATGACCACATTAGATAAAGACACTCTAAAATATTAAATTTTAAGAATAATGAGTAAACTGGGGTTCAGGAAAAATTGTTTTAACCCTATAACCAAGATGTAAACCTGATTGACTTCTAAAATGAATAAAGGTAAAAACGTCATTTCCTTCAATGTTCTAGGTTTATGTACATGTTTAGAACTATTAATCTGCTCTTAGATTTCAATCTGTAGTTTGAAATAGGCTGGAGTGTCTCATACACTTGAACTTGAAACATAGTTATGTGTATTACTTTCCAAAGTCAAGGTAGAAAGATGCACCATCATTGTTAGAAATAAGTCAAGAAATTTTATATGACTTTGTAAATGGAATTAGTGGAGATTCAAGATAATTCCCATTATGTCTGAAGTAAATACTAGTATCCACAGAAATCTTTGGATGACATTTTACTAAATTCAATAAAATAGAAATCTAACTTTACATATTATGAAAAAAAGTGTATTCAAATTTATTTGCAATAAATTTTCAAGGAGAATGAAATATTTACATAGAGTTAATAGATCTTTGAATGACCTACAAATTCTATTTCCTGCTTTATATATTGGAAAAATTCTCTCACACATGAACAGAGACTTTTATTGTAAGAAGATTTTACCTGGACTATAATCTTTAGTAATAACAAGTTAAATTCTCATCATTAAGTAAATGTATAAATAAAATTTAGTAAAAGTAAAATGGAATAGTAAATGGCAAATACAGACCAACTTCTCTCATGTAACGTTTTGGTACACTTAGATATGGTAATGCTTTTCTTACAACTTGATATGTCCCTGAATATTTATAAAAGATAAAGAATGTCAGTGTCAAGAACACTTTTCTAAATGGAATAACAGACAGAAGGCCTACTCTCTCACTCAAGCTATCTTTTCATTTCCCTACTCTGAGAAACGGGACCAGTCGCCAATAATCTTTAAAGCAGTCGTTCCAACCTGTATAATTCTGCTTTCCTATAAAACTCAGAGAGGTTCAGGATAGATCCCATTTCATGCATGTCTAAGTCTAGGGACTTCTCTATAAATTCCCTAGAATTTGGTGGCAAGTGGAAGAAATGAGAACTAATATATTCTAAGTAACTGTTGTGGACCTAATATTTTATGTACGTTATTTATTCAGTTTCTAAAACATTCCTAAAATGTAAGTACTGTTTTCTCCATTATTATGCTAATGAACTCAGCTCATGGGGGTAAAGTCATGATTAGAATATAGATCTTGTCTAAGTGCCAAGCCTATTTATTATACAAGAAAGTGTTTTCAGTGCCCGGATTAAAAAGAAAAACAAAGAAAACAAAAAAAAAAAACTGTCGCCAGAATTCACAGTGATTTAAATGTTATTATATAGTTGTTATCTTGTTATCCCTTATGATGTAGCTGCCTAAGAAACAAGGGTGACATATTTGAGCATAAAGCAGTAGTTCACTAAAGGGGAGAATAGAGTTAGTATTTTTTTAAATTATAACAGGTCTAATATTCAGCCAACAATGAGAAACACTGGTATAGTATGTATCATTGCACTGACCATTTGAAGCTTGACACCTTGCTAGAGTTTACAGTGCTGCTATTCTTTCTACAAGCAACTTCAAACAGTTGAATATTTTTTTAATAAAGGAGAAGATCAAATAAACCTTTTTGAGAACACAACTATATCTTTAACATTAAAGTTAAATTAAGGACAGGTAGATGACTCCTAAAGAAGAGATATGTTATTTTTATCTCTCTTGTAATAGTCTATTTTATTAGTAAAACATTTTAACACTTTCTTTAATGAGCCAACATTCTACCGCTAAAGTCAAGAAGCTTTTGTACATAAGAAGACACTGCCACCTCTCATTATTTCATATTTGGTTGTTGGTAGATGCAGTAAACATGTCTTTCAAACACACCGTTTTAAGTGGCCTACAAGTACTACATTAAATGTACCATCTATTCGCTTTCTAGAAATGAGTTTCACTTCATTCCATAATAGAGCTACACATAAAATATATTTTTACATGTGCACTATTTTTAGATTATAATTTCCCATTGGTGTAGCATTATCCTAAACAACTTTGGTAACTTAAATATGATATTAATTTTAGATTATTATAATTGTAAAGTCTGTCAAAAATTTTTTCAAAAAGTGGATAATTTACATGCTAATATACTCTCAGATGTACATATAGTGTAGGTCCACAAAAAAAAGAAAAACAGATTAGTTCAATACAGTGAAAGTGAAAGAAACTATCAATGGGTAGATATAGTAGTCAACAGTTCTGAGACAGAGAGAAGGCATTGGGAGGCATCATAATTAATGTACACTGAAACATTAGTAAGGTGGCAAGATTTGAATCATCATTTTTGAATATGTATTGTCTCTGTGTGATCTCTATTATTTCTATGGTCTTAATTCTTACATAGTTAAGAATTTTATATTTCTTAAGCATTATCAACAATTATGTCAATGCCATTCTGTTATATCTGTCTCTTTTTCTTGTTAATTACAAGACTGTGTTTTGGTTAAATCAAATTAAATTATGTTCTTTAAAACGGATGAAGAAAATTGAATGAAATGATTCCCTATTCTTCTAAGGTCTACCTCTATTTACATGATGTCAAACATCTAGAAAATAACCAGAAGTATATTATAATTTATTCAATTTATTTGGGTGACATTGGTTAAGAAAATTATATAGGTTTCAAGTGTACAAATCTTTAATACATAATCTGTACATTGCATTGTGTGTTTACCACCCGAAGTCAAATCTCCTTCTGTCACCATATAATTATTATTATTATTTACACACATGTTAGCACTATTATGAAAGAAACTCCAGTGTTTTTGTCTACCGAATAAATAATACAACAGTGGCTCTAAAAATTATTTGTAATTTTCCGAGTTCTTCAAATAAAATATCTAGTTGAATACATGAGTTTCATTTAAAAGCTCTTTTTGCTCAAGTACCTTCAATTATAATTTGGTTTGGCTCAACACTGAGTGGCAATATATTCAAAGACTGAGAAATGAGATTTGTTCAATTTTGAGTATTCTGCTTTATTTTTGTCACAAAATTGCAGTATAGATTTAGACTGCTGAACTTACATGTAAGAAATTCCATGGATGACAAAAGCCATAGGGCCTCTAACCTGTCCAAGGTTTTCTACAAGGATATATGTCACCAACTTATATATTTTTTCCAATCAAGGAAGTTAAAGGTTACTTCCTAAACTCCTACATTCGTTTTATCTTTCAGAGTTCCTTACCAGTGTATTGTTGGAAAACTTTATTAATCCCCAGGTGCCTTTCTAATACATCTACTACATAGAACTATTTTAATTGCAACTAAGCCAACTCACCGATGAAAATGTATTCTATAGATAGTGCTCACTTTTCCTCTGAGGTTCTTATACAAAATTGGAAATAGGTTATATTAGAGAATCATCCATGAAACACTAAAACATGCAGTTATTGTTGCTAAACATCCAGCACTATAGACCCGACATTGATCCCAAAATGATCACCAATACCATTTTCTAAATACATCTTCAAGTGACAATGAGTTAAAAAGAATGAAAATCCTGCGTCATTGCATTATTTACATTTGTATTTTAAAAACAGCTTGATATGTCACACGTAATAGAAAAAAAAGAAGAATCAAATATTCTATGGAGTTTTAATGTCTATTTTACTCAGTGGATATGAGAGAATTTTTTTTAAAATAATAACATTTAAATAAGTAATTGTTAAAAAATAGAAATGTATACAATAAAGCACAGATTTTAAATGACAATGTAGAGAGATTTGTTCCTAATGAGACCGAATTTTCAATATAATCATGTAAGTTTTTTCCCATTATTGTTTTTTGTTTTTTTGAATATATTTCCAATTTCTGTCCTTCTCCTCTCAGATGGTTTCTATTTAGTCGATTTACTGAAGTTTCCAAATCCGTAGTTTCAAATGTTAAGTAACTTTCAATGAAGCTACTTCAGAGCTTTGTTTTTGAAGTGTTGGAGCTATCATCATTATTTAACTCAGTATTGTTCTTTGAGAAATTCTAGTCATGCTCATACATTATCAAATTTCAAATAGCACTGCACAAACATACATGGAGTGCTTTCTACCCACTCATTTGTCCCTAATAATTTAGGCCAACATATTCCATTAGGTTCCAAAGTTTTATAGGGCTGTGATTTAACTTTGCCAAAATGTCTCACTGATCGTCTAGATATTTCCCATTTATTTTCTGTTGTTTTACAACTACCCAAGTACTTTTTCATTAAATTCAATAAGACGGAAGTGTTCATGCTTGAGTTAACATTTTATATCTGTTAGTTCTTTCCAAATGCATCTGGCAATTTTGGTTTGCATCAGGCTTCGTAGTCCACTGTAATTCCTGTGCAAAGTTTCTGGCAGTGCTTGACTTTTCCTCTATAAAAACAATTTTAGATGAGTATTGCCATTGCTTAGTCCTTACCAAAGCAGTATGGTAGAGTCCATTTCAGACATAAGTCTCTAATAGGATCAAAATAATCTGTCTTGTTAAAAGTCAATTACAGAGGTCCCAGAGATACTCTTATCCTTGTGAGGACACGTGGGGCCCAAATAATAAATTTTTTATGTTTAGTCTCTTCTCATAACTGGTTATGTAACCCACTATAAATTAATTGGACTAAGGCCCTAAATCTGAGACTGCTCTGTCTCTTCTGTGGCCTCAGAGAAAAAAAAAAGTAAAACATATTTGGTACCTTCAAAAACAGTTCCCTTCTGCCTACTTCGGAATATTGCCCTATCAATAACTAACCTCTCTTTAAAACTGACATTTTCCTCTCTGTTGCTCTTTTTTATATTAATATGTTCAAATCGCCCACACTATTTTAAAACAATCTTACCTTAGCTTCTCACATGTCTAGATATTTTTCTTTACTTTTTTCAACCTGAGAAGCTTCTATAATTTCCATGTGGATTCTTCCCATCAATGTTTAGTTTCTTTTTCCCTTTGACTAAAGAATAATTTACATACAATGACATGTTACAAATCCAGTTGTATGAATTTTCACAAGTGCATACACTTGCATAAACCATACCCCTATCAGAATATAGAACAATTTCATCCCCAGAAAGTTCCCTTGTATCTCTTTCCAGTCAATCCCTCACCACCCAAGAAACAAACACTGTTCTTACTTCTACCACCATTAATTGTTTTGCTTGCTGTAAAACTTCACATAGATGGTATCATACAAAAGCTGCTCCTTTGGCTATTTTCATTCATAAAGTCTTTGAGTTTTCGCCATGTTGGTGTATGTGTCAGTACTTTGTTCCTTTTTATTATCAAGCACTATTTCATTGTACAAATATACCGCAGTTTGTCCATCCTCCAGTTGACAGACTCCTGTTTTCAATTTTAGCTGTTACTAATAAAACTACTATGCACATCTGTGATCATGGCTTTTTATAAAAATGTTTTTACTTTTCCTGGATGAATACCTAAAATTGAAATTACTGGGCCATAGTGTTGAAGTGTATGTTAAACTTTACAAGAAACTTCTTTATACTTTACATTAATGTTTACATTTTTACAATCCATAATCTTTTCCATTGAAACATATAAGATTATATATTCACAAAAAGCAAAAACATTCTTCAAGACATCTTCAAGTGGTTTCCTCTGCACTGCTACCTTTGTGATAAGACTACTAATGATCTCCAATTGTCAAACTTAGTGGATCATTTATAAAACTCATCTTCTTTTAACTCCATGTGCTATTATTCACAGTCTGTCATTCATCCCCTAAAATTGTCTCCTTGTTGGACTTTTGGAACACCTGTTCTTTCCGTCTTCAAACTCCTAAAATTTTTTTTACCTTTTATATATTCTTTTGAAAGCCTGAATTTCACAAGCTTACCATTAGCGCTTTTCTCCCTCTCCGGCCCTTCTCTTTTTTTCTCTCTCTCTTTTCTGGTTATCTCTTTTGAAAATCTCAAACACAACTCTGGCTTTTCATTGCTATCTATATGCACATGATTCCCAGACTCAAATCGGATCTTTAATTGTTTTTGAACTCCACAGTTAGATTCTTTTTATTATCAACTGGTTATTTCCATGTGGATGTAACACATATTTGTTCCACGAAGGACATCATTCTCACATTAATACCTGCACCACAGCCATCCATGAATTTTTACCTCTAATATGTGGAATGTAGTCAAGAAAAGAATTAAAAGGCTGGTTCTTTGATAATGAGATATGTGGATACACTATTAGTGACTCTGATGATTTGAAAGCTTGCTTGGTTTGATTTTGATATGTAGTTTCTATGTAACTGAAAGGATGCCATTCAAAATTTACCATCATTTATTCACTGGTCAAAGAAAACTTGCAATTCAAGTGAATCTCAAATAGAAAATGAACAAGGTGGGCAAGGATTGAAGGTAAAAGCAGTAATTGGCTAAACTAGTATTTTAGGGGAACAATTTATCTATGTTTCTAACTTCCTATTCTGAGATAGACTCCTATTATCCTTTTGGATGGGGATGAGGATGAGGTTAACGAACAGAAACAAGTATTAAAATATCAAAGTATTCTTTTACAAAAGAAGATGCCAAGCTTGTTTCTGTGTGAGATTGTGTGTGCATGTGTATATGTCTGTGTGTAAAGACTTGAAATAGATCTTGCGGATTATTTTAGTGATGCTTCAATGAGTACCTTTGCTCACTCTAGGATGCTGGGTTTTCTTTTAAGTTTTTTGACTCATTCCCCTTTTCTCATCCAGTTGATCAATTTTGTATGCCATTTTCAAATGTTCAATATTCAGTGAGTCAATTTTAACTTTAAAATATGTGTTGAGTCTCTCTTAAATATGTTAGTCCCATTCCTAAATCCTTATATAACATATATATCATTCTTTGTCTATAATATTAAAATATATTCATTACTCCACATCATGAATCCAGGTACTTTGTTCCTCACATAGAGGAAGGGGCTTGGGATCTCTCTGGAGCTTCTTTTATAAGGCACTAATCCCATTCATTAGGGTTCTACTCTTATGAATAAGCACCTCTCAAATGCCTTACCTACTAATATAATTACTTTTGGTGGTTAGGATTTCAATATATGAATGTGGGTAGGAAGTGACACAATCATTTATACCAGGAGTCTCTAATTTTTTTGGCACCAGAGACCAGTGCTATGAGAATCTCATGCCTGGTGATCTGAGGTGGAGCAAAGGCAATGATGCCAGCGCTGGGGAGCAGTTGCAAATACAGATGATGCTTCGCTCACTTGCCTGCTGCTCACCTCTTGCTGTGTGGCCTAGTTCTAATAGACCACAGACCAATACTAGTCCAAAGCCTGGGAGTTCGGTACCCCTGCTCTATAAGCCCATCTTTGACCAACCATTACCAGCAAGCTTCAAAGATTATGTATTGTATTCTGAGTAGAACATACTAGGCTTATTTTGATAGTGACTAATATCTCTATGCACTCCCTGTTTACTCATCAAACATTCACAGCTTCCATCACTTTCCCATTACCATTTACTACGGCCATAACTGAAGTACTTTCTGTTCCTCAGACACAACATACTCTTTCACAACATCATGCCTTGTACATGTTGCTACCCCTGCCTAATATCACTTTCTCCTCCCTATGACCTTTACATTCATATATTCAGCCATAATAGTTCAAAAAAAAAAACATGAATAATTATGTGTAGCCTTTATTAGGACTGGCACTGCAATTCTGAATGTATGATATGAAAACAAAAGTGTTTTTACTATAGTCTTGGTATCTCTTTATTGGGAATATAATTAAATTTAGATAAAACTTAATAGACTTTAGAGTATATTTTTCATAATTACAACTATCTTAGGCATTTTGCTTGAGTATGTATAAATAGAATGAGTTAAAAATTTGCCCGTGTCCCCAAAAGCATGAAAAGAATTTCTACATGACAGAGGACTTCCCTAAGACCTAATCAAGTTTAAATGTAGTCATTTGAAAACTTCAACTTTGTCTTATAGTTTTAGGGTGCAACTATTAAGAAGAGTCTCTCTATAATTTTAATAGACAAATGGACAGTGAAATGAAAGAGAGGAACTAATTATGAAATAATGCATATAATTAATGTCACTGTGGAAAAGGCAACTATATCAATTATGGTGCAGATACAAATATTTTCTTTTCTCCTTATAGGTTTAGACTTGGTTGCAAACATGTTTTAAGTACCTGAAAAATAAAAGTGACAAGTGGCTGGTCAGAAGTACACACACATACATTGTGCGAATGATGGAGAGGGAGTCAAATAGAGAGCTTAAGCTCAATCAAAAGGGTACACCACTACTCAGATCCACCCATTGTTACCACATGGGGTGTGTTGAGATATTCTTTCTAAGGTGTAGTATAAGTTATTGTATCTGGCCCCTAATACAACCAAAATAGAGGCACATTGCCTAGTGGGCCTCTTTGGATTTTGGAGGGAATATATTCCTCATTTGGGTGTGTTACTCTGATCCATTACTAGTGACCTGAAAAGCTGCTAGTTTTGAGTGGAACCCAGAAAAGAAAGGCTCTGCAACAGATCCAAACTGCTGTGCAAGTTGCTCTGCCACTTGGACCATATGATCCAGCAGATCCAATGGTGTTTGAAGTGTCAGTGACAGATAGAAATGCTGTCTGGAGTCCTGGGCAGACCTCTATGGGTGAATGGCAAAAAAGGCCCTTGGGATTTTGGAGCGAAGCCCTACAATCCTCTGTAGGTAACTACTCTCCATTTGAGAAATAGCTCTTGCCCTGTTACTGGGCCTTAGTAGATAACGAATGCTTAATCATGGGATACTAAGTTACCATGTGACCTGAGATGCCCATCATGAACTGGTCATTATCTGACCCACAAAGCCATAAATTTGGCCATGCACAGCAACACTTCTTCATCAAATGGAAATGGTATATATGTGATCAGGCCAAGCAGGCCCTGAAGGCACAAATAAGTTACATGAAATGGTCCAAATGCCCATAGTCCCCACTCTTACTATACTGTCTTCTCTCTTCTAGCTTGTACCTAAGGCCTGATAGGGGAGTCCCTTCCATCAACTAACAGAGGAAGAGAAGGCACAGGCCTGGTTTACAGATGGCTTTGCATGATATACAGGAACCATCAGCATAATATTGGACAACTACAGCAAGCATTACAGTCCCTTTTGGGGACACTCCTGAAGGACAATGGCATAGGATAATCCTTATGCCTCTGAATAAACAGGCAAAGAAGGGAGTTACTATCCTGAATACAAGGAGAAATGGATTGCTTTTCCATGAAGGAGATAAGGAAGACTATATCTGGAATATGAAAGGTCCCTTAAGGGATCTCTTAGTATTACAATGCCCTGTGATTAAAGTTAATGGAAAACTAACAAGTTTAAGGAGGACCTTTCAGAAATCACTTCACTAGATCCTGAATCATGACTTGGTGAGGGGGTTTGCTAAAGGCAAAGCAAATAGGGATGAGTAGTACAAAAAGGTAGTTATAAATACCAGTTGCAACTATATTACCAGTTACAGAAATAAGGACTGTTACTGTTATGAGTATTCCTCTTATTGTGTCATGAATATGTTTGTTTGTATATCTATTAATCACATATATTAATATAATTATATAAGTAATATAATGTAAAGTATATCTTAATAAAAATATTAATGACTATATAATTATACATATTAATATATATTAAGCCAATATATTTGTTGTTCCTATCTCTCTTATTTCCTTATAATGTGATATAAACTGCATTGACTTTTATCATAATTAATCATTGACTATCATAATATCATGGATTGACTTACCATAATATTTAAGTATTGTTAATTTTATATCATAATATTTAAGTTATTGCATATCGGAGAGGAGAGTAAGTTTCATACAAAGACTTTACCTTCCCTTCTATGGAAGGGGTTAGTGCATTTTTTTGATTATACACAGGAACGTCATATCATGTTAGGATGAATTAAGACCTTGTTATTATCTTTATGGAATTAAGTATGGTTTAAAGAGATGTGTACGGGTGTCATGTTGATAAAGGTGGATTGTGATTACTAAATTTATGTGTCAACGGGTCATGGAGTGACCAGATATTTGGTTAAAAATTATTCTGGGTATGATTCGAGGGTGTTTCTGAATGAGAGTAACCTTTGAATTTTTAGACTGAATAGAGCAGATTGTCATCTCAAAATGAGTGGGCCTTGTAGATCCCATTGGAGACCTGAATAGAACAAAAGACCAGGTAAGGGAGAATTTACTCTCTCTACTCGTTTATTTTAGGGGTGGGACATTGATTTTCTCCTCCACTCAGACTCGAACTTGATATCAGTTCTCCTGATTCTCAGGCCTTAGGACTTGGCCTGGCCCAATACCAATGGCAGATGGCAGATCATGAGACTTCTTAGCCATGTAAGCTAATCATATATATATGAATGCCTCAGTCTCCATAATCACATGAGCCAATTCCATACACACACACACATGCACACACAGTTTTTAAGCAATGTTGTGTGCTTTCCCTTTCTCACTTTCTAAAATCTGTTTAGGCAAACTATCTCCTTAAGGAGAAAAGGAAAAATGATTTAAATATGGATTTCTGATGTCTTGAGATTATACACCCGCATTACATATATAATATATATATAAATTTGTGTTAAGTCATAATCAGGGTTAGGTAATAAAACAAAACAGAAAAATAACCATGAATTTGAACCATTTTTATGTCTTGCCAATTATAATGAAGAGATTAAGGACTATGTGATATATCACATTAATACAAATTTCACAATCCCAATGCTTTAAAAATATTAGAATATGTTTTATAACTCATTGAAACTCAGCTTAAAACCATAGACTCAAATGCGGACCAATACATTTTATATTCCCAAACTAAGCCACTACTTTTCAAGCCTCGAAAAATAGTTAAAATTTATTTACTTCTGGTATTTGTTGGCAAAATTACTAATCAAAAATGTGAGACCATTTAATAAATTAGGTATATTTTACCAAATGTACCAAAAGAATAACTTATGGCTGCCAGTAAATTTACATCAAATTTTCAGAAGACCAGTTTTATAAGAAAAGGTAGCTAAAGTGATCTAGCTAAAAGTATGATAGAGTATAACATATTTTTATTTATCAACAATTCTTTTATTTCTAAGGGGTACATTTTTCAAACAGCAAAATTCATCCTCCTATTACAAGAGCAAAAAAAATATATTCATATCAGAAAGATGTATTTTCTCCTTTTCACTGCTTGGAGGTGGAATGAAAATAACATTTAGGCCTACTCGCTTCTTTGCCTGTTTATCTCTGTCATTCTGCCAATTCCTTAGTCATAAAGATTGATGAAAATAAATTGGTAAAATGCAACCTAGAAGATATATGTAAGGAAACAAAGGTAAAAACTGGTACTAGCAGAAGTTTTCAAAGTATCTAGAAAACGAAAGTTAGAAGAGCAATTGCCCATTCTTATTTTCCATTTAAACTAGTAGTGCCCAGGATTTCAAACAAACACTTTAGAAAAATTTAAATTAAAATTAAAAGGCATTGTTTTGCGAATATAATTGTATTTTTTAAACGTTTTCCGAATCCCTCACAAACATCTACCCCTATATTCCAATGGAATCAATCATTCGGTTTCTATCCATTATCCATCCAACCACCTAGCCATTCAATAATGGCTCAGTAAATTTTGTATTTCATGTTCATGTTCATTTTAAAGTTTAACTGAAATATGAGAGACAGTTTTCAAACTTCAATAATTATTTAAAGCAACGTATGTTAAGAGACTAAGATTGCAACCATATTTCGCTATGAAACTTTAGGCAGATCCCTGTCTCTTTAGTAAAATTCCATTGACACCTCAAAGTGTATTAAAGTATACAGAGCATAGTAATAACTTCTGATATTTCGAATGAAGCTTGCTAAAGTTTACTGAGCGTAGTCAAATTTCTAATTAGATATCTAGTTTATGTTACAGAGAAAGAAAATGTCAATGATGTGAGTAATTTCAAAAATAAATTTATGAGTGATTGAGATCTAAAAGGAAGCTGATTATCCAAATTTCTTTTTTGATTTCATGACCACTCTATCTTTAATATTAAGTAGTGCTGGCATTTGTTTTTCTTTGTATAACTTCCTACACTTAAGATCTTTAAAGCAACATTGCTGTAATGTCTGAGAAGTGACATTTTGTAGCTGTCCACTTAACAAATATTTGAAAAATATATTGGGAAAAAAAGGGTGATGTGTGTGTTTGTTTGCTTTTTGTTTGTTTTATAAGTAAGATTTTTGCAGGTGAAAGGGATCTTGTGGCTAATTTGTTTCCCACACTAATTTTATAGATGATCAAAAGTTAGCCTCTAAAAAACCATTTGATTCTATACGTCACTGAGAATTTTAAAGCAGAACCAAGGCTATATGGCATTTTAAAAAATAATCTCTCACTCAGTTTTCCATGGGAAATTTAACACTGTTCAAAGAAAATTAAAACAGAAGTTTAAAGCGTTTTTTTTTCCTTTTCTCCCCCTTATTCTGGTTTATGTTTATATTTAATAATATAAATATAATTATATTTATTTTTTGTTTTGTTTTGTTTATTTGGATGTTTATTTTATTTATTTTTTTTTTTTGGAGGTTTAGTTTGGTTTTCTCCTGAAAGCTTTATAAATAAGGCGCAATTAGGAAACTCTCCTACAAAGGGCTTTTGTCAAAATTAAATTCATTTGGAAAAGTGAGTAAATAAATTAACGGCAAAATCAACCAACTGGTGGTTTAGGGAACCAGTTTAGAGGTTCACATTGTCACTACACAACCATGTGACTTGTGTGTGTGGCTTTCCAATTAAATGAAAATATTGTAAAAGAATATCAATATGTTCCCTTCCAGGTCACAATTCTCTGATTCTATAAAAATAGACACAAATATGAGTCATTGCTTTTGAAAGCACATTTTTATAAAACAAGACTTAGCCATTCCCCCACCAAAGATTAATCTAGGTGTTTCCTAATTACCTAAGTAAAGAATGAAGTCAGAAGTGGTTAATATTAATATAAGAGATTAAGAGAAAACATTTTTTACCATATATCTATTTATTTGGATCTACATTTATAGCTTACTTATAAAGAACTCTTAAGTCTGAGAATAAATTTTTGTAGTATGTTTTAAATTCAAGGAAAAGGCCTATATAAACATACAAATGTTGCTATTTTACCTCACCAAACTAAGGCACAAAAGCCAAAAATTCAAATAAAAAATGTAAACAGAGTTTACACAGAAACATTGGAAACAAAAATAAAATCTGTTTTGAAATAAGAATATCAAATATCTGGGTAAATGTGATTATTTTTAATGCTGTTCAAATGTGAATGCCAAAATCATTTAATGAATTTGCCTATGAATAAAAAAAGAGAAAAATAATAAAATTATATAAAAGGAGAAGAGAGATGAATTTTTCAGTATTGTTTATGGTAATTGTTAGTTATGTATTATATCCATGCTTTCCAAATGAAAAAAAAATGTACTTATTAATTTTCTAATGAAAATAATGCAACAATTTAAAATACTAACTAAGTAATTATATAAATGATGTATTCCTATTTCAAAATCCTAGTTGATTTTATAAGGCAATGAATAATATTTCTCTGAATGTAAAGCAGAAAAAATATATCGATTCAGGTATACATAATCAAAAACTAATGATTGTATTATAGATTAGGATAGAAAAACAATTAGAAAATATTTTAATTTAAATATTCAACACCAGAATAAAAGTGTGCATTCAACCAACCTTTTAAGCTCTCTCTTCTTGGTTAACTTTCTTTTGTGAAAACAGAAATTTCTGCTTCAATACAGAATAGTTATTTTAATAATATATAAAAAATACCATATATCTGAAATACATTTAATAAAGGCAAATAAACACAAAACTTACAAAAAACATTATCTCAGCTCTAAATATTTAGTTTATTCAAAATACATGTTCAATTCATAAAGTTAGAACAATGTTGTTGAGAATTTTCCACATAATTTCATAGCACGGATTTAACATCAGAAAGAAATGATATTGACTGCAGGTTTGATTACCACCTAAGAAAGAAGAAATAAGCATAACTTTATTTTGGTAGATTCTGAAAATTAATTTCATTTTTTTCCCATTAAAAAACTATATTGCTCTTTAAAAAATTGTGACTTTACATTCTGCTTTGCTTTTTTAAAAATTGTTATGTAATCTTTAAAACTGTATTTTAAAGGTTATATTTGTTCATCATCAGTCATATTCCAGTTACTATTTCTTCATTGAAAAATTACTCCCAAACTTAACAGTTTAAAACAATAATTTTGTTATGCTCATGGTTTCTATGGGTTTCCATGATGTCTAGGCCCTCAGCTGGAAAGACTCAAAGTCTAGGGATGACTCAACAGCTAGAGACTAGAATTATCTGAAGGCTCATTCATTCATATATCTGGCACCTACATATGGGATGAATTTGAAACTATGACTTCCAATCAAAACACCTTTATGTGGCTTCTCCATATGGCTTGGCTTTCTCACAGCGTGATGAATTCAGAATAGTCAGACTTCTTGAATGGTGGGTCAAGCCTGTCAAGTATGTCCCTAGGGAGGTAGGGAAAGGAGGAGGAAGGAAAAGGCTTTCCTCAGGTACTTTTATAAGCCTACCTCAGGATCTATCATACTCTGTAGAAGCAACATAATCTTTCCCAGAATCAAAGGTAGAGGGCACAGACCAATACCCAGATTTTTATCCTACAGGGCTTTATCACCTCAAGATTTCACAAAGAAAAAAGAAAATAAAAAAAGAGAAATAAAGGTGTCCAGGATGTGCTTATATGAGTTATTCATCATTTGGATTGTTGAAAGAAATATTTACATATTAATTACTCTGTGAAGGTTCTTAGCAAGGAAAATTTATTTTTTAAATTATGAATTTCTTAATGTATTTTTAACAAAAATCTATGAAATATTTTAGAAAATGCTATAATATTCGATTGCATTTGAGAAAATGCACTTTATCATATCTGCGCCTAATCACTTATGCTTTTAATCATATCTACACCTAATCACTTAAACAATGCTTTGCTGAAAATCTGTTTCAAATATAATCTAACAGAACATTTTGATATTTTAGCCTTTTTGGTTTATTTTTGCACTTTTTTTGTTAATTAAGAAAGAACAGGGATTAGCTCATTCTTGACCACCCAGGTTATAAAATCACATCACAGATAGCTGTTAAATTCTTAAAACAAAAAACATAACTCTGTGTTCTGAACAGTTCAACCCCAAGAAAAATTGTTGGATCTCTCAAGTTTCTTCCAGTTTCTTTATTTTTGTGTGAGGAAATTTTAGAAAGATATGGCATGCTGGCATTAGATCGAAATATTATAAATTTGCTAACGTATTTTCAGTGCAATGTTTCCTCATTGTTGGTTGGAACACAGTGATGGAGAGAGATGAAGGAATGGTTGTACAATTCTTCCATTATTTTCTCTATGTAGAGGAAAATACCTGCACATATTCTCTTTTATATCCATATTTTTAAAAGATACCTTTAAGGCTGGAAGCAATAGAAATCAATTTATTTTATGACTCTCTTCCTGTATTCTGTGTAACTTTTTTTTTTTTTGGAAAAAATAAAAAGAAATCTCAGCTGAGAGAGTCATGGCACTTGTAGGGTGGGGTATGGGGGTAAACAATATAATCTTGTAATATGTTTCTATTTTGCCTTGGTTGTCAAATTCAATGTCCAGTTATATCAAACATCTGACAGCTGTACCCTCCTCACTAACTCCTTTAAACTGTAATGTTTTACTCTTTATTTTAATTTGTAAATACTTTTAGTAGATAAAAAGATACAGCAGAGTATTTATATAAATATAATAATAATCAAAATGTCTCTAATTCTTTCAAAACTATGTAAATGAAGATAAGAGACATATTTATTCGAAGGAATTATCTTTCGATATTTAATTTTGAGGCAGAGTATGGCAAGTAGACTCCTTTGGGTTGTACTGAAGAACCAGTCTCCTGAAAAAGCTGAAAGACACATCCTAAGGATGGATTAAAGTGCAAGGTTAAATGATCTAATTATTACCAGCTAAAGAGTAAAAGCCACACATCAACATTACATGAGTTGGAAGAAGTAAAGAAGGGAAGTTATACTCTTGGTCAAAGAGAAAGAGCAGCAAAGAGCAATTCAATCCATATGTAGTAGTAAGGACCTCTGTGATCTTTCCCATGAGAAGAACTATGGTTAACTCTTTGATGAGTTTGTATAGATACAAAGAAAGTTACCCCCATTTCAACTCCAAAATGGTTCTTGTACTGCCTAACGCTCTTTAACTTGTGGTACTTATTACCGAATCCTATATATGTCTCTAAAATATAATTGTTCCTATGAATGTAACATATAAGTCTGAATAAGTTTTTCAAGATAGCTTTGAGACAGGAGATTGAGTTAATTTAGGCATATGAGAACTCCAGAGTATTTGTTAGAGGGTCGAAAAGAGGTTGGCCTTGGAAGGAAGAGAAAAGAGAAAAAAAAGGAGACATGAAGGAAAAGGTAATGTCTACGCAGGACATATAGAATACTGAGAAGCGTATCAGCATTATACTTTTGGAAACTGTTAATGGTGCAACTTAAATTAATTAAACCTTGCCTACCTGTGATAAAACTTATCTCATCATCATGTATTGTTTTCACCACTTAGGATATTAGTAATTACAAATGAGAATGACTCTGATCTTTTTTACCATATTATTCTTGTAGAGTTTGATCACTAAACACATACTATGAGCTTGGGAGCTTTCTAGTTCATGAAAGGCGTCTGTATAGACAGAGTTCATCTGTTCTTGTGCGTTCTGGTATAAATTAATTGGATCTGAGAGAACTAAAGACAAAACTTTTCAGTTTTACCATTTACCAGAGACTTGTTCTCAATGGAAACTGGTTATAGGGCCATTCGTTCTAGTCTATTGAGCCAGACAGTCAGCAGAAAAATCTGCAAATATGAAGGAAAATGATCTTGAGAATTTTAGTGATATTAATGATTAAATGAAATCATGTAAGTTTGTTACCCTTTATGTTTTTCTACTATGCAAATATCAGTGGCTTTTTTTTGAATGATTTAACCAAACATATAAACATCAAATCTAGATATTTCTCTTCTTTATTTGAAACATGACCTTGGTTAGTAGTTTAGTTCTCATCAACATTGTGATTTTGAAATTTGCTAAGAGTTTCCCACATGCAATCTTTAATCAAAAGCATTAAAATGCAGCAAATGTTTTAAGTCAAACTTTCTGTTTTAGGATTTTCTTGATCCATTACCTTTATTGAACTTGAAATGCTTTTAACTTTCAGATGGTACTACTTTTAGTCATATTTATTAAATAGATTTTTTCCTTTTAAGAGAAAACATATTTCTTTTTTATAGAGAAGGGAAGAAATGAAAGATCTTTCCTTAAGTCATGTTAGAACTTAAGATAAGAAGGTTTGTGGAAAAGAATATCAAAGTAGGAAGTGTTAAGATTTCTTGTATTTTGTCAGTTAGAAATTTCTTAATAAAAATGAACTTTTTGACATTATCCATGGAAACCTAAATTTTGTCTACTAATATTAACAATTCTGGATGACAAAGGAAACTTTGAGAAAGCATCATGGTATTTTTTTGAAATTTGTCTTTTTATGTAAACATGCTCAGTAACTACACAATTCTAAGTTACTTTTATAATATGTTAAAACATTAGGATAAAATGAGCATTGCAATATTCAAATATTTGGAAGCATTTTCTCATTGCTTGTCAAATTGTAACTAAGATTTTGTCACTGTATAATTTCGATATCATTAATATGAAGAATTTATAATCTGAATTATTTTAAATAGCATTTTAGATTTTACAAATATTTTCACATCATTTTTGATCCTCTCTAATGTATCTGGAGTAGCAATATGTGACTATACGTTATATTAGGCATCACTAATGCCATTTGACAAATGAAGAAAATAAGGCAGAGAAAAGTTAAATCACACAGTAAGTGACAGTGTTGGAACTGGTATCAACATGTCTCTTTAAATTCAATAATTCCTATAAGACAGAAAGTAATGGCATTCAACTATAATGGCATGCAGAGCCAGAAAGGGAAATATTACAGTAATAATAGGAATAGACATTAATAAAATTTGTGTTCTGTGTTTTACACATCATATCTCATTTCATGCTCATAACAACTTCGTGAGGGAGAAAAACTTATCACCAATTATCAGATGGCAATTCTAAAATGTTAATTAATTTGCCTAAGGTCATAAAGCCAATTATTTTAGTTGTGTTATATAAAATTTTCAACTCCAAAACAAAACGAAGACTCTCTTAAAATTTAACAGGAGATGCTGTTAAAAGCTACAAGTTTTAAATACTATATTAACATGTGTCACTTTATCTGAGTTTTGAAATCCATGCATTTAAAATAGATATTCAAAGTTACAAATAGGTTTTACATCCTTGATAGTTGTCCATTTTTGACTGTCCAGGAAATAAAGGAAAAGAGTAAGAACAACATTTTAGAATTTTACAAAAGCAATATCAAGAGCAGCTGGTTCTTAGTTTTTTCTTGGCCAATTCATATTTAAATGAATTCTATTTTCCTTATGAAAAGTTACCAGTAAAGTCTTCCTGAACTGCCAACCACATCTATTACTTTGTCCTATAAAATTAGAAAACAGAACAAAAAGAAAGGTAAAGTTAATATATCCTGTGATATGGAATATTGTTGCTTTGAACATTTTAAGACAGAATTTATGTGGAACCAGATTAATTTTAAGAAACTCCATGTGGGTTCTGTTTGTTGTTTTGAATTGCTTTAATAGTAAACTTGCATTATTTATGTTTATTAATATTTAGAATACACTCTGCAAGGATGATTTTCATCTGAGTTATAATTAGTCTCAGCTGATGAATGCAATAAAATGATTATAAACAACTTTGTGAGATCATTATCAGTGTCGTTGGAGAAAATGTTAAAACACTGCTTCAACGTTTTACCTTCAAAGATCCCTTTAAATGAGCTTCAACCCATTTAAAATCTTACATAGATTATATAAAATGCATTTCCTTCCTCATATAGTTACTGAACTTCACATACCGGTTCACTTTTCCAAAATCCAACTCATATTTCTTTTGTCTAAAATCTTCAAGCATGGTGTTTGTTATCCATTTCTATATTTAAAGATTCATTCTTTGTGAAATATTTAGAAATTACAGTGTTATGAAAAGAACCACATAAATATCATTGATAAATTTATGCAGAGACAACAATTACTGGCTGTTTGGCAAATTTCCTTTAATTAGGATACATAATGATTTGTGTGTTGGTGTGGTATACGTATGGCATATGCAGTTTTCACAATTTGCTTATATGTATACTATCTTGAGTTATTTTCACTTAGCTAAATAATAATATAAAACTTAATACTATGTTTATTATAGTTTATTTAGTTTTTTAGTTTTTAAAACATGTTTTTTTTTCACTAACTACATAATGCAGATGCACCATAGTGAAGTTCACTACTTTGCTGTTTTTAACTTGTCAATGTGATGAATAATAACATAATAATAAGACTTGTTTGAATATTTCCTCTGCCAAGATAAAGATGATTTTGAATCCAAGCTTATATATAATTTTTGGAGTTTCCTGTATGTATTGTAAAATTATATTCCAGAAAAGTCTTATCTGTTTACATGACTACCAGTATGTGAGAGTATCTGCCTTAAGAATACTAAATATTGTCAATAATAATATTTGCACATTTAATATATGGTTTTTCCATTTTATATTTAATGTATTTTCTTCAGATATTTGTATGAAGGATTTTCTTTTTATTCCAACTAGCCATTTATAATTTTTCCAAATATTTTTTTAAAAATTACTTATAAATGTTTTTCTTTTATTATGAATTAAAGGTTGTATCAGTACCTAGTTTTTAATTTTCAACCTCATTTTTAAGGTATCTATTGCAATCAGCGTGTAATTAGATTTTGCTTTGTAAGACAATGGCAAGACTTTCTGTTTCAGTAGATACGTTTAAACCAATTATGTTTATTATCATAACTGACAACTTCTATCATATTTCTCCATGCTTTCATTTTTTAATAACTTCTTGTTGATAGCTTTTTTTCCTTCAGTTGTCTTATCAATTCAAAGATACTAGCTTTATTTTACTTCTATATGTGTTTATAAGTTTTTATTCATTATCATGCATATGGTTTTACGGTTATCGAAAATTTAAATGTAAAGTTATATTCTGAATTTCTTACAGGAAAGATGAGAAGCATTAGAATGTTTTCTTCACCTTGAACCCTCATCAGTTATTCTTAGTGAAATCTGCAATTTCCAAAGGTATTACTGTTACTCTTTAAAATTTTATTATTTGTTTCAGTAATTATTATTTATTCTTTCATTAATTATTTACCACATAGAACTATTTTCTACTTTCCCTTATAGCATTTTAAAGCCTTAGAAAAATTTTAAACTTCTCACCAATTCTCATATTTTTCTTTCAAATATGTAATTCTGGTATATACTATACTTAAAATAATTGAATATTGATTGTGAAAGTATTGATAACTGTTTTCTATATATTTAATGTAAAATATAAAACTAAAATTCCAACCCGTGATGATACATGGGTGAGGTTTTAATCAATATTTAATGCAATCTATGATCATTGGTTCGAAAAGGAAAATTAAAATTCTATTTTTTCTTCTAAAATTGTTATAGGTTTATTTTTTACAATTATGGCTATGATTCATGGTAAGTTAATATATGTTTACATAGTGTTGGAGAAGGATTAAGGCTCATTTTATTCCTTATGTATATCGTGTTGTTCCAGTACCTATTGCTGAAAAGACTATCTTTCTCCATAGAATTCCTTTGGCACCGTCATTAAAATCAATTGTTAAGCTATGTGTGAGTATATTTCTGAACTCTCGATTTGAATTTATTGAAAATATGCACTTTTGAAATTAGTACTCAAGTATTTTTTAATTCTAGAAAATTAAAATCTAATATAGCTTTTGAAATATTTTCCTCTGTCATTTCCTACATTCTTTTCTTTTGGAATTCCAACCTATTCTATGCATTATAAAACCTGTCAATTTTTTTCTCCCTATTATTTCATACTTTGTATATCTTTATTTCTTTATTCTTGATTATATTTAGATATTCTCCAATTATTTAACGTTTTTCTGAATCAAAAAAACTATAACTTTAATAGACTTTTAAAAATTTAATTGAATGTATACTTTATAGAATTTCTAATTATTTTTTTGACTTATGCACTTACTCTTTTTGCTTATGTCTGATTATGCTTCATATTTTTGTGGTTGTAATTCATTCATTTGGCTTATTTAACATTCTAAATGTATTTATTTTAAAGTATTTTAGATTGTCCTGTAAAATTAAATACACCAGAATTAAATTCAAGTTCTGAGAATAAATTTCCTAAATGTATTCGTAAGAATTAAATTTTTTCATGTTTCGGAATTACAATTTGTTAGCTTATTTTAAGTGATATATATGTGTGTGCGTGTGTGATATATATATATATATATATATATATATATATATATATATATAAAACCATGCACGCACACACACACACACACACACACACAGTTGACCTTTGAACAATGTGAGGATTAGGGATACCCACCTGCCATGCAATCAACAATCCACATATAACTAGAGTCAGCCCACCTGAGAAGTGTCTGTTTATAAGTGGACCCATGCAGTTCAAACTTGTTCAAGGATCAACTATATCTCATATATACATCTCATGTATATGTCTTATATATATCATTATAATATATAAGATTATTTTATATATTTATTATATATCACATATATATTACAGTGATATATATGAGAAAGATATATGTTATATATTTATTATATATATCACATGTATATTACAGTGATATATATGAGAAAGATATATGTTATATATTTATTATATATATCACATGTATATTACAGTGATATATATGAGAAATATATATAACAGTTAAGTATATTTTCACTCCTCTTTCTTTCCTCTTCTACATGTTTTGTGTTCACTTTTTCTGGTCTAGTAGCTTTTTCCTGTACCTCTATTTTGCCACTCCCTCTCCTACCACTTTCTAGAATGTCTTTGCATATGGGCTCTTACATTGAGGTGATCTTGAAAATTAGCAATTTGGTCAGCAAATCATTTCTTGTATTGGATTTGTGTCTTTATTCACTTACCCGTACAGGTCCATAGCTTTCTGTTAAATTGTAGCACCAGCTAGCAGGGAAACAGGCTACTGAGCTTATTTCCTTGAATGGGAAAGCCCTATTCTAGTTCCAAAGGTCAAGCAGCCAAAGTGACACCGTCTGCCGCTTCAGGTGGAATACTTTACCGGTGTTGATACTAGGAAAGCCTAATTCTCAGCCTGCTGCTTCCAGATCAAGAACCCAGCCAGTCTACAGCTTCAATCGCATGCAGTGAGGTGTACGTAAATGTCTTTGTGACTGTGTTTTTACCAAGCCATGGAAATTTACATGCTGTTTTGATCCCAGTATATTTTGTGATTTTACTTTTTTATCCCCTTCTTCATTATCATTAATAACAAACAAGTTAAAATTTAAATTAAAATGGCTGATAAAGCCAGTCAGCTGTTGAAAGCGAAAGATGATTTTGCTGGTTAAAGCAGCGATAGAATAAAACAAATGTGATTTTCAAAATATCAGATACAAATGCATAATTCAACACTCAAGGTTTATACCTGAAATATTAGCTTTTCCTCTTTATCTCATTACCTCATTTACATAAACAGTCTTGTTAAAAATGATTCCACATTTAGAAAAAGGCCTTGTTTACTTCTATGCTTTGCTTGTGATCATTATGAGGATTTTGTGCTCTCAAGATACATGTATCACTTTGGGTGGTCAAAAGAAAAGTTCTATCAGACCTCATCTATGAATTTACACAATTGATTTTTAGTTCTATATACTTTATCCCACACACTGTGTCACTGGGTTAATGCTCTCAATACAATCTATTTATTTATTACAATCTATCTAGATATGCCAATGCAATTTGACATTTCACATATTGCAATTACTGTATTTGTGTCAGTATGTCAGTATTTTTTTCTAAGAAAAAAATGGAGAAAAGAAAAAGAAGGAAGGAAGGAAGGAAGGAAGGAAGGAAGGAAGGAAGGAAGGAAGGAAGGGAAAAAGAGAAAGAGAGAAATCCTTCTATTTATTTTTCTGATACAGCAGGATCAAGCCATTGGCAAATCAAGTATGCTGATTGTGAAAATGTAAAGTTTGTCTAGACCAAATTTATTATTCCAGAGAGAGATTTCTGTTTTCCCAGGATATAACAATGAATGTAGCCTTAAAGATTTTATTTAGCTTCTTAATGTGTAATGTTTATATACTTAGTATGACTCAGCATACAGTTAACCATGGTATAATTGATAATGTAGACTTAATGAGACACCAAAGTACCATAAAAAGGATGAACTTGTAGTTTAATTGTATAATAAGAGATTTTAATGGGGCTAGAAATGAAACTATAGAGACATGATGTCAACACAAAATCAAATTTAGGATTTCCCTTTGAAAAAATTGTTCTTATTCTTCTACCTGAGATTGGCACATATTGAAGTAGTCCAAAGAGAAAAACATACAGAGCTTAAAAAACTAGTTACATACTCCACAGAATAGTAAGTAGAACATCTTTATCCTCTTGCAATGGGTCCAGGAAGGGATAAGCCAACCCATCTTCTGCCAGTGTGAGCAAGATAAACCAGGGGTCAAAACAAAAGGAATCTTGTGGATTTAAGGATTATTTATCAGTTTCATTTTGTAGTTAGTGATTTGTCGCTTGTTATATACTATTTTCTCTTAATTAAGCTTCATAATAAAACTCTGTGCCAAGAATGCTTACTATGTACTAGAAACTATGTACTTGGTATTGTGGACCTGGTTTAGTGACACAGATACTCCAAGGGTAGCCACATACCACACAGACAGTGGTGTATTTATGGGGATCATAACCTGGGCCCTTCGTTGCAGAAATAGTCAACATGGAAGTTACACATTCAATTAATCCTCACTTTTATAACTTCTATAGTTCATTGTATACTTGCAAAATATTTGGTATTTAAATTACTTTCAAAAACAAACATGATTTTGAGTATTGTACCTAGAGAATGATTATATTCAAAGTGCTTTAAAAATGATTTTTTCTGCTTTCAAATGATCACATACTTTAAAAATTATTTAAATTCTACCCACTCTTTAATAAATATATCAAAATAAATTTTCTGTTTGAAGTCTCACCACCTCAGCTTAAAGTAATCTTTCCTTTCTCTTGATTCCTACAGACCTCATTTATTATTTGTTTCATTAATTTGGTATTCAGCATGTACTGCATTATATTATTAGTTATTCTGAATCTTATCTTTTGTTCAGCTTAACTGTAAGCTTTATTAGGATAGAGAGTACAGTTTATTTTAATTTATATCTCTAACCTTTAATGTAGTATATTCATTTGCTCAGTGCTTGGTGCTCAGTATATGTGTTTAAAGTAGGTAATATTTCCTTAATATTTTATTACATTTAAGATTATTTAATCACAGATTTTATAATTAAAAATATTTCCTCTGTTCATCTAGAGAATATGTGAAATAAAAATTTTTGAATGTGCTCAATATACATTTTCACTTAACTGGGGTTGGTTTCATTTGTTTGATTAAGGGTTCCAATCCACAAAAGACACATTTGAACTTAGTTTTAAATTGAAACTTATATAAATAATATTGTAATGTAAAACCCAGAATTTTCTGCATCTTTAATTTGTACTCATCTTAAAATAAAAAGGATGAAATATTTCTTTCTACTGATTTGAAGTATTGGCTAAGTATATCAAAGATCTTTAATGTGTAGTTCAGAGTTACCTAAAAGGGCTAGAAGACCTATTCTCTTTAACAAACTGATCTCTAAGACAATTGGCTTTATAGATATCTTTTACTGTAGATATGCATCTCAGTCTTTTGGAGGAATAAGATATCACTGTCAGTAATACCAGAAAAGAATATTCTCCCCAACTAAATTCATACCTTCAGTATTCACTAAGTTTTGAACAGAGAAAAGTTCTAGAAGATGAATAACTAGGAAGAGAATGCTATTGCATCAGCATCCTACATGCTCTTAAAATCAATCTTGAATTCAAATTGCCATAAATATACTATAATTACCCTGTGTTCCCCTTTCCTTTTAGATTTGGTGCTCACATATCAACAGACTGACCTCCTCAAAGATTTTATGAACTAGTTAGCTACAACACAAACACTCTGAAGAAACAGCATCTCCTAGCCCTCCTTTGAGTTGTTGTCGTCATGCTGGCTTGTAGGATATAAGTAAAAGTGTTCTGCGTCTATTATGGTAAGTGTTCCTAAAGTGTCCCTTTATTTTTCCCTTCTTCATACTAGCTAAAATACCATCATCATGGCTGAAGCTTTTACCAGGAGGCACATACAGAGAATAATAGAGCAGCAAGAAAGGAGTCACTGAGATTTTTACACGAGATAGAAGGAAACATCTAGGTTATTAGGCTTTCTGAAATTCATACATGAACTTGACCCAAATAATATACTTGAGTTACACATTTATAGTCCATGTTCTTATCCCTACAATTTTTCATTAGAACTAGTTCCAAGACTCCCATATTCTTAAGGAACTGAAAAAAAAAATAGCTGTTTTTGGAGATATTTACACACACACACACACACACGCATAGTTCCCATGGTTTTTATACAAATCCAGAAAAGACTATCAAAGCCCTCCAATGATGATCTATCATTAGATCTATCACTAATGAAAATATTTTGGCATTGGAGCCCAGAAGGTTAAGAACCACTCCTTCTTAGCTTTCTAAAGATATTCTTAGGTAACATTAATCTAAGAAGAAAGGCATCGCAAATACATTATGCATTTTGAATGCAAGGAAAGCAAACCTTAAGGACCATATGCCATATATATTATAGTAATAATATTTGATAAAAAACAGATGAGTTTAGATGAATTCAGCTACCCAAGGAAAGTTTATAGAGGCACAACATGAAAAGTCAATACCAACATCAAAATCTTATAGAATGTTGTTTTCTGTTATGTTAAGACAGAGTTGTTTACTTTAAAAAGAGATAAAAGAAGCATCATGAACTAAAACAAGCACGGTGTCCTGAACAATTGTACAAAAAAAAAAAAAAGAAAAGAAAAAATGACCTCACACTGTAAGACAATTTACAAGTACTAAAATAAAAGGCCTCCCAAGTTTTGGCCTCTAATGAATGGAATGTTCTTGGCTGTTTTGAGGTAGAATTTTAACCACTGTTTCTGTTTTTGTTCTGCATCCTAAGCAAGTCAAAGCCAAATAAGCTCCTTAAGCATCTGGCAGGCAGGTTGCCTAAGCTTCTTTATCTGGATTCAGTATCACTTCACAAATTGGTCAATGGGAATATCCACACACAACTCCAAAGTGCCATTCGAAGAGCTCAATATTTCTTTGAAAATGTCAAGAAAACTGCTGTTGGCATTATTGTAACTTTAGAAACCCCAGCTTACCCTGCTGAAGGTTAGAAAAAGTAAAGGCTTAAGTGAATGCATGCACAGAGAGTCTATAAACAGATAATATACCAAAATCTAAAATTTCAAGTGAAATAATTTTAATAATTACCCCTTAACTTTGGGAAGATGTTGATAATAAAGCCATGTTTTGCTGAATTATAAAACTTATATTTTTGACCTCCTTTACCACATATTTGATGGTGACAGAAAGAAATCTAACTATAGGAGGTGAACATACAGTGTAAACATATATATGCCTTACTGTTAAAGTGTACAGCTGAAACTCATTGGATTTTGTTAACCAATGTCACCATTCAAAATAATAAATAAATAAATAAATAAATAAATAAATAAATAAATAAATAAAATTAAAACATTGTAGAAATTGAAAAATATATATATTTTATTCGAACTTATAGGATTTATGAATTGAATATAATAACAAATAAAACTATAAAACATCCACGAAATAACAGTTAATTTTGACAATGCACATTTTCTAATAAAGTTCATGTTAGAGCTGTAAAAGAAGCTGCCTTTAGAAAAATAATCACTCAAAGCTGAGAACGATTTTTTTTACAGTTTCAAAATGTTCCCCTTTCTTTTCCTAACCCCTTTCTCTTTTAGTTTCATAGGGATGAAGTCTCTAAACCTCAAAAGGGAGTCTTTCTGGCCTCTGAGTTGAGCCAGATCCTTGGACTTCTTTTTTATTCCCATACAATCTTTGCTTTTTATTCTGATGATTCAGAAAGTGGCTCTGTTCTTTGTGCTCAGGGTTGGGTTTTTCTTTTTATTTATTTATTTTTAAATCTCTGCTTATATAAGGCATAATTGCTCATTCATTTAACAGTATATTGAGTATCTCTTATGTGACAGGCACATCTTAGGCTCAGATAGTCTCCTATAGATTCATTTCTAGTAATACCCAGGACTATGACTAATGAGAGAGAGAGAGAAAGAGAGAGAGAGAGAGAGAAATGTGAATAAATGAGAATGAGAACGAGAATGAATCGGCACACACAATTATGGAGAATGACAAGTCCCAAGATCTGTATTTGGCAACCTGGAGACCCAAAGGTGCTGATGGTGTAAGTTTCAATTTGAAGGCAGGAGAACACTGAAGTCCCAACTCATACAGTCAGGCAGGCAAAGTTTCCCCTTATTACTCATCCTTTTTGTTCTATTACAGTCTTCAATGGACTGGATGAGGGTCACCCACATTAGGGAGGGCAATCGGCTTCACTCAATCTGCTGATTCAAATGGTAATCTTAACCAGAAAGACCCTCACAAACACATTCATAATAATATTTGACCAAATATCCCAGATCTCATGGCCTACTCAAACTGACACATAAAATTAACTATCACACTTGTCTGATTGGACATATATGATGATAATGCAGTTAACTCAGTTAACATAATGCATTTTACTCGGATAAAATTAAGGTCACTAAAAAAGGCAGCTTTCTCAAATATTACCACCCTGGTTGATTAGAGTGACTAAAATTTCATCATTATATGTTTTTTCAATTACATTCTATATCATCTATGGTTTTAACAATCTAAATGCCTCTGTACCACAGAGGTCTCTTTGAGAATAGATTTCACTGTCTGAACCACTTATCCCATTGCCTGTTGTAATTTATAACAAAAATAACATTTGTTAGATGTCAGGTACCATGTTAATAAGTGTTTTCATGTTCATGTTATTGAACACTCATTACAACCCAGTGCTATGAGGTAGGCACAATCATCATCACCAGTTTAGAGAAAAGGAGACTAAAGTTTAGCAATATTGAGTAACTTATCCAATTTTATATAGCAAGTAGGTGATAAAGCTGAGATTTAAGCCCAGTACTATTTGGCCACATGGCCCTAGTTATTAACCACTATACTGTACTAGCCCTTTGGTAAATTAGTTATGTGAAAAAACATAGGTCCCCTGTCCTACACCAATCAGGAAAGGTACATATTGAAGATCATTCCTTGGGAGCAACAGATATAAATGGTGTGACATGGAATTGATATGATAATGGGAATATAATTTAAAATAAAGAATCATTAGGTCAAAAAATTATTCTTGGCTGTGTGACTGAGAAATTCACTGAACCTAACTGATCTTCATTTGTTATGATATATAAAATGGATAAATATCTCTTTTATGTAAAGTATACTTTTCTAGAATCTAATGAAGTGATAGAGTAAAATTTGCTAATATTCATGCTATTACCAGGATAAAATGTGTAAAGCAAGAGCAGGTTAACATCATAATTTATTTAAAAGGATATAAAAGTGATTTACGTACTTCTACTGTGAGTTGGAAACCAGGGTGGAAATGAGTCGGAAGGAAACAGAAATGGGAGAAATTATGTAGAGGTTAGGCAAACAGTGTTTAAGAGACAGTGAGGAAATTAGCCTTCCTAGGGGTAGAAAGGTTTTCATTAGAGAGAAGTGAGAGATAATATGGAAAAACTGAGTAAGGATGCATAGGCTACAGCTGTTAAATTAAGGTATTTGTTTTTTTCCCATAGTTTAGATAATGAGGTTCTTTAAAACTTTCTGAACAGGAAATTAGATGTAAAACAGAATTTTAATATTATAGTGATGTGTAGATTAGAGTTTAGAAGTAAGAGTATAGTATGAGGTTCAGACATGAGGTGAGAAATCAGAATGAGAATGACAGTCCTGAGATTAGAAAGTAAGAAATCAATCTGAATAGCAGAGTGTGAGAAAGATTAACAGGGTTTGAGAGTGATCAGATGTGAAGGTAAATATGTTCTATATTTTCAATCTTAGATAACAGGTGAGTAATAATTGTTATTAGTAAAAATTATGAGAGCAGTTTGTGCTGTCTTGATGGAGAAAGATAATAAATCCTAAATTTGAGGTAGTGATGGAAACACTAATTGGAAATGTCCAACATGAAGGTGAAAAGTTGGAAGTAGAACTTGGAGGAGAAATTACAATATATTTGCTTGTTAACCATATAGAAGTGACCTTTGAGGTCAAGGAAATGAATCTGTTGAGAAAACACAACACAGAACCAAAGGCAAAAATCTAGACAAAGCTAAACCATGTTTCCTCTTCTATGTTGCAGGGTTAAAGGGTTAAACTTTTTGACATGTGGGAAATGGTCTTCCTAGATGAAAAGCATCTGTCAATTAAAAGTCTTTTCTTCTACCACAGGTTAGTCCTTTCAAATGCAAGCAATGAATTTATTTCAATATATTATAAAGAAACTTGACCTTTTAAGATATGTCAATAGTATATTAGGGTATTAGTTTCAAAGGATTTCTTCTTTTCCCTTAAACATAATATCATTATTTTCTCAAATGCAATAAATGGTATCATTAAAATGTTCAAAATTAAAGATTTCAAATCCATCCATAGAAAAAAAGCATCATCTTGCTTTGTTTAAAAATATGGGAGTGGTTTTAATGTTAGTGTATTTTTCTCCATGAGGACTTTCACTATTTAAACTAGTCAAGGGAATAGGCCAGGCATAGTCACTGAAAATATACTGGAAAATTATTGTTTATATTTTTTACCAAAATTTTTTTCTCTGCTTTCATCTCACAGTAAACTAATATGACTAGCCAGTATTTTCAAGGCAAGAAAATAGATTTATTTCAGGGTGATATTTTGTAAATGACGAAGAAAAACAAAACAGTTCTGAAGCTTAGAAGCCTAGCTCATATTACATTATTGGAGATTATGGGTCGGAGTATATTTTTAACTTTTAGATGGAAGAAAAATAATAAAACAAAACAAAAAACATGATTCTTCGAAATGGAAAGAGCAACTGAATCAGGCAATCCTGAGGGTCTCATTATTCTTAAGAAGAAACCAGGAACAATATAACTAGGCAGAAATAAAAATTTAATGTATGCCTATGACATTTCACAGTTTAAAGTGGTCAACCATTACTCTGTCACAACACAATAGCATCCAATCAACGAGAACTCTCAATTTGGCAAAAGAATAAGCTGCTCACTTTTTGTGGGCTGCACCTAATCGGAGTTTGCCAAACTTAGGCCACATCTTCTGTTATTTGTTTAGGGTCCTACATATTTGAGGGGTTCTGTCAATTTAACAAACATGGATTTTTTACACACTTTTACACAATACCCAATCGAAGCCGGAGGATGCAAAGACAATTTAGACATGCTTCCTGAGTTATGACAGGCGAAAAAGATGTGGACTAAGAATACTATCTACACCCAGTGCCTTTCCAGATCCTTCCCAACCCACTCTGCATTAATGCAATCTTCAGTTAGAACTGAGTAGGATGGAAGGGATATTGACCAGAGTCCAAGTGACTTCTCATAGCATAAAGCAATCAGAATAGAAAACTGTCCACACTTCCCAATGCACTCTGTATAGTGGACAGGGTTGTATGTCAGGAGCTTAGGACTTGAAAAAGTTTAAGAAAAAATGTGAGTAGTGCATGGGATGAGGAAATGAGGTAAGGTGGGAGTTGTAATCATATAAACTAACATAATGGCAGTAAGGAATATATGTGTATGGTAAGGTAAACAATTATAGCATATAATATAAATGTAGGAAGTTAAAAATGTCTGTGAGTTTTTTTTAATTAGGGACGATTTACATTCACAGTAGAATTGGAAGGAAGCTACAGAGATTTCCCATATATCCCCTGCCTGTACAAATGCATACCCTACCCCATTATCGACTTCCCCCAGCAGAGTGATATATTTATTATAATTGATAAACCTACATTGACATTTCATAATCACCCAAATTATATAGTTTACATTATGGCTCACTCTTGGTGCTTACATTTTATGGGTTTGGATAAATGTATAACGACATATATCCATCATTACGGTACCAGAGTATTTTCACTACCCTAAAATCCTCTGTGTTCTGCCTATTCATCCCCACCCCAAATCCTTAAAAACTACTCATCTTTTTACTGTCTCTATAGTTTTGGCTTTTCCAGAGTGTCATATAGTTGAAATCATATAGTATATAACCTTTTCAAATTGCCTTTTTTACCTAGTAATATAGATTTAAGTTTCCTCCATGCCTTTTCATGGCTTGATAGCTCATTTCTTTTAAATGCTGAATACTATTTTGTTATTTACATGTGCCATAGTTTATTTATCCATTCACCTACTGAAAGACATACTAGTTATTTCCAAGTTTGTGCAATTATGAAAAAAGCTACTGTACACATCTGTGTGCAGATTTTTGTTTAGACATAAGTTTTCAACTTCTTTGAGTAAATACCAAGGAACAGGATTGCCGGATCATATACCAAATATATGTTTTAGTTTTATAAGAAATCACTACACTGTCTTCTAAAGTGGCCACACCATTCTATATTCCCATCAGCAGTGAATGAGAATTCCTGTTGCTCCACATCCTCACCAGCATTTGGTGTTGTCAGTATTCTGGACTTTAGCCATTTCAATATGTGTATAGTAGCATCTCATTATTTCAATTTGCATTTCCCTGATAGTATATACTGTGAAACATATTTTCATATATTTATTTGCCTTCTGCATCTCTTTTTTGGTTAGGTGTCTACTAAGGTATTTGGTCTATTTTTTTTTTTTAATTGGGTTGTTTGTTTTATCTCTTGTTTAGTGTTAAGAGTTTTTAAAAATATATTTGGATAACAATCCTTTATCAAATATGTCTTTTACAAATGTTTTCTTCCAGTCTGTAGCTTATCTTCTCATACTTTTGACATTGTCTCACAGAGCAGAAGTTTTTATTTTAATTTATTTTAGTTAAGTCCAGCTTGTCAGTTATTTCTTTCATGGATAATGCCTTTGATAATGACTTTGATAGGCTTATGATCCATTTTGTTAATTTTTGTGAAGGGTATAAGGTATGTGTCTAGATTTATTTATTTATTTACATATGGATGTCTGGCTGTTTCAACATCATTTGTTGAAAAAACTATCTTTGCTCCATTTTGTTGCCTTTGCTCCTTTGTCAAAGATCAGTTGATATTTATGTGGGTTTATTTATGGATTTTCTATTCTGTCCCACTGATCTGTCTATTGTTTTAACCAATACCACACTGTCTTGATTACTGTAGATTTATACAGTAAGTCTTAAAGTCAGGTAGTGTCAGTCCTCCAACTTTGTTCTCCTTCATTGACTATGCTTGGTCTTTTTTGCCTCTCTATATAAACTTCAGAATCAGTTTATCAATATGTTCAAAATAACTTTCTGGGATTTTGATTGCAATTTCATTGAATGGATAGATTAATTACTTTCTAAAAGATGTCTTTTAACATTTCTTGCCTGGCAGGTCTACTGAAAACAAATTGCCTCAATTTTGGTTTGTCTGAGAAAGTCTTTATTTCTCCTTCCATTCTGAATGATAATTTCATAGCGTACAAAATTTTAGGTTGGTAGTTTTTTTTGGTTTCTTTTTTTTTAATCTCAACATTTTAAACATTTCATTTCACTCTCTTTGCTTGCACTGTTTCTGAAGAGAACTCAGATATAATTGTTTTCTTTGTTCCTCTGTTGGCCATGTGCTAGCTTCTTTCAGAAGTTTTCTTTATCTTTGATTTTTTGTAGTTTAAATATAATATGCCTAGGTATAGGTTTTTATTGGTTGTTTGTTTTTTAAGCATTTATCCTGCATGGTGTTCTCTGAATTACCTGGATCTGCGGTTTATTATTTGACATTAATTTGGGGAAATTCTCAGTCATTGTCATTTCAGATACTTCTGTTCTCCCCTTTCTTCTTCTGCTATTCCCAGCGTGTGTATGTTACACATTTTGTAGTTGTCCCACAGCCTTTAGATTTTGTGTTTTTCTTTTTTTCAGTCTTTATTCTCTTTGCTTTTGGATTTTTGAAGATTCTATTGATATGTTCCCTAACTCAGAGATTCTTTCTTCATTCATGTCCAGTCTATATATAAACCCACTAAGGCATTCTTTATTTCTGTTACAATACTTTGTGTCTGTTATTTGTTCTGGGTTCTTTCTTAAGATTTCCATCTCTCTGCTTACATTGCCCATCTGTTCTTGCATGTCTACTTTAATTCACTAGACCCCATAGCATATTAATCATAGCTGTTCTAAATTCCCAGTCTAATAATTCCAACACTTCTGCCATGTCCAGTTCTGGTACTTGTCCTGTCCCTTCAAATTGTGTTTTGTGCCTTTTGGTATGTTTTGTATGTATTTCTTGATAACCAGACATGATGTACCAGGTAAAAAGAATTACTCTAAACAGGCCTTTAATAGTGTGGTGGTGATGTGTAAGGAAAGGAAAACTGTTCTATAGTTCTATGATTAGTGAGTCTACGTTATGGATGGTGAATTTCACAAGCATTTCTCATCTTTTGTTTTTGTTTTTTGTTTTTGTTTGTTTCTGTTTGTTTTTTCCCTGCTCAGGTGGGACAAGATGGCTAAAGAGGACTAGAGTTGGATATTTCCCTTGCCCTAGGTCAGCTAGATTGTAACAATATCCAGCAGCTAGTCTCTGGTTAACTAGTTTCCTCTGAGGGTAGGTCTTGTTAAGAAGAGCAGAGTGCTCTAGTGTATTTCAAAAAAAGATCTTTTTCCATTCCTCCATAGGAAACATGAAAGGATTTTTCTCAAATATTTACTGTAGAAACCTGGTCAAATTCCTGGAGGTAAATCTCACAATTTGTGGGAGTTCCCATGTGACTGGGTCCCTCTAGAGATTTTAACTCTAGAATTGTCCACACTGAACCTCCAGCGATTCATCAATTATAATTCATACTTATTCTAGCACTGGTTCCCATGGCAATTTCTATTCCTAGATCTCTGCTTCAGTAAGCAACAACTTCCTGTATTTGTGTGTCTGTCTCTCCATCTTGGGGGAAGCAGTGTGGCCTGTATTCTCCCCTCTCTGATAGATTCAAGATTTGTTAATTTTTCAGTCTGTTCAGCTTTTTACTTATTCTTAAGATGGTGGTGACATCTAAGCTCCTTATATGGAGAACTAAAAACTAGAAGTTGGTATGTTTTTTACGTATTATGAACCATATAAAACACGATGCCATTATGATGCTCTATCCTAATTGTCCTTACAAGCCTGGTGTACCCATGCATTAACTACTATAATTTCTGATTGCTAAGAACTTGTTACTATCCCCTTTTCAAGAGAATTGTCCTTGATCAAACCAGAGCTACCTCTCACCATCAAGCATTCTAAACTCCGCAGCTAATAATCCACTGGGGCACAAAAACTGGCCTTTTAACCTCAAACCAAAACCAATCCTATAGTTCAATTTGTGTTCCAGAGCCCCTTGTGGGTTTAGCCAAAGGTGAGCTTCAGCAGAGATTATATCCTTGCTTAGTATTTTCTTTCCTCTTATCCAGCTTCTTTCACTTCCCTTCTTCTAGGAACACTCCCTCAATAAATACTTGCACAGAAATTTCCTTCTCAGACTCTAATGTCTAAAGTATATCCTTTAATTTATTCATGAGAAAACTTCAATAATCAAACAATAAAATTCGAATACTTTGAGGGGATGTTAGGTTTGAATTTCTTCCAAAAGTGGCACCTGGCTAATACTTGCCTTAAGACAATCTAGTTTTTACTCAAAGGCCAATAACATTACTCTAATTTACTAATCAGTAGTAGCCCTCTTTGCCATTTTTACAAACAGAATATAGTTCTAAAGTGGTCCCTTGTTTCTGCTATCAACCAGGAAAACTGCCGCCCATTTAATGGACTAAATCCATTATCTCTATGTCCAGGTAACGGTATTTTCTCTACCAAAAAAAAAGTCAACGAGGAAAACAGCATATTAAGTATGCAAAAAACTTAGTAAAATACTGTTATGTGTCAACTTAACACAGAAATATACTTCTCACGTTTCCATTTTCCCGGTTAGTGTTGGCTAAAAAAAAGACACCTTTTATGGTATTTAGAAGCATAGAAGAGATAGAATCCACGTCTTTTAAGCTGTGAAAGTTGATGACAGATGCCAGGCCCTGTGTGAGCTCACACACGTTGTCCCTAATCTGATAGCTCATCTATCTGGTGTAGGACAACTTCTAGAACCATAGCTTTTCCAGTTCCTACCTGATCTCCTTTACTTTCTCCATGTCCTGAGTCAAGTGTGTTCAGCTTTAGTAAAGTACTTCAACTTCTCCTGGAAGTCATTCATGCAACATAGCATTTCACTTATAAAGGACGTTTAAGCTAAAGCCACTGTGGAATGCCCAAACTTCCAACAGGAGAAACTACACTAAGTGTTGGATAGGTCACCATCCTCCAAGGGGGCAGGCCAGGCACATCACAGTAGGGCAGCACTTTATTCTCACTGGAGTAGACAACTATTCTGGATAAACATTTGCCTTCCTTGCCTACTTTTTTTTTTTTTTTTTTTGCAAAACCACCATCCTTGGACTTCCAGAATGTCATAGTCACTGTCATGTAATTCTATGCAAGATTACTTCTGATCAAGAAATTCACATTATACTAAAGAATAGCACATAAAAAATGAAGTGTAACAATACTCACAGGATTAACTGTTATTCATCACATATTACCATGTTATTCATCACTCTGAAGCAGCTGACCTGAGTGAATTGTGAAATGGGCTTTTGAGATTCAGTTACAGCACCATCTTGGAGTCAGTTACTTGTCAGTCTGAGATAGTGTTCTTTAGGATATATCCTTTGAATTAGTGACCAGTAAGTGGTCAGCCCACCAGGCAAAAAAACACATATAATAGGAGTGCTTGCAGAAAGCAAAGAGAATATGGAATGGGTAGTTTAAAAACGATAGTCATAAATGACTGCAACTATATGACAAGTTGCAGAAATAAGGACCACAGTGGGTCATCTTAAGCACCTGATTATTAAGAATCTCCTTTAAAAAGATAGCTCTTTGTTAAGAATTCACATGCTACATTGTTCTCATGCCTTGTACCTATTATGAGTATTTCTTATTTACTTTGGCAGGTGGGTAAACCTAATTGGATGGTGACTTCAATGTCAGTTTCCCTTCCAGATGTAGTGCCATTTCCTAAGCCAACACATTCCTCTGATACCTGGTATACAGCCACTCAGCTATGGCTGCTTGTTTGAACATTTTCTGTACTAGCTAAAAGAGAAAATCAGATGTGATTTTACTTCACCTGATAAGACCAGCAATGCATCTTCCAGGCCTACCTCAGAGCTACAACAGCTCTCCAGTCCTGTGATAGTCTAATTTGCAGTGTTATCAATTGCTTGCCGTCTATAGGATATCATCTGCATGGATGATATCATGTTGCACAGACTTAGTGAAGAGTAGGTAGCAACTATATTAGAAACCTTGGTGAGAAAAATGAATGCTGGATGGTAGGAAAAAAAAAAAAAAAACTTCGAAAACTTTCCACTTGGTCCATTGGGCTGGGTACATTGGCCTGTTATTAGCTTTCTACTACTGCCATAACAAATTACCACAAATTTAGTGGCTTAAAAAAATACAAATTTATTATCCTACAGATCTATAAGTCATAAATCTGATATGGGTCTCACCAGACTAAAATCAATGTATCATCATTTCTTTCCAGAGGCTCTTGGGGAAAATTCCTGATATACTGGCATTTTTGAGGAGACTGAAAAGAAGTCAAGAATTGAAATACATTGATACTCTGCTAAGAGTATTTAGAAAAAAGGGAAAAACAAGTGTCAAGCACTTCAAGCAAAAGCATGTTTATCTGGTGTGAGGAACACCAGTGTATAGCTGGAACACAGTAAGCATAGGGAGACTGGTAGGAAATGAGTTGGGGGTAGATGGGGACAAGGTGTGCTTCCAGAGAATGTGAGGCATAGTTTATATGAAATCTTATTTGAACGAAATGGGAGGGGAGGAGCATTAGAGGGATTTTGACAAAGGAATGACATAGCCAAATATGATATTCTTATAAAAAACATAAAATTATTTATAAAATTTATAAAATGAAAAATGGGTACCTGAGAAATAATCTAAGAAATGACACATTTATGTGTAAATAGTTGTAGATTAGACAATCAGGACACAAGGTTTCTTGCCTAAATTTTGTAAATATTTCTTTGAATGACATTAGACTTAATTTATTGTAATAAATAGGATGTGTGTGTGTGCAATCAAAAATAAGATTTATTAAAGAAGTCAGCTTCTCCCCTACCCTAACCTGGTGTTGAAGCATCTGACGTCTCTTCTTATTGTTCTCAGCTTATTTAAAAATTAATTTAAATATATCTGTGGTTGTAATTTAGTGATTCATTTCTAATAGCCTTGTACAGGAACCAGCAGATAATAACTCTGTCAAATAAATGCAATGATTTCGACAGCATTGTCTCTATTCCCTTGGCTCAAAGTACCTTCCTATTGAACTAACTTTATCTACAGCAAGTCTCCAGTGAGAGAAAAGTCCCCAAATTTGAGCCACTTAGAACCTGATAATATTCTGTGCATATAGTATTTTAAAGGAATGCAACAAAAGTATATTTATTTTTAGTTCCAAACTGAGATTTTAAGGAAAATTATAAAAATCTTCAGTCTATGCCTTTAGCTTTTAAACCTCTAGCATCTCACCCATAGTTATTATTTATTTGACTTTGACTGAAAAACTTATAAAGATTTTAATATCTGGTTATAACATCTAATTTTAAAGTTGAAAAATGCACCATCACATACAGCAAAATACAGCTATATGCAATCAAGCTGTTACTTTAACAAACTAACCAAATATACATTCATAGGAGTGGTGACCTTTTCAGGCTCTTCACCTTCGGAAAGTATCTTTTATAGCAGTGTTTTTATTAACACTCTAAAACTATTCCAGTTTTCATTAATATAACCCTATTAATTATAGGACCACCTTGCATTTATAGTATAATTAAAAATAAATGTTGTTATATTGCACCAAATTCCTTTCTAAATGTTAAAAAAAATAAGGTAAATAATATAGATTTAAACATTTGCTGAGTACAAGTAACTTTTCTAAGTGCTAATCTATCCGTTTCAAATGCAAAATCTTTGAAGGACCCACCATAGTAGCTGTTATTTCTTGTATGTCAGGAAGGACAGAGCCTCATCCCTTGGATATAGTAATCACATAATGTCAGTTGAAAAGTAGCAATATTGAGAGAACAAGAGAGGTGAGATTCCTTTTAAATACTGAGTAATGCTTTTAGAGCACAAAAATGCTTTTTTGTAAGGAGATTATTCCTATTGCCCACATTCCTCTTAGCTGAGTCTCTTTTAGCTGTATTTACACTAGAACTTTAATAAAGCTACTAGTATTGGAGCTTTGAAAAAAACAACCTCCTATTGCCAATACGTCTTTTAAGTTGGCATGTTCCTTGAACTCCATTAAAAAGAAATATGAAAAAAATATATAGCACTATTAATTTTATATCGTCATTCCCAAAGGATAGTCCTGGACAATGATATTGATGTTCAAAATCTAAAAGGCGGGTTTTAATTTCAGTTAATTTTAATACCTTATTTTCAATGTTTCCCTCTTTTCACTTTTATTTGGCAAACTTGAGCACTGAATTTCCAATAATGCTGTTTATTAATATACTAGTATAATAAAATCTTCTCCTATGCGATTTCAGATATAGTTGATATTTGTAATCAATGATGGAAGAAAAAGTAAAGGCCAAATATAATATCATATACAAATAACACCACAGAATCATTTATACTGTTTAACTATAGATTGTTAGTAGGTTTTACTGATTACGAATAAAGCTGTGAGGAACAATCATAGTGTTGAGTTTTTCGTGTGTGAATAGTTTTCATTACTTTAAATATCCAGGACTAAGAATGCTGAATTATACAATAAATGTATGTTTAGATTCATAAGAAACGGCTCAACTTTTTTCCAGAGTTCCTAGAGTCAAAAGTTTCCTGTCCTTCAGGACTGCCTTGTGTTTAGTCCTCTGGCCAGAGAGACTGGCCTTTTCTTAGTCCCCCGCCCCCCTTTTTGTTTGGTCCGTGCCTATTGACATTTCTGAATTTTGAGCTGTTTTACTACCCAGGCCAGGATTTGTGTGTGTGTGCATGCACATGCGTGCATGTGTGCATGTGTGACGTGCATGTGTGTGTATCGCTAGGGCATGATCCACTGGGACATCTCTAGCCAATCCACCCTCTCCTCGCCATTGTTTAGTCTTATGATAGTTGCTTTATGTACTTATTGTGTTCAGATGGAGTTTTAGTTGTAACTGGTGGGAAAGGTCTGGTGGAATGTGCTTGCTCCGACTTGACTAAAGCCAAAATCATCTACCACATACATTTATATTTAATTTCTATGCATCATGAAAAACCTCACGTATTTTAGAAAATCATTCCTGTCATGTTGAAACGAATTGGTTTTAGTCACTGCACACCTCAGTTTCTGAGAAGGAAACTTTCTAATGAACATATGTGTTCCAATTCATCACATTATAAGAAGATTCTACATTAACAGCTCTGAGCACTGCATGAGTATATCAAGGGCAGAATAGGATTCACTTTTAGAATGAAAACAAACTTCCACATGGCTGTCTTTTTTCAGCTCTGTGCAAATTCACAATTTAAAATTCCATTTAATTGAAATGGGAAAGTGCCAGCCTCTCCACCCACATGCTCAAAAGCCATTCTGCTCACACTTTCTTGTTTAGAGCACTATACTTTTATCTCCTTCTTTGAAGGAACTCACAAGACATCTGTCAAATAACCCCACAGAAGCTTTATACCAAAGTGTTGAAAATATTCTTTAAAAAAATATCTGTTCCAAAGCCACAACATTTTAAAATTAGCACCAGCTAACAACGTATTGCCATTGACATCTATTAGTATGGTTTAATTTGTCAAGTCTTCGCATTGCTCCTAATGATTACATAGTATTTAGAAACTAGTAATTCATGCGTAGTGAATGTACAGTACACTGATCTCTTTTATGACATTCTGTGTTATTAAGTTAATTATTTGATATAATTACTTATAAACATTGTATACGTGTGTGTATAATACATACACATACACACTCTGTTATTTATTATACTAATTACTGGAGATATGAAAAAAGATTTGCTTGGCATTCCTAAAAGACACTTATGTTATTTAAAGAAGGAATCTATCTAAATAAAATGCAATGCTTTATCTGGAAAAAAATACAGAAAAACTGAAATTACCTCATATATCTAAATGTGTGTTCGCATTTGTCTTAATTTTACCCAAGTCATGCATCATCATTCAAATGTTAAAGCAACATGAAGGATGAGGGAAGGTTTGGTTTTTTAAGAGCTAAAAAACCCATACTTCTTTGGGAATAAGAGAGAATAGCATTGGTTGAGTATATACCAGTTGCTTACATGATATCCTTTTCCTTGTGCTTATTCTGATATGATATTATGGCTTACAGAGGTAAATGAAGATATTACAGATTTCATGAAACCTCGTTCTAAAGATGTGAATTTACTAACATGCAGTCTTTCTTGCTTCTCTGAAGCCATAATATAGCCAAGTTGTATTTGAAAGGTTCTTTTTTATTTTATGTGACAATTACATACTATGTCAAATTTCTTCTCCAGTTAGTTCTATTCCATGGCTGGAGCCCTCTCTGACACAGAGAAACAGAAGAGAAAAGATTTGGTCCAGTGTATAATAGACTCATCCATGATATCCCAACTGATTTCAATGGATAATTGGCAACAAAATCTCTGTACATGACTTTGAGAGTTTTTTTTCTCTCTCTCTCTGAAAGGACAGCTATTAATACTCTGGAGCTAGAATCAGTGACTCTAGAAGCTCATCTATCATTTTGACATTTTTCTTTATGGAATAAGAGAGGATTGCATGCTTGTACACTCACATATTTACACACACAGTATAGGTAAATTTTCAGTCATGAAAACAATGATAATATATAGCAAATTATTCCTGTTTTAATTAACAAAACACGCAATTAACTAACTTTCCTCTGTATGATAAAAATGAGTTAAAATCAATATTAGCTAGAGCCTAATGACTATAACCTTGAGTCAATGATAGAGAAAACCGTCCTGTGGATAAGTACAAATAAAACAAAAATGATGTGATAGTGATAAAGCTTCTCTCTCTCTCTCTTTCTCCCTCTCTAAATATCTATATCTATCTATCTATCTATCTCTCTACATACACACACACACACACACACACTACTACTTACACACACACACATACACACAGTTTGCTTTCCGCCTTTTAGGTACGAAAAGCATTTATACACAATGATTCTTTTAAGTTAAATATGGTCATATGTATTGCTTTGGCTAATGAAATAAAAAGTGAAAGTGACAAGTGTTGATTTCAGGCCAAAATATTCAATTGCTGGTGTTGGATTTCTCTTTTTTCTTCTCCCTCAGCAATCTTGAGAGCATGTGTTGATATGGAATGGCAATACTAAATGCTTACATAGACAACAGGTGACTCTGAAAGTCAACCAAATTTGCAGAGAAATTTGTGAGGTAGAATTAAGTCTTTATTATTTTTAAACCACTAAGAAAAATTTTGGAATTTCATGTTACTGAAGCATAACTTATCCCATCCTAAGCCTGTTGGCAATGCACAAATAAGAAGATTAACATTTATTGAGTGAGCCTAGTACTGTGTAAGGGGCTTTTGAAAGATCAATTACTCTTCATAATAATCCATACAGGGTTGGTATTATTATCCCTGTTTTACAAATAGATTGTCAATACAACTTTGTCACATGTGCTATGATGCATTCCACCAATGGAGTGAATTATATACTTTCATACCCTGTAATAAAAAAAAACAATTATCTAAATAATCAAAGACCATCCTTATTCCCTGTGAGTCTCTACCTAATTGTTGTATACTTGCAAAGGAGCAAGTTGTCCCAAATGAAATAGGTTAAAGATATCTATAACCCTCTGTCCTCATATTTGTTGTTTCATAATAATGAGAGTAAACAAAAAACATAAATTATTCATGAAGACAAACATATTCAAATAAATCACACTTTTGAATCTGTCCAATAAAATCACATATTCAACTTATATTTTGGGCAGGGCAACATGTTTTATTGGTTTAAGTGCTGGCCTCTAAGCTCAGCTGTTACTAATTCATACTGCCACTTACCAAGTTTATGATTTCATTAGGTAAGTTTTCCAACTTCTCTATGCTCTGATTTCTTCACTTTGAGTGGCGATGTTACATAATGTCTGTGGAAAAATTAAATAAGATAATCAAGATGAAGTGCTTAAAACACAGCTTGACACATAAGATATGGTCAATATATGTTGAATATTATTGTATACTACATAAATAGAAAATCAAAATGGCATAATTTAATTATTTTTGAGAACTTACAATATTCTAACACCACATCTTTTCCTAAATTATACCTTTAAATTTCCATAATAACTCTGAGACCTCATTGTTCTTACTCATTGCATAGATGAGACAACTTATATTTTGAGATGTAAGTAAGAATTTGAATCTTCATTAATTGGTTTGTTCGCATCCTAGAGTCTACTTTTTACACTATTGGAGTATCAATACTAGTAACAGCGATGCATAAAAGACCAATGAAGATATAGCCCAGAGTCTCAAGAATATCGATCTGGCTATTGTTAAGACAAGAAGAAAAAACATTACAATGCATGATGTGTTATATGTACAAATGAAGCATTGTAAGAGCTCTGAGGAATGAGCTTGTCTCTGACTAGAGCAGATGGTTACATGGAGAAGGAATTTGGAATTTTAGCAAGTTTAGAAGGATAAGTGGAATTTTGACAAGTAGAGAAGATGCAAGTGCATCCCTAGAGAAAAGAACAGTGGGAAAAAGAATCTTGCAAAAAATAAAAAGTATAGAGCATATTAAAAATAAAGCTAAGAGACTTGAATTTATGAAAGTATTTTCAAAGTAACTCTGAAAATAATTATTCTCATAAATGATGGTAAAATTCTTATTAACAATTGTATTTACCTATTGCTGTGTAATTCAAAAACTAGTGGGTTAAAACAATAAATGTTTATTTCATTTTTTTGTACAGGTCAGGAGTTTTAAAAAGGCTTAGTTGGGTGATTTCACTCAAGTTCTCTCAGAAGGCTGCAGTCAAGACCTTGGCTGGTGCTGCAGTCATCTGAAAGCTGGCCTGGGACTGCAGGATACACTTCCAAACTGGTTCTCTCACCTATCTGTTATTAGGATGTCTCAATATTTGCAACATGGGCCTCTGCACTGGGCTGATTTGAGTGTCCTTAGCACATGGCAGCTGGCTTCCTCATGACTGAGTGATTCAAGAGAGAGCAAGATAGAAGCTTTAATGTTTTCTTATTACCTAATTTTGGAAGCCATACACTTCCATTTCTTCAAAATCATGGAGGTTACACAGTTCATTTGTATTCATCGTGGGAGGGGAATTTACCAAAGTATGAATACCAAGAGATGAAGTATCATTGAGGACATCTCAAAAACTGGCTATAGCCATCCTTTATGTTTAAAATAAAATAATATGTCCTACTTGCAAACACATTATAAGAAACCAAGAAACCCAATCAGGAATCATACTAAAAAGGTTATCTAAAGAGATATCTATTCTTACAAATTCACACAACAGCATGACACTAAAAATATCTTGTCTTCTCTTTAATATGTATTCTTCCTATATTTCCTTTCTAACAAAAATTTTAAGTACTATAGGTCTTCTGAGCCATCAAAAAGAAGTTATGATGTAAGATGCTACTTATCTTAGTCCTTCATCACTTTCTCAAGTCAAATTTATTATTCATATTTTTTCAACAAACGACACATCTGAATGTTAGGAACTCATCATATTTATTGGATTCTAAATTAAACATGAAAGGTAGTTAGAAGATTCATCTAGAGGAAATTTATCAAGACCCCTACTTGAAAGAGAGAAGGAAAAGACAGCGTTGATTCTTGTTTTGAAATCTAACTCATTAAGATACCACATAATAAAGAGGGGCAAAAGTTAGATCTTACTACCTTTTCACAATCTAAAAATTCTGAAAATAAAGCAATTTAGTAGCTGTCATTTCATAGAGTGTTTTCTATCACGACCAGTTTTAGTTACGTTCTCAAGCCATAACTCTTTCCTACTGCTTTGTCTGGCCTCTTGTTTTTATTGGTCCCAAGTTCAATCAACTGAACTGCTGAAAATGAAACTCTTTATCTAGCTCATATGCTGAACAATGAACTCAAAACAAGCCGAGGGCAGCAAACAGGATTTTAATTGCTTACTTCTATTTCTCCAGTGCCTTTTTCTCTAGGTGATTGTGTGACAAGAGAGCTCACTAAATTCAGAATTGTGATATAAAATCCCTAAGCACAAACGGTAACCATCCATAACCTTGATCATGCTTGCATGTCTTTCCTTAGTCCAGGTAATGTTTCGTAATACAGTCACCTAGAGGTATTAAGAGATTATAGACTGTCCTTACTTCAGAGAGCTGTTGAAAGGGCAGAAGGGGAAAAATAATCACATCATCCTTGCCATTATTAAACATGTATTGAATGCCACCAGTGGACTAGACATTACAGAGGGAATATCCATTTCGCACACATTAGAAAATGCACATGCCGTTTACTTTGGAAACATATTAATACCATTGCTCTTTCTGTCGCTTTTATTTTCATTTCCTATAGAATCTTTTGGGACATCTTAAGTAGTAAGAACTCATTTGGTTTGTACTTTTAAAAGGAACTTTCATCCTCCTTGTCAGTTTATCCCAGCTGGGAAATAGGACTATTCCCAGAAATGATCTCCCTCCTCAGCCATTTCTATATTGTCAGAAAGGCAGCATTCAATTCATCCCATACAATTTAACTGAAAGAGTAAAAAGTGACAGAGAAGGATAACTATTTTCAGTATTTGCTTATGTTTGGCCACTAAAGCTGTTAATATTTCAAGGGAGCCATCATGGATTCTGCCTAAAGCACTTACTTAATATACACAATGCCCAGTAAGGTGGGAAAATACCCTTATATTACAGATGTTAAAACTGAGGTGCAAAGAATTTTAGAAACTTTCCCAAGGCTATATCAACAGTAAATAGTAGAGGCTGATGTAAACCTCATAATGAATTGTGCAGAAAAATGAAGTCCTTCGCATATTGTTTTAACCCCTGGATCCACCTTTGCTAGGAAGCAAACTTATCCTTAAACTTTTCAGTTATATAGGCCAATTAAATATTATTTTTAGTTAAGTCCCTTTGAAATAAGAATTCTGTTACATGCAGTCAAAAGAATTCTGACTAATACACCCATTATTCCACAACCAAAAGAATAATCACAGCATATCCTACCAGTCTATTTTTTAAGTACATATTGTTATATACGTATCATGCTATATATATCTTATTTGTAGTGTAGTAGATAGAAATAAATCATAAATACTTTAAAGTACCATTAATAGTAATCTTTTGCACATTTTAATTAACAAAATAGTCCAAGATATGTATGTATAACTAATTTTCTACTGTTGGATATTTTTGACACTAACACTCTTTCAGTATTATAAATGTATAATGAACACATACAGACGTACATGCATACCACTTATTATTCTAAAAAAATAGAACTAAAAGGTGCAAATTCCTAGATAAAATTGTTCCTTCAAAATGTATGCATATTTTTAAGATATATTAAATTCTGCATCTTTGATGACCTCATGTTAAATATTTACTCTTCATGCAAGGCTATTCATTTATAATCTTTCTCTGGTATTAAAATTACCCATCCTGTTTTCCTTCCCCCAATATATTTGTCCATATTTAAAAAAAAAATTCTTAAACAACTTTTTCGAGTAACTTTCTTGTAATTAGTAGAGTTGGATTTTACTTGTGAGCTAATTAGATATTCTTAGTCTGTTAGTATAATAACAAATTCATTTTTGTATTGTTACAATAAATATACTTAGTTTTATTTTTCATATTCTATTTTACAGGTTACCCTAAATTATATTGTTTACATTTTTTAGCTTCACCTTTCCCCCTTGTTTTCTATGTTGTGCAATGTACACTCTGGTTTCTTGTTCTTAATTTAGTCATCTGGGAGGCATGCAATTTGCTTTTAATTCTAGCAGCAAATACCTGTAGGTTTAAAGAAAATCACTGGACTAAAATTTCTCTATTATTATCGACATAAATGGTAAGAAATCTCCTTTCAACTCTAACCTATGTAAAGTAAGGTCATTTTTACTATTTATTCATGACCTTTAGGTTTATCATAGATTTATCTTCATTTTTGTTGTTAAATTGTTATTTCTTATACATCTTAATTTTCAGAAATTTCTGTTGACATTTTTATTGTGTTATAACCCACATATATGTTACTTAAATTTTGTTCCATATTTATATGGTTACTTCTATTTCTTTCATACTTTTTTCTATATCATTCATATAAATTCATTTGTGTTTTTATTTGTATTCACATTTCACTTCAATGAAGTAAATTTTTGATTACATAGGTTATGTCCTTTGCATATCTCAGGGTCAAATGTGAATAATTGACTTTCATAAGTAAAATATTTGGAAATTACCATCTTTTTTTGCTCAAATTCTGTAAATGCTGTTTCATTTTTTCTGCTAAATACAGTTGTTTTTCTTCCCTCACCCCAACTCCAAACCCTTTTAATAGCTATTCCATTTTTCCTCTGGATGTCTGAATAATTTTTAATTAATTCTTTAAATTCAAATATATCACTAGATCATGTCATAATATTTACCACTTGTTTATCTCTTTTTTGTTCATCATGAGCTTATTTTTTATGCAGTTCTATCATTCTATAAGTCAGAAAAGTTTTCTGACATTATAACTAACCATAGATTCATGTCTATTTGTTCTAGTGACTTCATTAGGAATAACATTAGACATATTTGGTTTTTTGTTGGCTGTTATCAGGCTTTATTTTCTCTGATAGTTAGCTTTTGTTTGTCTTTCTATTTTGTGCTTTGGAAAAATTTCTTGCTTGTTCTCCACTCTGATTAAGTTTTCTTCAATGCTAATTCTTGATTTCAAGTAATGTCATCCTAATTCTACTATGGCTACATCTATTTTTCTATGTTCTTTCTTAACTCTTCTGGTGGTCCCTTTTAGTTTTATTCTGTAATCTTACCTCATCTTTTATCTCTCAATGGTTTAATTTAACTAAACATAGGAGTTAATGCAATCTGAAAACATAATTTACATGAAACAAATCCTATATAAAAATTTGTTTCTTTCTTATATTTGAGTGTTACATGTATTTTCATCTTTTATATTGTACTTTCTTCATAGATTCCATTACTTTATAGTCCAGTCATTCATCCTGAGGTGAGATGAATATCTCTGGGTATTTAATTTGCACAAAAAAGGATAAATATTTTTGAGGGTCCTGTCACTGATCAACTATGTGATACTCAAATGCTCATCTCAAATCCGAAGTTCTATGGCCAGATGTTACTTTCAAATGAACCAATATCATAAGAGAAGGGAAACATAGAGATTAGAGATATTGTTTTGAACATTATCTAAATTCTACCCAGAGGCTAATTTCTGCAACAAATTTTCCTTCCTGACCTCTGCTTATGTGGATAGATCCAGAGTCCCTATTTATTATTTTACTGAATTAGAAAAACACATATTACATCAAGAATTATCTTCATAAAATTATTGGAAATGTATACCACGGTCAAAACAAAGCAATCATTGATTTTTGTGTTCATTTTGGCTATGTTTGCACTTAGAATTACACCCACAACTACCTTTAAAGGTCATAGCAAATCATGTCAAACTAAAGATGTCAATATTTACACAAATTTACACTTAATTTTTCAATCGTTTTTCATTTCTACTACTAGAGATGAGTTTCTTTATTTACTTTGCCATCTTTCTCTAAAGAGGGTTGGCTTGGTCTTGGTTGAGTGAACATAACATAAAAGAAATGTTATTTATTAGCCATGACCCAAGTTGAGTAGATTTAATTGTTAAGACATGGAATACTCAAGCAATACTATATTTTTTTGGCGGGGTTGGGGAGGGACAAAATAAACAAACAGCTGGGGGAAAAAAAACAAAGAACATTTTATAATGGTGTTTGCCTACTCTGAGCACCAGAATCTGACAGCAATAAGCAGATAAGTTTCATTGCATCTCTGTATAACAATTACTAGGAAAAAACCTTTACGAAGAAAATTAACAATTTAAAAATTCCCTAAGCTAGCATTTATAAAATTATAATGATAGATAGTGAGGTTCTTGAGTACATTCTCAGTTCTTAATAGTGTCTAAACCAACCTTGTTTTATGAATGTTAAATTGAACAACCTACACACCATAAACACCATGTCAAATATTTGTCTGCAGTAATTCCCCAGGATTTATTTCCATTCCATTTCTAAGCTACTTACACTTTATTTCTGTTAACAAGTGCATTGCCCTTTCAAAACAACATGGAAAATGCTGGTTGACTATTTTATTCTAGGTTATGGGAATGACTGTACCAGTAAAGAATTTCTTCCTTATCCCTACTCTGAATCTTTTCTGTGTTTTAGTCAATTGATTTTTCACATTGTGTTCTGCATGGAGAGTAAGGGCTATATTTGGTAAGATGATTAATTTTTGTTGTTTTCTCTAGCAAAACAGATATTACCTTCATTCTTCTTTTACATTGATTCCTCTTGCCTGCACACGCAAAGATAACTAAGCATACATAGGAATGACTAGGAAACCTACCCACTGGTTGAATGTGGTAACTAATCGCATTTAGTAAACAGTTGGCGATTAAATCACAATGTTTCACACATTCTACTTTTCTAAGAATTATCATTCTCTCTTCCTAGAACCTAGATTTGACTGGACTGGAAAAATAACCTCTTCTTTCTACCCTATCCTTCCCTTAGTAGTATAGTGGTTTTTGGAAAGAAAATGGGCTTGAGACATAGTTCAGTTCTGCCATTTACTAAACTGGATACATTTTGGAAAGTATTTAATCTTGTTAAGCTTCAATGTCCTTAACTATAGGATAACAAAAAGATAATATCGACAGGGTTTCTGTGATAATATGTATAAAAAAGTTCTGTGATAATATGTATAAAATTTCAGCACAATTTCTGAACCGTTCTGTGTTCAATTAAGTCAGTTTCCTGAAGAACCAGAGGGAAACCAGAACTTAAATTGGCCTTGAACTAAAACTGTGTATTCTTGCAATAATAAAATATTTCTCGAATTTCAAATCCTAAAGGTTATTTTGCAAATTTGAAGCTTCTCCTATTTTTGTTGATTAATTATTGTTTGGTGTGAACTACATCCAAATTAACTTTCTTTATATTTAAAAAAATATCACTTGATGACCAAATGTGTGTTGGTATCCAAATATTTTGGCTTTTTCAATTATTGGTTTATTAATAAATAATACATATCAATAGTTAAAGAGAGAATGAATATCAATAGCACACATGGCAGATTTGAATCATTTTCAAGAGTTAATATGTGAATTTTTTACCTTAATTCTAAAATCTTGACTTTTCAGAAAAAACATATATCTCAGAAATCTACTCTCTTCTAAATATGCAATTTGGTAAATACAAGAGAATACACACCAGCAGCACCTAACATGTGCCAGAAACAATTCTAAGATTAACATATTTACTCATCACAATGAATTTATGAGGTAGGGCCTATCATTATCCCAATTTTTTTAGATGACACCAAGATATTGAAAAAATCACAAGTAACTTGAGTTGCACAGTAAGTAATAAGAGTTAGGATCACACATTTCTCTCATGTCAACAAACATCCACATTTCTGAAGAAAAAGTGTGCTTTTGAATAGTTATATGAGGCCAAATTTGCTGTTTAAGACATGAGAGCCTTCACTTTTTATACTAATTCCTGAATTATGGAGAGGACTAGAAATTAATACGTAATCTTAGACAAAAGCGTGAATGCAAAATATTCAATTTCATTCATCAGCACTTCTTTAAAATCTCACTGTTGCCACTGAAAGATGGTACAGCACAAGGTGGTGTATATAGGATGTCTCTAGTTGGAATACATCTAGAACTTTCCCTGATTACATAAATAAATGTAGTAATTGAGCCCATGCCTCATGTGGAAACTCATGGTCCTAGCAATTATTCTCCCTTAAGAAGATAAGTTTATTTATCAATGTCTACTTGCTCCACAGTTCAAATAAATCTTTTCCTAAGTGAAGCATCTGACTTGCAGTCCACGACTACCTGAAAAACATGACCATTCAACACAATCTAAGATTTACGCCTTAGCTCAAAACATGCTCAAGTGCAATATGCAGCTTCAAGTCTTAGCTGACAAAATGTTGATCTTTTATTTGACATTAAAATCAGTTATTGGGAAAAGGGGGAGCAATAGCCCCATTAGGGAAATTGTTACTGATTTTATATTCTGTCACATCAAAGAGAACTGGAGATTAATATTCTCATATTTTATTGTTAAAACATTTTAATTTCTTTTAAGCGTGCATTTCAGGTTGTGAATCGTTGATGAGAACCAAGCTCAGTAGTTCTAATTTGCATATAAAAGTTACAGTATTGTGACACCTACCTGTCAGTAGGTACTTAACCCTCTTGAAGTGTTCATCTCCCAAAAGTTCTTTAATGTTGAGGTCTAACTGAAGAATTAAGGAAATATATAAATAATATGCCTAATGCTTATTTAAACCCTCTCACAGATTTTCTGATTTCCTTATTATAGAAAAGAAAGAAAAAGATATTTCACTTTTTGGAATGACTAAAGAAAGCATTCAACTTTGTTGGGCCTAAATTTGTGGATAACTGTTGGACCTTCCCATATGCGATATATTTAAATACTCTCTGAGACTGTTGTATTCTTTTCTTTTTATTTTAAGAAAAAGGAATCTCCAGCCAAAAGCAGATTCTGTGCCCAAAGAGACATTGTACTGGGTGTACTGGGCTGAATAAAATTAAAATGAACCCAAAGTTCTACTAAAATCTATCTTTCTGTGCCTCCAATCTCTACATTCTTCATGTTAAAGGGTTACAGAAAAAAAACACAGTAGCCTTAAAATTAAGAGGATTGATTAAAAATATATCCAAAGGACTATGCTCCAAGAAAATCAACCTCTCCCTGGTTATAATGCCCTCTTTTTTCTACCGAAGGATCCCTTTGGCAGAATGTGTTTATGCATCTAAAGCACTATAAGGGTGTGTCCACCTCTGCATTCCTTTCTTTCTCTTCGGTCTGGAAGAACTATGGGAATTATTCACACTCTCTCTGTTTTCCTCTCTCTGATGTTCTCCAAATTTCTCCACTAAAGGGACTGCAGTGCTTTAGGGTTAATCGGTTTTTGTACAAAAAGGCATTTTGATATTCATACATATATCCATCCATTTACTATTTTAACAAGCTTCTACCGTGGTGGTAAGGTGCTAACATAATAATTGGGGTCAGGTATATGTGATTGTGATCATTTATTAGCTATGTAAACATAGGCAAATTGCCTAACCAAGCGAAGTCAGCATCTTCAGCTATAGAATAAAAATGTGTTAAAGGATATTGCACATGAAAGTGCCTAGTACAATGAGTGTCTTTACCACAATACAGGTTCTACAAACAGTAACTTTAAAAATAAGAATTGCACAACAGAGAGAAAATGAATACACTTCAGTCAAAGTAACTTAGTTCAACTTCTGTCTCTGCCATTAGGCATGTGAAATTGGTTAAATAGTCTCTCACAGGCTTATCTTTTAAATGACCTTAACCATAATATGTATCTCCAAAAATTATTGTTATCTTTAAGCGAGATAAAAATAAATGCATCATGTAGCACAGTTCCTAAGACAAAGTAAGTACATGTAACAGGGTCTTTATTTATAGGAAAGCCATGAGTAGAATTATGTTTTCAAAAGATGATTTGGAAGATAGTAAATCAGAAAAGGAGATTTAGTAGAAGATGAACTCAGATATCATATGTTTCTTTAAAAAATTCTTATTATCTACCTGCTAAATGTGCCAGATAGTTGCTATGATTCAATAATAAATAGGAGGATCAAAGCCTTGAGCATCTCTTGTTCATGGCAATAGAAGGGTTAAGAATAATGGTGAATTTTTTTAAACCTAGGCCTGATGATGTAGAAAAGTGCTCTTCGAACTTTTTCACTGAATACTTGTAATGGCAAAGGAAACTTAATGCATAAGCTCAAAGGAATTGCTATGAGGGATAAATGTAATAATATATAAACTGTCTGACCCATACTCGACGTTTGTTTTGCTCTTGCTTTTAACGTCTTTGTTAGAGTTATGAAATGTAGATATATGGAACCCTGAACTACTTTTTCCCTTCATATTCTTATTTTCCATCCTTTGTGACTCTATCTCTGCTCCCTGATTCTTTGACAATACACTCAGGCTCTTAATTTTTGCCGTTGGCTCTTCTCTGTTTTGCTTTAGGTCTGATGTTTATCTGTGTGACTTTGAGACTTCCTCACTTCATTTTCAGATTAACACCTTTAATTAATATCCTTTTCAGCCAATGGTAAGATATTGCAACTAAGACCTAATGCAACTAAGACCTTACATTTTAAATACGATGAGTTGCCTGATGCCTTAGCAGTCAGAATAAGTAAGGTATTATGTTCATGTGCAGTGGAAGTAAAGGGTCCATGCAAATCATAATCAAGCTTAAAGTCAATTTTTCATTAATTATGGACCATTTTAACAATTAAGTCTTTGCTTTAATAAAACATTGGCATTGTTTACAATATTTTTAAGTTGCAAAAGAACATATAGTTAAGAAGTCGCCCTCTACTGTCACCCAGCACTCATCCCTGTTCAAGGGTTGGAAGAGGAGGGGAGTATTCCCGGTTCCTCCACAGTCCTTTCAGAATATTTAATGCCTATTGGAGCAAACACAATATAAACTATTTTACATTCGTACACTACATATAAGATTTAGACTCTGTTCATCACCTTGCTTTTTTCACAAAATAATGCATCTTGAAGTGTCTTCAAATATGTTTATAACTGCATAATGTTCTATTTTATGCATGTATCATAAATACAGCAGTTAAGTTATAGTTAGATAGTGCAGTTGGAAAAAAATATTTGAAAGTTTTATCAAAAGTCCTTTCTGGGTCCTAAGCTGGCAGGTGCTATTTGAAATGAGAGCTCTAGAAAGAGCTGATACACTCCTGAACACTATCAACTGGACAAGCAGTTCTGCAGGTTTTGTGTAATTAGAGCTTGGAGAAAATCAGGCTAATGTCAAACTTCAACAGATGCAAAAACTGAATTTGTTAAAATACCAACAGATTTGTTTATGCCTTTACAAAAAGGTATTTTCTCCCAGAAATACCATTAAGGGATGTTTATCTTTATAACATGAAGCACAAATGACTGAAAATACAGTTACTAAATTTAACATGCATCTGATTTTTTAAAAAAGTCAAACCCTTCAGGTATTTCTTCTCAATACACAATCTGTTTACGTTAGTGTGTATATTTAAGGTTTGCATTGATTTATGTTTCTGTTTAAAAGGCTACAACGTAAGCTACAATGATTACTAAAATTAGTCTCTATCGCACACACACAACAAAACTTAACTAGACATTTTCACAAGCATTATTTAATTTAAAAATATGTGCATTTTTTTTCTGCTCTTGTGCATTGTTTTTCAAGGTTAATATTAAGCTGGATATATTAAGGCTCATGGAAATCCTCAAACTCACAAGCTCTAAATAGTTTTAACACTGCTAAATATAATAGCCACTTATAGCTCCTAATTTTCTGGGTCTCACAACATGATAGTTTTTTTTTTATTATTAATTCTTTGCCTTCAGCTTATCTTCAACCATAATTCTGTTTTGCTTAACTATATTTAAAATAATCCCTTTAGCACTAGGGTAAACTTCACAAAAAACAAGTAATTTTCAGTGGGGCTTACTTTTAAAAAAGAAAAAAAAGGTTCAAATGTCTTTTAATGTTAATATTTAACTACATTAAATGAGAAATTATTTGAACAAAATTTAATTTCTTCTCCGCCGATATTCAAACAAGTAGATGTTTGTTGTGTCTATATCAAATTGATTAAATGTGGGGTAGGATAGAACTATCTCATTTAGTTGAACCATCACACTGGGGATCATCAACATAGCTGTTAATGCAATTTTCCTAGGCAATCTGGAAAAAAATAGATTAATTTTCCTTAATCTCCTCACTATCAATATGCCTTACCACCACCCCATTCATAAACAAACACATATGTACAGCTATACACACACAAACACAGACACACTTCACTGCCCCTCAATAAAATTTGACTGAAGAAATAGATGAATAGAGGAGAATAGAGGAGAGGATGCAAATATAAGAAACCTTCAGATGAATTAGGTTTTAAAATCAAATGGGCAAATTTGGTAGCCCTTTTCTCTGTCTTATAAACACTCTGTTCCAGTATATCCATGGAAAGAAGAGATATAGAGAAGCAAACCTAGATTAATTGAGTAGTGGACTAAAAACCACGGAGATTCATCAAAAACAAATATAAACAATAAAAGGATTGATATATTCTGCATCTACACTGAAAGAATTTCAAGAACTTCACTTTTCAGGAGAAACAGGTTGTGAGACTTTTTCATTTAGTGTTCCAAATATAGACATTAACTCCAGCAAATATGAACAGATAGCTTGGTGGGGAGAGGAGAGCACACTAGACCAAGGATTTGAAGATGGGATTTATACATTGGTGTTAACATTCCAACACCATCTGAGTCTGCTGACTATTTTGATCTTTGGGTCTTTTTAACAGTAAGAGTTAGAACAAAGCAATGGTTTTCGTACTGGAGCCAGAGCTCTACTGAGCAACCGAGTACAAACTCATAGTTATATACAAAGCAATGTTTTGATTTATAAGTTGGAAAACAGTGAACAACTGAGTGAAGCTGAGGCCAAGGAACTTTGGAATATTAGCCAAATTTTTGACAATATTTTCTCTCTCCGATTTTGTAAGCCTAATGGATTTATAAAGTATATATCTTTATAAAATGTAGATCAAATTCCTCTTTAAAATCCTTCAGAAACTACTCATTACTCTTGGGGAAAATTTATACTCCATGGCCTAGCAAAAAGAAATTTTATGACCTAGGTCCGGAGGCCTGGTTGTCTAGCCTTAACGTCCATCACACCCCACTCTCCAACTTCCTCAAGCTATTGTACTTGCAGTTCCTGGAACTCACCATGCTTTTTACTCTTCATACCTTTGCTCATGCTCATATATGTCCATGCTTCTTCCTGAAAAGCCCACTTTCTTGATTTCTCCATTTTTTTTTATCTCTGATAAGTTTTACCCTGACTCAGCTAAGGTTTTGTTGCTTTCAAGAATCATCCTCTGATCCTCTTCACCACAGGCTGGATTAGATGACTCTCAAAGTAATGATCAGAGAGCCTGAATTTACCTCTGGTAAACTGCTTATCCTTCTGAGTTGTAACTTTGTTAAAATTATCTTTCTCCATGACTATCCTGGGAACTCTTCAAGGAGAGAGACTATGACTTTTATCTCTTCCAGCACCTCACAGAAATAATAGCAAGTGACCATTAAATGTTCCCAGAACAAATGAATAAAGAAACAGTTAAGGCTGACATATTTTGGAGATATCAAGATCAGTTGGCCAAAGAGTAAATGCTTTGTAAGGCTTTTTCATTTGCACTCCACTAACTGAAGCCATTTTCATCTGGGACATAACAGTACATCCATCAATTCTAAGATACAGATCTTTTTAGATATTTAACATTTCTAATATTTTGATGCAACATACCTTTGGTAGTGTTGATTGTCATTGCCTGTCCTTCAGTAAAAATAAAAATGATTACATCAAAACTTGCAAAGTAAGTGTCATTGGTTTGGAAGAAAATCTCAGAGACCATTGTGAAGCATTTTATCCCCTAGAAACCAGACAGTTGTAGGGAAGGGTTGGGAATGGGTGAATCAAGTTTTTGTTATCATTGCTGAAGGTCAAATCAAAAGTAATCCCGTTCCAGATAACTGGTTTAAGAGTCCTGACATGATGGCACTTAGTTCGTTCTGAAATATTTCAAGAAATATTCTTTATGGGACAGAAGACTATATTGTATGAGAAAAGATGAAAAGCAGTATTCTCAACTGAAAGAAATTCTAAATGTGAATAAGTTAAATAAATCCCTTAGCCAATTTATCTTGTTTACCTTTTATATTTATACTCAAAACAAATATTTGTGTCTAATTGAATATAAAATGGTTCCTTCAATAAGTATAAAATAAAATTTTTATTATAAGAAAATACTATATCAAATCTAATTAGCAGTATTTTTTGTTTGTTAGTGGTATATGAAATAATGGTGACATTTCCAGTCAGTGGTATTTTAGATTTAATTTTGTGGAGTCAAATACAAGACCAGGCAATGAGTCAAAATCTAAAATTTGGGCACTTTTGCTATTTAAGTGATTTAGTTCACAGCTTGAGTTTATTTAAAGTTATCCTGTACTTTGTTAAGTAACTTTTTTCCCAGTTTCTTATATTTAAACAGAATCATCAGTGAGACTGGATGGCTCATGTGTTTTTTACCACTCAAAAGAGATTGTGGAGATAACATCTTGTATTTTTACCAAAATTTGAAGTTGCAGTATAGGAATAAACATGCCATAGTGGAGAGTCTGCTAGGCACTAGCGTGAAACAGAACACTTGCATTTTAGTTACTAGTATTTCAAGTTAATATACCTATCCACATATCAAATTCACTTTACTTATCCCAATCTGCTTTCATTTCCTCACCTCTAATTGACAAAAACCCATTTTCTGTAGCTTTTTAATGCCTTGGTTTGTTTGTCTTTCAGCACAAGGATAATTCATTGGCAATGAATAGTGGGGATAGAAATTATGGTGTGTTTCTCCTAAGCATATGCTGCATGTGGTACTGCACTTCATGTTGTGAAGGGAGAGATATGAAATGCGTGATTCATGCCATGCTTTTTTTTTTAATAAAAAGAAAGTCTATTTCTTTCGAGTATAAAGGACTTAAAATGAAATTTTAAAGAAAAATAAATACATATAAAATTCGCTTGGTAAATTTGTTTTTAACATGGATATCACTACTGTCTTGGTCTTTTCATCTTTAGACCAACATGATTAATAATTCAAAGTTTACATTAGTATTAATTTTCTGAAGATATTTCTCAATGAGGAGAACATATTCAAGTCCCGCGATGTTAGTACACTTTTGTTATCAGGAGGTATAGCAAACGAAGCAATTGTTAAAATAGCTAAAAATTATTATCAAGATCACAGAAAGTTTGAGAGAGAGAGAGAGAGAGAGAGAGAGAGAGAGAGAGAGTGTGTGTGTGTGTGTGTGTGTGTGTGTGTGTGTGTGTGTGACTTTAAAGGAGGAAAGATAGTCTATCTTCCAAGGAAACCTAATTAGCCAGAGATGGTTCTTTAGTGAGGTCACTGGACTAATTTTGCAGTCAGAAAATGACCCTTCCTCCTTCCTACCTCTCCCTTCTTGTAATCAATGTTACCTTTCAACTTGTATCCGTTTGTTAACACCAAACATCTTATATAAACTTCAGAGAAAAAATTTGATTAAGTGTAAGAGTTAAGACATGTATTTTAACAGCATTTCATATCCTGTATTTCACTCCTACTTTTTGTTTTTATTGCTAAAAATTTAATACTTGTTATTTTAATACATACTGTTCTTATTAATATAAAACACTACTTTGATTATTTTAGTAAGAACAAAATATCTCATTAGGCTTCTTTTTGACTTTATACACACACACACATAAATATGTGTGTGTGTATATAAAATGTGAAATTCTCAAAAGCACTTTATGGATTTTTTGAATGATGAAAGAAATAGTAAATCAAAGGTGCTTAAATCCTATTTTTGACTTATACTCTAAAAAAAATCAGTTCTTCAAGGATAAACCTCTTTATTTATGCTTGGATCCAATGCATATATGTAAAACATAAGTATAAGGTTTATCCTATTGTTTTAAATCTGATTTAACACTTATTTAGCATTTACTATATATAAGACACCATTCTAAGTTCTTTATGTATTAAATTATTTAATGTCGATGGCATAATTATTTTATATTCAAGGAAACAGAAATGCAAGGAAGCATATAGTTAATAAGTAGAAATCCTGAGAGCTGAGCACGGATAGTTTCATGCAGAGCCTTAGCTCTTATTTACTATACTACATGGCATCTTAGCTTGTCAGGCCTAGTCTAATACTTGATCTCAACTTGTTTTGCTTTCATCCAATTACCAAACATCTCATTTCATGTTCTCATATCTGTAGATATGAAAGTTAAACTAGATACTTTCTAAGGACCTTTCTACCTTCTAGTTTAAGAGCCATGTTTCTGAGAAGCTGAGAAGCAGAACCAGCAAAAATCTGAGTGCTTAATAGGTCAGAAAAGGAAAAGGCAAAGTCACACTTGAAGAAAGATACTCTCTTGCCCCATAGGTTTCTGTTTTGTTTTGTTTTGTTTTTTGGAGAAGCATAACAATTGCATAAATATAGACTGATTGACTTCTAAGGTCCTGGTCAACAATACATGAAGAGAAATATTATAGATTTCTAACTCTAAGAACTACTATTCTAATATGTAGCAGACAATTAAAATACAATAGAAGTTTCTCATATAACTTATAACAGATATAAGCACTAATTACACAAAAGATGACCAGAGGTGGTCACGCAAGCTTTTAGTGGGTGGTCAATGCATTTAGTTTTTCTTGTTCTGACTTAAGATACATGTTTGACCTGCATGACTATACTCTCAAACTCCACATTTGATATCTAAACTATAGTGACTCAAAACAATGACCACACATTTGAAAAAAATTAAACCACATCCAAACATAAAATCTACAATTTTATTTCATAGTCAAAAAAAAGCTGAGAATGAGTGCATAGGAAACAAATTAGAACATTATTTCTCTTACATTGTCACATTTTTCCAAGAAAAAAATACAACAGTTTTTGTGTCTCAAACGGGAGCCTTAACTTATTACAGCTATTACTGTGAGAACTAGAAAATGCTTGGATCTAATGTATATACGTAAAAATAACATAAGTATAAGGTCTATCCTATTGTATTTAGTACTAATATAAATTCTCTGAGCCAGGTAATATTAGGATTTGAGATGACAAATTAATACCCCCATTCCTGCCTTTATTTTGTGCCACTTAAGAAGTAGAATAGTAATCAATAGGACAGAGAGAAAAATGCCAGCATAATCATTAATGGAGATTTTGGAATAGCATATCTTATGTGGAATAAAATAATGAGTAGTTTGGTCACTTTCAGAGATGTTATTGAAGGATTCAAGCATCAGATGAGACTAAAGACCAGACAAATTTAATATTTCTTCCAACCATGTGAATGAGTGAGTCTAAACTCAACATGTTCACGAATAAATTAGCATGATTTTACTGAACACCTGGGCACTTACCAAAATGAAAGATAATAAAAGAATACATAAACAAAATACCTAAACTTTTTTCAGAGTAAATACAATTCCTACCATCAAGTAGTTTTCACTTAAGTTGTAGAGAGTAAGATATTAAATAGGTAATTAAAAATATTAGCCTCAACCAATGAACTGACTTGAGGGACAAGAGAATATTAGTGAAGAGAGAAATTATGGTAGACTGCAGTAAAAGAAGAAGGCTCATATTAGGTAAGAGTTTTAATCTAAGGGCTAGAAGTGATCTGAGGGAGACTAGAGAATACATAACAGAATAAAGAAACAAATGCACAGATAGCAGGCGTTCAATGTGCACTTGCTGAATGAGTCAAGTGATATTTGCAAAGGAGAAGAAATAATTTAGGCTAGAACAGAACAACTGTAGTAAGGACAGAGAGAAGTGAGCTGGACTATGTGAAGTGGAAATGAATTTACAGGGGCTTGAAAGGCAGAAAAGAAAACCCTCTTACGTCCCTTCCCCGGGATCTTACAAAAAGAAATGATTTTAACAATATTGTTCCCTAGGGGAGAAACAACAAAAAGCCTATAATAAGAATGCAGGTCTGAAATAACGAGGACCTAGATTAGTAGGACAGCAGTGTAGACAGAAAGGAAAGGGTGGAGCTGAGAGACACTGAAGGGCCAAGAGACTTGACAAAGGGTCTAGTAGTCTATGCTTGTAGAATGAGCTTTAACTAAAAAGTCTTCTGTAGAGCCCGAGTTCAAAGCTCTGAGGAAAACAGGTAATGTATAAATTTATAAGAAAGCTAGAGATGCAATCCCGGATATTTTTCTTAGCTGTGAAACATGAAATCTTGTTCAGAGTGAGAAAGAAAAAATTCTCTGACCCAGGAACAGGACTTGTTCATTTTTTTTACTCATTTTTCTTTCAATTAGTTTCAATTAGATGAGTGCAACTATAACCAAACAGAAGAAGAGAGTGCAGTGTGCCCAAATCCAGACTGAAAAGGGTCAGAGGTTCTAGGATTAACAGAAGGTTCTAATTAGCTTTTCAAGATGGATGAAAGACTGAGGAACATGCTCTTTGCAAACTGGGGTGCCTATAATTATTCAGATAAAAAAGTGTGGGAAGCAATAAACTGCCTTTTCATTTTAACTTAGATGAACCAAGTATAAATCGTTCCTGATCATTTGTAATTCTTTGTATCTCCTTCTCACAATACCACATTGCTATCTGATTCAAAATATTTACACTGGATCTAAATTTTTTAAGTCTGACAAAAATATATTATAAATTAGTCCCTCCAACCCTAAATGCAATTTGGCTGTATTTGCAAAGGAAGGAGTCTGTCTTGGTCTTGAGCAATCTTCACAAGCACCATACAATTTATCATAATTCTCAGAGACAAAGGAAATGCACCTGCAGAGCCATCAGCTTTAAAATAAATAAAACTGGATTTCAACCCTATGCAGTAGGGTTGAAACATCTATGTTTGTATTACATATTTCTCTGACAAATTTTAGCCTGAAACACTTCATTCATTCATTCATTCATTCACAATTGCCTGAGTGAAGTTTTAAATATTTCTAACTTGTTAAAATGTAATGTAAAAGCCAACTATGCCAAGAATTTTAATATTCCTAATTTTTATTAACAAAGTTTAAAACGAGAAAAGTATTTTCGGTGCCTATTTCCCTCAATTGTTACAACTACCAACTGATTAAATTATGCTAATGAGACAGTAGCTCCTGTAAAACCAGCACTGGGCATCATTTTGCAATAAACGGAAACAAAAGTCTATCAATTTGGTACTTGTCAATTTGTGTTCTCATAAACAACAATAACAACAACAAGGGGTAGGAAGAGCAAAGGTGAAGAATTTGCAATTTCAAAATTGTCTTAGTCGGGGTGTTATTTTGGAGCTCATTGGTAAGGTCAGCTGATGCAGGATTTCAAAGGCAATTAGAGTAAATCAAACTGCAGAACATCCCCCTGGGCTAGTTTGAAGATACCTTGGAAAGATGCTCTTTTTTTCCCTCTAACTCTGGTTGCTGCTACATCTAGCAGCTGCTTTCTTTTTGACAATTCGTCACTCCTGAAAAATGTTTGCAAGCAGTTTGGATAATTTCCAATTCATTCTTGGAGGAAATGAGGATTTGCTTCCTCACTTGGGATACCTGCTGCTAGGTTTATTCACTAATAAGCATGATAAATGTTTTAGCCTTTGATCAGTGCTAATTTAACAAGTAAGCTCCCCAGAAAAAAAGTCTTTGAGGCTCAGGGGCTCAAGACAGCACATGAGTTGGAAATATGATTGATTGTGTTGCTGTGAGAAATTTCCATAAAAAACTTTTATCACACTGCTATGTTCTGAACAATTAAATCAAAAATGAAAGATAGTTACCCTCCAAAGAAGGACAGAGGCAGCCCAGCAAACTTCACAAGACATTTTTTTTTTAAAAAACTGGCTCAGACTGATTTTCCAGAGAATATGTCTTTTTTATTATATTTTGTCCACATTACTTTTTCCATTTCTTTTTTCTCATCCATACCTATCTTCCTCACACGTGCTTCTTTTCTTTCTCTCCTTGCCAAACTTATAATTAATATTTTAAATAAACTTTAACATGAGGTATATTATGAAAACTGAGCAAGTCAAACGGAGGACAAATCACTATCTGGGGGGTGTATTTAGAATCTATAGCTATCAAAAGAGCTGAGACAAAATCTAATACCTAAATATTGCTGCTATTTCTTAACTGAAGAGCAGTCTACACTTCTAATCATCAAAGTAGACACCAATAGTGATCAAACATAGAAAGTGCCATGTTCTCTTGGTTGTATATCAAATTTTAAATTTTCCCCAGCATAAGGCCATAGAGCTTTCTTCCATAGTTCAAAGAAATTATGTCTGCAGCTTACTATGAAGAAGTAATGCCAGACTGCCTACTTTAAATCAGATCTTAGTACAGCAAAGGTTGTACTATAAAATGCATTTCCAACCGACATTCAAAAATATCTAACTTTTGTAAAATAAAAAATACACAAACAAATGAGTCAGTCCCTTGCCATTCAATATACTCAACAAAATGCTCTCTCTAAGAGAAATACGCATACAGATAAAAGTATAGGTAGAATCTAGTCTGCAGCAATAATCATTTTCTGTAATTAAGGTTTACACTACAAGATGACAGAGTTGAGAAGTAATTCCATTTTAAAAGAAGAATCTGAAACGGAAAGATGAGAAAGAAAACTATACCACCACGATCCAATGATATGAGGGTAGCTAAAAATATTAAAACAATACAGGTACTGTTTACTATATGTGGACATAAGCATATGTAGTAAAAGTTTAATACAGAAAGGATAGTGGTTATCTAAGGCTATTAAAGAGGGAAGGAGCCAAATGGCATCAGGAAGGGTTATAAAGGGGTGTCATTTTGTATCTGTTGTTTTATTTTCAGAAAAACAATCAGAGCACTTAATAGTTTTTCAATCTTGGCAGCTCTACAAGTATTCATTAAACTTTTCACTAGATTTGAAATATTTCATAACAATGTATCAAATGTTACATTTATTATAGTTTATACAATCATTTCTCTAAGTTAAAAAAAGAAAATGCTGGTAGACTGTTAGATTGGGGAAATGTTCTAAATTTATTTCATTTCATTGACTAATTTGACAATATTTAACTGTTTTCCCCCATTGGAAAGATAGGAAAACATGGTTTTGAAAGTTTATGTCGAAAACATCTTTTTGATGATGAGTTTGCCCTAAAATCATGTGTTTATTGCTATGTGTAACTTGTCAAAGGAAGAGACAGAGGAATTGTCCAGGCTCATATTGAAGTTTTGATATTATATATTTTAATATTGAATAATGATAAATGCTTAAGAAACTAGACATGTATAAGCTGGATTAGAAATGTAGTTTTAGGGACGTAGCACGTCCCTAAAAACTTTCATGCAATATGTGAGGTTTTGACATGTACAAGAGTGAGTAGAATAACTTTATGTAAATCCTAAGCAAAAATTAACACCAATGGGGTAAGTTACAATCAGATATATTTTGGGTTTTGGGTAAAATCGCAAAACCATTCTAGTTAAACAATAATAAGATATTTTGCCTTATGAATTAGTGGGTTGTTAGACATGTGCAAGAGTATAGCGCTTTACATTCTAAGTCTATAAGTCAATGGTAATATTCATTTATCTAGAAATGAATATATTATGTAGTCTTTATCGTTTGATTATCATAAACTTGCAGTTAAATAATCTATTCTTTAAGATTATGGGCTAAATGTTCTTACACTTTCTACTACATTCGTCATCCATTCCTAAATAAACTGGGCTGCTCACAGCTAACATGGAAAGAGCCTGAGAGATACTATTGAAAACATATATACTAACCAATTCTAATCAGAGAGAGAGATGACCAAATTAGATAGAAGGATGTTTTAAGTGATAATGTCAGGTTTTGTTATTTTTCTTGTTTTCAACATTATATTAACACTGAATATGTCTGTATATCTATTCCTTGTAAATTGATATCTATTTTATTTTTGGAAAATACATTGGATCTATTAATGCAAATTATTATTATTATTATTACTATTTAGGCGAGGCAACCCTTGGTTAACCTCACAGATTGCAAGGACCTTGTCAGCTTACAATCCCTTATTTTTATTTTTCACGCCTACAGCACCTCCCATCCAAGTACTAACCAGGCCCGACTCTGCTTAGCTTCCAAGATCAGATGGGATCGGGTTTGTTCAGGGTGGCATAGTCGTAGACTTAATGTAAATTATTTTTAAACATGTAAATTAATACATATAGTTATACCCCATAATACCTCCATTGGAGTTAAAAGAATTTGACTTAACAGGAAGTTCCATTTATCACTTGTGTTTTCTACTGGGCCTTTCAGCACATTTAATGGAACAGTTGAACTCCTCAAGTCCAGAGCCATGACGCAGTCATCTTGCTGTTGAATAGTTGCACATATCACATTCAATTGTCTTAGAGAACTCATGGATTCCTATTTTGTAGCAGTAATAATATCTGGTATCATACTCCATTTTATGTTAACTCGATCAAATTTATGTGTAATAACCAGTAACAAGCTTTAAGAGAGCTAATAAACAGACATATTAGAATAAAATTCACGAAAAAAAATGATTTCCTTGGGATACTAAAACAACTGATATTAATTATTAAATTGCTCTCATGTATGCTGCTTACTATAATGGATGTCGATTTGTGAGTTCTGGACACACTAAAAACTGTCTTCTTTCAAAAAAATAGATATTTTTTTACTTAAAAGAATATGTTGCTCAAGAGATTTCTCAAAAATAAATGACCTTTTGAGGTTGGAGAAGAATGAATAGTTTAATAGTATTGACTAAAGAAGTGTTCTTTTAGGGACACCAAAGATATCTTCTCAGTCTCTTTGGATTTTAGTCTTGAATTTCAACCACAAACTTGGGGTCCTTTTGTATGTTTTTATTTTTTCATTTGATAATAATTTCAATTTGCTATAAAACTGTAATAATATAAATAATATAAAGAAAATGGGTAAAGACCCATTAACCTATTATAAACATTTTACTCCATTTGCATTATCACTTGCTTGCTCTCTCTTTCTCGCTCTCTCTCTCAAATAAAATATATAGAATATATAAAACATATAAAATACACAAACAAAAGTATAAAATATTTTTCTTAGAGCCACTTGGGGGTGAAACTGCATACAACTTGTCACTTTACCCCTAAGTGTTTCAGGAGTGTTTCTTACAAAGAAGGACATTTTCTTACTTTACTACAATATAGTTATCAACTTTAGTAAATTTAAAAGTAATGTGACACCTAATTTATCATTTTTTCCACATTTGTCAATTGACTCAAATAATGTTCTTTATAGTATTTTTTAACCTATAATACATATATTATCAATCATTGCATTCAGTTGTAATGTCCCTGATCCTTGTGAATTTCATAATACTGCTTCTTGCTATTTAAATATCTCCTGAATGTCACAGCATTAAAATAACTTCTATGATCTTTATTATTAATAAAATGAAGAAAAACAAATTTAAAAATCTCATAAAATCTTTTCCATAGCATCATTCTTTCATCTATTTTTTCAACTTTTTTTTTTATCTCTCCCCAATCCAGCTTCTTAAAAGTATTTTCTACAGTCCCTCTTTTTACCTACCGATAGCTTAACTTTACATCACCTGTCTTTTAACTTCACTATATGAAAAAAAATTGAAGTCTGCCAGTGACTTCAGAAATCCAATGATCTTCTTGTTCTCTAAGTCCCCCTGATGATATCCTCAGCATTTGTTTCCTATTTACTATCTCCTTGATAATAGAAACCGTCTCTTACTTTGTCTCATTGACCTTGGATTCTCCTATTTTCTTCTCTACCTTTTTAATCAGCTTTTATCCATCTCATTTGCTGCCTCATATTCGTTCAGTCTCTTAAAATAGAGAAAGCTTTCTAAACCTCTGTCTTCAAGTTGACTCTTTTATTTTGACATGAAATGTCCTGCATAAATATCAATTCAATATGGCACACACACACACACAAAACTAAACAAAACAAAACAAAAAAAACAATAAGAACAAAACAACTTCTGTACTTGGCACTCTGGCAAATCGATGGACTCAATAACTACCATCACGTAAACAAAATTTAAACAGATATCACAAATCTAATCTATGCTGAATTTCATCATTTCACTTTTAATCGGCACTTCAAATTCATCATCCAATTGTTGCTCGCAGTTTGCCCTCAGGTGGACTTCACCCTTGCTCTGCTTCTTTCACTGCTTCGCTTAGCTTTCGGAATATCTGAGACTGTCCCATCTCTCTTGCCCCATAACACGAAGGTTTCCCATTTCTATCCATCTTATCTTGTTAACATCGCTAATACTCCAACTATAACTCAAGGTCGAGTCCTGTTTACCTTTCAACTTCTTTAACTTATTTCCATAAATCTACTTCCCTCTTCATTCTGATTAGGAAATTTCTCTATTCTAATTACATTTTTTATAATAATATTCCTTAAGAATACTTCTGACCATATTAATTCTTTTCGAAACAATTTAATGTCTCTTTTCGGTACAGAGAATAAAGTACAAAGTCTTTGACCTGATCATTAAGTCTTTCAATGATATTGGCTCCAAATACCTTGCCAAACTCTTTTTAGGCGAAGGGGCTTTCTTACTGTACTCCATGTTATTTCGCTTCCTGTGTCTCATTTTATATTATTTTTTTCTTTTTCCTCACATTATTTTTTTAATTTTTTTAAATTTATTTTTTTATGGTGACATCGGTTAATAAAATCCAGTAAGTTTCAGGTATACACTTTAACAGTAATGTATATATATCCTGCATTGTGTGCTAACCTCCCATAGTTAGATTTCTGTCTGTCACTACATATTTGACCCCTTTACCTCATCTACTTCCCTCCTCTCCCCCTACCCTCTGGTGACCACTAGTCTATTGTCCATGTCCATGAGTCTCTGTCCTGTTTGTTTGTTGCTTTTAGGTTTATATCCCACATATATGTGATATCATGTGGTTTTCGATTTTTTCTGTCTGGCTTATTTTGCTTAGCATAATTATCTCAAGGTCCATCCATGTTGTCGCAAATGGCAGTATTTCATCTCTTCTTATGGCTGAGTAATATTCCACTGTACATATGTACCACAGCTTCTCTATCATAGAACACTTTGGTTGCTTCTACACTCCCCACATTATTATACGATTCAAAACTCAAAGCAAAATTCTCCTTAGTCAAGTTTCCTTTAAAGTTGCCACATGGAATTAACCTCTCCATCCTGCATATATATATAGATACATATATGTATCTATATATATATAGATATAGATAATTTTCATAACATGCATATATATGTTAAACTTTAGGAGATTTGACATATACACATACATACATATTTACATATACATATATATGTAAGTTTATATATGTGTGTATATATGTATATATATACATATAACAACAGATACAATCTCGTAGATTACAATATCCTAGCAGAAATGTCTTTGGTCTCATTCTTCTTTATAGTGCCACAAAATCTCTTGCACATAGTAGATATTTGATAAATATTTATTTATTTATGTGTTAATAAAGTGAATAAAATATCAGCCAGACTATAAACTTTTAGGTTGCAAAGTATTTACTCTATAGAAATTTTAGTTTAAAAATGATTCATTGTAATGAGATTTGAGATTTTCAACAAGTATGTATTATTACAGTTTTATTTCTGAATTTTGAGTTTTTCAAATGCTAGAGGGCTAGAATTTATTTAACCTAACAGACCCCCTCAGTGTAAGCCCTCTGCACTTCCAGTGAGTAAAGCAGAAAGACACTAGAGGTTCATTACATGTCCTGGAATCCTCTTGAGAAATTCAGCTGCAAGGTGGCTAATCCTGTTTTAAGAGCTCACTGACGTCAGATGCTGCAATTGAGATCAGTATCCAAAGGTTAATGAATTACACACATATCTATAAATAGCATGTTCTCCTTCAGCAAGCAGCTTTTCTGTAGTAGAGAGACTTCACATCAATACTTTCCAGTGGAGCTTCTTTGTGAAAGAACTTTCCCTAAGAGTTCACCTCTAGGGAGGCTTTTGAGTCAATAAGCATTTGATGAGAAGTGCGATACAATGACTGTAAATTACTGGTGGTGACATGGTAAAGATATCACATCTAGAGATCTTAACTCACCCTGAAAATACTTAGGGATTTACCTTACAAAGCTCATGTCCTTTCATTATAACTTAACCATTTCTCAGTTTATTCTGTGCTCAGCATAAGATGTGAGATACTATAATTTGGTCATTCTCAAATGTTAGAGTACATAAGAATCACTCAGAGGGTTTGTTAAAACATTGCAGAGGAGGGAATGGGATGGGTGATACTTATAGAGTTTTTGATTCAGCAGGTCTTTGGTAGGGAATAAAACCATGCATTTTGTGGGATTTGATAATTTGTGTTTCTAGTATGCTCTTACATGATATTGGTGCTGCTACTCCAGGGTCCTTGCTTTGAAAACCACTGTTCCAATTCTCTGGTCCTCAAACTTGACCACATATTAGAATTACCTAGACAAGTTTAACATTGCCATTCTCCATCCCAACTTCCCACTCCATCCCAAGCCCCTGAAATTCTGAATGGTATATAGGGTGTGGCCTGGTCATGGAGATTTTTAATGGAGTTGATTCACAGTTGCAGGTGTGATCCACTGCACTAGCTTCTGAGGAGTTATTTTAGGCAGAGATTAGAAAGTCAATCTCCGGAGTTGAACAACAGAGATAGGATATGACTCAGAGAAGTCAAGAGAAGGCTACAATGGCAACTTATTGCTATTCCACATCAGTAAATCCCCTTGTGTGGCAATAAAAACTGCCCCCCCCCCCCGCCAAAACACTATCCATATAGAATGGCTACTCCTAATGTTTTTCATCTCACACTATCTATTAAAACCAAATAGACAGTCATTATCTGGCAGGAATTCATAGAAGCAAGTTTCCTTAGGTCAATAGTTCTCCCATCTGGAGGTCTTTTTAAAACGTTTTAGTGCTGGGGCCTATACCCAGAGTTCCTAGGAGTGGGGCCCATGAATTCCTATTTCTATTTCATTCCAATTTCTAAGTTTCCTGGTGATACTGAGGCTGCTGGTTAGGTACCATACTTTGAGATGAATTACTCTGAAAATGAGAAGTTCAGCAAGACCTCCAATATAAAAGCAGTTCTTGGTATGCCAAAAAGTAGACAAATTATCTTGGACTTCTCCTCCAGTTTGTTCCAGGTTAACCAAGAATCATTAGTGAAGGTCACAGGGATGTATGTAGATAAGATAAAGACATTATATAGTAGCTAAATCTGTATTAAGTGTGAGCATATTAAAAGTTTAGTGTTATATATTAAAAACTGAAGTTTTTCTTTTAAATTATTGGAACAAAAAAGAGTGCCAAACATATCACATATATTGAATGATTTTATGAATTCTAATTTTGTCCAGATCCTTTTGTTAACTCTTCAGAAATGTTCTGGATTCCTAGGCAAAGGAAGAAAAGATGCTCGTTGGTCTTTACCACTGTCATGCTACCAAATCAGCAGAACTTTTGATATCTAAAATTGACCTTTTTTTTCCGATAAATACATGCTGAAATTTTTGAGAAGCTCCAAATTTGAGAATTGCTCTTTGGCATATAATTCACCCATTCATTAATCAATGAACCAGACATTCTGCTAGGCATTAATGTTAACATAGTCAATTAAAAAATAGACATTATGCCTGTCTTCATGGAAGTTAATGTGGAAGATAGGCATTAATCAACTAATTCACTAAGTATATCATTACAAACCGTGATATGGCAATGAGAAAGGTTTATAAATAATACATGTTATGAGGAATGTTTAAATACTCACAAAACCACCCAGTGCTATCAAACTGAAAAATATTAAGGAGGTAACAAAAACACTGAGAGTCACACTGGCTGAGTGACTGGCACACCAGTCCAAGAGGGCTCAAAATCTGTGCCTCAACAAAACTACAAGTCAGTATGTGTCATTGGCCTTCAGGGAATATTCTCAGTCAGTCTAACTATGGATGTAAAAGTCACATAGGCCAAAGGTCTACTGTGCTTAACTAACCTTATTGTTAAAGATATCTATGAAATCTTGGTTAAAATTGTTTTTAATCAGTATCAAATTACAGGCCAAGTTTTTAAAATCAAAACCAATACATATGATAGTAACATTTTATCAACATTACTGACTAATTTAGATTAGTTTTAATCCAATAGGTTATACTCATATTTGTACTCTAAATAAGGTCAGAGATCTCAAAGACAAGTAATTCATTATTACATATAGCAATGGCTTTATAAATAGTTAATATAGAATAAGGCAGGTTTATAGCTCTATATTTTTATTCTCCTTTCCCCATACACTTACTTCACATTTTGTGAAATATTCATTTAAGTATAATACAAACTGAGAATGGCATAAAATATAAGTGTACAGGTCAATAAATTTTTACAAAATAAACATAGCCATTTAAAGAGATTTAAAAGATAATACCAAAGACTTTCCATTTAGTTGTACCAATTTGCACCCCACAAGAATAGATGAGAGGCTCAGTGGCTTCATATTGTTGCTAATTCTTGATATTTTCTTCCATTTTAGTCATCCGAGTGAAGTAGAGGAGCAATGAATTATGGTTTTAATTTTTACCTGCCCTTAGATAGTCTCTTTTTGAGAGTCTTTTACTTTTGCGTTGTCTTTTATTTCTTGATTGGCAAGTGGTTAATATGTAGTTTTGTACAAGTACATTATCACCCACATGTATTGCAAATTATTTCTCCCCTTCTGTGGGGACTTTTCATTATGGCGACTTTGCCTTCCCAGCACTGTATCCTCTACTCTGCTTTTCAGAAATTTATTGACTAGGCTTTCTAGGTTCCAAATTCATGAAGCTTCAAAATGTAGCAAATGCATTGAAGTCAAGGGCTACCATTTGTTTGAGGCCCCTGAGTCACCAATTTTGCCATTCCAGCCCCATGAACACAGCAATGTTTTGTAGTCCCCCATCCCATAACAGTAACCTTCTGCTCTGGTAAATCTCTAGTACTCATTACTTGAGCAGAACTTTGATGTCATTAATTTTTTAAAAATTTCCCTTAGCTTTTCCACTTGTTCCCAACGAGACTGTTGAGCTTTCACAATCAATACTATCCTACCTGAGAGTGGATGCCCATACCATATACCAAATCTTAATTATAATCCACTTAAAATACTGGTTAAAAATAAGTAAATATATGAGTGGCAAGGATTACCAACTCAATTTCTGACTTGAAAATGATTTAGAAATCATAAGCTAAATCAGATAGGAACAATCAGGAATAAAGAGAGAATTTTAAAAGCATATTTGTAGGGATTAGATTACAATTTGAATTGTTTATTTTGTTTTTGTTTCTGTTTGTGATTTCTTGTGTCTTTGAGGAGTAAAACAGAGCAGCCAAGAGACTCAATCTTTAGAGCCTGCCCTGTTAATAAAACTGTCATTTCATCTCTCGGGTCCTCCATCTTTTTGATCTCTGAAATGAGAACTTTAAGCTAAATCATCTGGAGAGTCTTTTTTACCTTCAAAAATTGGTTTCTGCTATATTTCTACATGTTTCTCATTTGCAACTTATTTTTGAATCCAGAGGGCTAATTTTAAAATATTAGTTGTCACTTTGGGCAAAAGAAGAAGCAAGCAAAAAGGGAATAATTTACTGCTGGCTTGATATAACTGATAATATATTAATTATAATGCAATATAATTAATATATAGCATGATATATTAAATATATCACGATAATTAAGAGCAATAATTAAGGCCAGTTGCTTAACCCTTAAATGAACATTTAATTACTTAACATATGTAAAATGCTCACTACTGTATCAGGTAAGTAGAAATTAATATAAAGCATTTGTTTAAAAAAGATAAAAATTATATATATACACAAACACAAGACACAATTCACCTGATAACATCTTTTTAGCATTAAATTGACAACTAGTAAATAATTGTTCTTAGTAGAAAATTCTTTTTTTTTTTTTTTGAGAAAATCGAACATGGCCATAAAAATACATTGCTACTCAAAGGAGTTTCACTAAATATGCATACTTGGGGTCAAATTTCCACTAATTATCAGTAAGCTTTTGTTTTCTAAGGTTCAGAATATGTCTCCATTGGAGTCATGATGTCAAGAAAAATGAAAAAGCAAAATGAAACAGTCATTCTTCTGAATCTTCTGCCCTTAATATTGAGTAATGTTGAAATAATTTTTCCCCTTAGGAGAGAATAAAATGTTTAGAGAGCTACTTTCATTATTTTTTCACGTCTGTCTTTCTGTCTTTTTTTAAGTCCCGGTCAGATCCCTAAACTAAGATCCAGAAATATATCAAGAAAGATAGATCAGATGTTGGGAATAAGAATAAGCTCTAAATCCTTGTATCTAGCCTTACTTCAAAATCCGTTGCAATGTTTCTCTTATCCCTTGTCCTTCTTTAGTCACTTGAAGAATATGGCATCACAGTCTGACAAATGATAGAAGAGAAATTGAGGAGGTTTTATGTAAAACTGAAGCCCAGTCTACATAGTTCAAAGTATCATATTAAAAATAAAAGCACTTTATGTAGAATGGTCAGGCATTTTTGAGATTTTTTTTCAAAGCAGTGAACTAGTAAAAACTGTCAAGTTTAGTTTTCTGTTGTTACTGGGTTTTTTGTTGTTGTTTTTTGGTTTCTGGATTTAAAATTTACCATAGACAGTCTTGAGATCGGTAGATTGAAACTTCATTTATTTGAACCTTATAATCATAGGAGTTGAAATGGCTTGTCATACCATTTTTTGTTTCCCAATGTTTTTTGAGTCCTATTCCCCAGCAGCCCAGGATTTTTGTTACAAAATTTCTTACAGTGCATTTCCATGTCCTTAGTTCCCCCTCAGCAGCAATCTTTATCCCAGAACTCTTTGTGGATTTCACTTTCCTTCCAGAAAAAAGGCTAACGTGTGAATTTTCATATATATTGTTAAATTTGAATGAAGCAATTTTTGAGATCCAGAGTATCAGTCTTTTGCCTAAAATTTGATCTGATCATACAGAATTCATGTTAACTTTTGTTTTTCTTTTTAATCAAAAGTATACTCTAACAAACTGAAGCTCCAGCAGAGGAGAATGTGTAGGAGTTGAATTGAATACATAATGTGAAACAGCTGAGGATACTAGAATGTCCAGTCTATGAAGAATATTCAAGAGCCAATGTAATAAAATTGATGCTAGACCTAGATCCCCTCAGATCATTTTCATCTTTTGTTCCTGCACTCCTACCCCTCAGCTTCTATGTGCTGTTGCTTTTAACAACCAATACCTGTGGCTTTCCTTCAGCCAATGGGCCTCAAGCTACTGGAGCCAAGTTGCCCTTTGCTCCTTAGGCACAGAGGGCTGGAAGTGCCTGAGACACTATTGTCCTCAGGATGTTTTGACTCTTAACCAATACTGATGTATGCAGGGTCATGAAAAATCTCTCTCGCTTCTGGATGTACATCTCTTAGCCTAACTTACACTGCAGAGATGTCCTGCAGGATGAGGCTGAAGCTTCCCCTTCTAGAACACATTGCCTGAGATCTCACCCTTATTTGGCTCCTATCACCTTGTCAAACTTCCCTCACACTCATCATTTTTCCCTGAATTACTCTCTTAATAAACCACTTGCAAACAAATCTCATTTCAGGAATTGCTTTTCATTTACCCTACCTAAGACACAGGACAAGATAATCTAAAATATTAAGTCGTTCACACATATTCAACAAACATTTATTAAAAGTTCTCTATGTACCAGGCACTGTGCTAATGCTGATAAAGTGATGTAAAAGACAGAAAACTGGAGGACATGTACATTAAATCAATAACTTCACATGTAATTAGTTAGTTGCTAATTATGATAAATGCTATGAAAGAGAAGAACATGTGGCTTTCTAAATGGCAATCATCAGAGGAAAATGGTTTACACATATTCTGAGAGGTTTCAATGGACTGATCTGGGTGAAATGAATGGAAGCTACAAGACAGACTTGAGCTGAATATAAGAAAGTTTTAGCAATCAGTCCTGACTAGAGGTGGAAAAGGGTCAAATAAGACATGGGGAGTCTTCATCAATGGAGATATTTATATTTAAGCCGTGACATCATTCATTATTGTATCCTTGAGAATCAAGCCTCTGTTTGTCTAAATAAACTAAATGAAGCCTCAGAGCCTATGACTCTACTCATTATGGTAACACTGGGTAGTGTATTAGAACAAACAAGAGAACAGATTAGAAGATACTGAAAGACTTCAGGAGTGTGGAAGTAAATGTTAGAGGAAGTTCAATAAAAGAGTTGGTTGTCATTAAGAGATTAAACAATCTTGTTTTATAGTCTTTGCCAGATTCAAAAATGGCTTTCTGCCATCATCATAGTCACATTCATACAATAAAAATAAAATCTGTATTTATTTGTAGAGTTAGTTTCCCTACATTCAATATATAGATATAACACAAGCTTATAAGACCCTGACAAAAAGGAGGTGTAACCTGAAATCTGAAAAGGTACCACTTTTATTTTATAAACCCATTCCATATAAATCACTGTCTTCTGTTGGACTTCCACGGTAAATGAATATGAATGTACTATGACATGTCTTAATTGCTATAGGGCACATGACCATTCTGGGTCTTCAATACAATAAGCATATTTAAATTAAAAATAACCTGTTATACCCATATTACATACAATATACATAGCAAAAATATACAAAATGAATTATTTCAAATAATAAGTATTATGTAAATGTCCTTCTTTATTAGCATGTAAGTTTCTTGAGGGAAGAAACCATGTGTTGTTTTTTACTGTATCTTGAACACCTAGAGTAGTGTCTGGCACAAAATAACTAAAAAATAATTATTTGAGAATTAATGCAAAATAAAAGTTTATGAATAAAGGTAGCATGTGTGTATATACATATTTACCATACATAAAAGGAGTATTCTTGCAAGTGGCAGTTCATCATGACTTAGTTTTATTTATTTATTTTTAGAGTAATTATTTCTTCTAAATTAGCAGGGACTTTTCAATGCGTGAAAACTTATGTCAGTTTCCTAACACTGATCACTGGTGTTTCATCTTCAGCTTAAATTACAGAAAGAAAAAATAATATTTTGTCACATTGTCCTATATTTTAAAAATACTACATTATTTTACAATATATAATCTTTTAAATGCTATAGAGAATGTAAAAATAATTCCTGAACAAGTAATTGAACATTTCTAACCAAATGGCTGCTTTGCCTAAAAGTCCACAATGAGATCATTTCTGCATTAATGAGATTTAGTTGTGTTTACATCTTTGCCCCCTAGTGTTTTTCTACCACTTTCTTTGTCCATCTCTGGAGATAGCATGATCTTTCTCTAGTATAAATCATCTTCGTTAAGTGAACAAGATTATGTTGAGTTCAGCTTGAACTAGATTTACTAAGTGACACAAAATCTAAAATCTCAATTTATTCCAGTCCAATGTATCATGTCCTATGAGCGGTTTAATGATATGGAAATTGGGCAATAGTTCTGCATTCTGATAGACTCAAGAGATTCAATTCTACTATAATAAAGAACATTTAAAAAGTCTAACCATTTTATTAAAGAGTACCCTGAATATCAGTGCATTTATTTTACTTTCTTTTAATCTGCAAAATACTTCAATGCCTATTTTTTTTTTCTTTTTATTCAATATCATTCAAGCTTAGAGCACTGACTCACCATAGGGTGATCTAGAAGGCGTCAAGCTCCACTGGACTAGATAAGTTCTGTACATCACTGATTACCACCCTGATGACTTCTTTATTCAAGCCCGGAAGTCAGATTTGCTTCTTTGTAAAGAAACTACAGGACCGACAGCACACAATGAATCATGCCTAACAACATGCTGACAAGCTGACAAGAGACAGCCTGTACAATGACAAATACAGCTGACAACAAGTGTACACATCTGTTTGGTAGGATTTATGAGAAAGGAATACAAACAAGGAAGAGATGGGTTCTTTGGTTTTATAAGAGAATTTAGAGGCTCTTTTTGTTCTATCCAAATAACAGTAACATAAGGAATACATATTAGCCCTCAAGATTTATTTATTACAAGCACAACCAGATTACAAATGGTCTGTGCAGATTAGCATTTTGATTATCAAACCACAGTTCCAAATATCTGATGAACAGGTATTAGAATAGTCCTTAAACATACTGATTAAACACACATTGATGCTGCTATTTTTAACACTTGCTTATATTCAGGTGTAAATCAGTTTTCATATCTTTCTTTAAAAACTTAAAGTAAAAAATATAAAATGTATATAACCCCATCAGATTTTTCTCAGGGAGACAAAGATCCAAGCTCTAATTTTTAGTTCAATTTTGGAGATTAAAAAAATAAATTTTAAAAGTAGGTCAACAGATTCAAATGTCCATAAATAGGTATTCGATTATCTTATGCAGTAATCAAGGTGCTCCCATAAAACTTATCATTTCATAACTAGCCTGCTATCTCCCACATTTGCCTTTGTCTATTACAGAAATGTTCTGCCTTTAACACAATTAGTCCAAAGCACCATAATTTTCTCAGATATGAAAGAAATTCCCAATAAAAAATTTTGTATCTTAATAATAATAATAATAACTAATAATAATAATAATAATAATAAATCTGTTCAATGAATACTAAGAACCACAACCAACCAATGCTACCATCTATACCCGCCTTAAGGAGATTATGTATCAGACTGACAAGGACTACAGCATAGACAAACTTGTACAAATGGTAATGTATTGCATTCTTTAGATGATTTAGAAAGAAAAAAATAGAAACTTTGATTTTTAGCAATTTGATTTCACTATCTTATGAGTCTTGATCTGAGATACTTATTTTTATAATTATAGTTTTTTATTTTTTCCCTTTTATCAATATTACCTTAGAAGGTTCTTGAGGGTAGAGCTTCTACTTTTCACATAGTAAATGCTTATTAATGATTTATTAAATAAAATGAAATTAGACGATAGCATGATGGGCTTAGATGTGTGTCCCTACTCTAAATGACCACAACTCTGAACTTGGTTTCTGATGAAGCTTCTTAACTGTTGGTATCCTCAAAGAATAGAACTAGGAACAGAGAGAGATTCTAAATATCCTGAGCTATCAACAATAAAATCACAGCCTTGTGCTCATCCTCATCATTGTTTTAATCTCCAAATTTTGAAAATAAGTGGTAGGAATATTATTCAGAAGCTTGGATGCATATAAACATGTTTTCAACACTGGGTGGTGTTAGCCACCTGAGACCCAATCATAATTGCTTATATCATGTTCTTCCCTCTCTCAGAGGTGGAGATAAACAGGTGGATTAGTTACCAAGAAAAGACTGATATGTGAGAAGCAGTCTTCCTGTATTCAGATGTTGAACTTTAATAGTCTAGCCCTTACCACTGGTTGAGACTAAGAACTGGTAAACACTCTCACTTATACTTATTTTTATATTTAAATTTGCTTAGAATAATCAATTACAATAATAGTTTTCATGTAATCTCCATCAAGATACTGTGAGAAAAAAAAAATGTTCCTAAACAAAAATAAGTACTTCAACTTCAACTCTATTGCCAATGGTTCTCTGCTGTTTTGTTACATTTTAGAATTAGAGGAGAGCAAAAATAGATTGTAGAGATAATTTATTTAAGACCTTTCCATTTTCTTTCCTTTATTATTGGCACAGGGTTCTACCATCCAGTTCATTCTGCTTTTATTGAGTGAATTTCAAAGTAATTTTATCAAATGTCATGTATTTACATAATTAGCATAATTACATATAAGTGCATAATTAGTGTAAATACATGTAATTACATTATTATAGTATGCCATAATCTTATAAAAAAAAGCTTTTTCTAACTTTACAAGCCAAAATATATGCATTGTGCAAGCATATTAGATAATTTTTGATATCCAGTATCTTGCTCTTCTTAATTGACTTAACCAAATGCCAAATATTAATATGTGTACTTGAAAGAAAATGTTATCTTTATTTTTGGCAGTTTTATATTTTTTAAAAAAGAAAAGGAAAAAAACAGACCCTGAAAAAGAAAACATTCTTTCTCTATTTTTTTTTTTATTTTTTAGTTTAGGTTATATAAAGAACAAGCAATCTTTGAATTCAAATGAAAAACAGCTTTATATACAAATTTCATTTGGACAGAAATTAATAAAACTGAGAACTCCGTGACTTGGCAAATAATAGGTTGTTAATGACAGGCTGAATAGATGTTATCTTCACTATAGTGGTGCTCCTAGTGTACCTGATAAATACTGGATCAAACAAAGAGAAATGACCAGTAAACAGAGGAACCCACACCTGAAACACTATAACCTCTTTCTGCCAGTTTCTGTAAACAGTTCTAAATATGCCATGAAAATCATATAATTCCTCTACCAACACCTCAGAATGATTCCAATATCAAGTATGTCTCAAATTGAAACTTGAATTTCTTTCTTATTAATACCAAAATCCTCAGTCCATCACATAGTCCCTGTTTGAGAATGGTATATATAGTTATCTATGGTGATATTTATCTGTCTCTGCTTGATACAGACAACTGGAAGATAAAATTATTAAGACAAGATAACATTGTAGAGATATTTTCCTTATCCCATTCTCTTTAAAATCACCTGCTGTATCAAGAAAAAATATAAAATGTAATGTAGATAATATATTTAAATCCAAATCATAATATATAATGTTGAAAAGAAAAGGTAAAATGGGAAACTCACGGAAGAGAGAACTAATTCTTTAATCTTAGTGTTTGAAGTCAGGTGAGTACTGACAGTATACAGGTTACTTTGCCCCCTAAAAATTACTCAAGAACTAGTGGCATCATCAACAGAGGAAAAGGTACAACAGATGACTGAAAATAAGGATAGTATTAATATCTGTAACATCATCAACTAACATCCAGGTCTCCCACCTCCTACCTTATGTAGTTGAAGAACTATTCATTTCCAAGCTAGTTTGGAAGTCTGAGGTCTAATTATCCCTGTAGAAATTAAAACCAAAAGGTTCTGAACACTGGAACTCCAAGCACAGAGATGGTTGAGGGTGAGATTTGTATGAAAAACAAGAGGATTAAGGGAAATTCTACACACTAAGTCATGCAACATTTAGTTCTCTTCCTTATGGAGCTCCAAAATATTTCCTTAGGCAGGGGATGGGTGGATCCTCTAGGAAAAAAGAACTCATCTCAGGGAGAAGACCTAAAATTCTGACATTAGCACATTTCCTAAACAGATAGCTGGCCATCTAGCCAGACTTCAAACTGTTATGTGGGTCATTCAGCAAGCCATTGCACCAACTGTATCTCAACACACACATTATTTGTTATATTACTCTGAAATATCAATGGAAAGACATTGAGAAAAGCTTTTAACTTGAAAATAAAACCAAAATTAAAAAAGCCCTACTACACTCCTGAAAAAAAAAAAAGTAAGTCAGTGAAAGTAAGACAATTCAGGAAGCAGAAACTTGCTCTAAAACTTTAAATAATATAGTCAAGGAGCTAGAGTAGATATTGCACATTGCATCTATGTAACAAGAACAGACCACCATGCAAAAGGGCACATCAGAGAAAAACAAAGAGCTTTTGAGAAAAAAAGATCCACAGCAAGGCACAATATCAAAATACTAAAATGTCAGTAATAAAGAGAAGCAATTGGTCATAAACAGAGGATAAGCATCAAAATCATATTGAATTTCTCAATAGCAAAAATAAAATAGATAATAAAACACTACCTTTTGCATTTTGAGTTAAAATGATACCTGTAGAGAATTTCTATCTAGACAATCAAGTATGAGTCTAAAATTAAGATATTTTAATTTATGCATAGCCTCAAAAAAAAAAAAAATTTTCAGAGAGCTTCAAGAAACAAGGGGAAAAACCAAGAAAGAGGAAGATACAGGATCCAGAAAGCAGAGAATTTACGACAGGAGAAAGGAAGAATTATTGAGAAATACCACATAAAATCCCAGGATGACAGCTGTAAAATTGATGTACAGATCAAGTGGACCATATTAGAGTAAGCCAATAGAGGACTACAATAGAGATAGTTCCAGGTCCACGTTTGGCCATGTAATAATTTGTCTTCAGAGATGCGTTACCAAATTATTAGAGGATTCATTGGATTTAATCAGGCATTAAAATTTTTATAAATAAAATAATAAAGCAATTATTAACTTCAAAAAAATGAAAAGTTGCAAAAGAAAAATAGGAAATGTAAATATAGTGTAGAATTATAGCTCAACAGTAATCAATACTATCAAACTTCTAAAACTGAAATGAGCTAATAGGGACTTAATGAAAAAATCAGTACATAGTCTTACTGGCAGGTAAGGAAAGTAAAAGGGATGTAAGTTAGCTAAAAATTCTCATTTACAATATTAAGTCCATAGGTAATGTCTGTAACTAAGGAATCTGTGGGTAGAAATATATTCATATCATAGAAATATGTAGGTAAAATCCACAAGTAATAACTTAAAAAATTATAACTGGTTGCCACTGAGAAGTGTGGATATATTTATTTATGTTTTTTAATATTATCTGACTTTAAAATTATTTACGTAAAATACTTTCATAACAGTTTGAAACAATAAACTCATATCACATTAAAAAGAAAGTCAATAAAATCCTTGAGAATGTGATAATTTACATTAGAAATGTTTAACTTAGTAGTGGGAAATTAAATTAAATTTTGCTAAATTGTTAGGAAGAGATCCTGGAAATTAAAAGAGTATGATAGTCAAAGTGAAAAAGTTGGAATATAAAGGCAATCTCATTGAAAGTAAGACAAAAAGACAAGGATCAATATATTATTTACTAAACCTCCTAATATCAGTTTGGCCTCCACCATCACACCTAACCGTTCTCCCTCTGAAGCAGAGAAGACTACTCTCAGGTTTCTCCAATAAGCCCCATCTAGTTTCCCACCCTTTCAAACTTAGCAGATAAACTTTTCTTTTTCAGAGAAAAGAAAGTGCAAAAATGTAGTCTCTATTTACACTTCTACTTAACAACAGCAGCTCTCTTCATCCTCCTTCCTTTCCATCTCAAAAGAGTGGACACTGCTCCTTCCTTTGCCTAAGCATTCCATTTGTGGTCAGGACATCAGTCAAACACTGATTCCCTTGATCTCCAGACTTTCCTGTACTTCAGGTTCTCCTTCCTCTCATGTGACTTCCCCTCACTTTGCAGACATTACCACATGTCTTAGTTTGGGTTCCCCCAGAAGCAGACACTAGAACAAAGATTTAAGTGCAAGTAGTTTATTTCCAGGTAGTTATCACTGTGGGTGACTGGAGCTCAGTCCCCCTGGGAAACTGGGATTCAGTGTATCACATGCCAGGGAGCTATCAAAAGAAACTGGGATACTTATCTGACAACTCTTTTATTCACATTGGTTGAGAGCTGTTTCTTAAAGCTCTGACACTTCCAACTTTCCCTCAAAATGAGACATTCTTCTTGCATGCAGACAAAATAACAGAGTTGCAGGTGTCCTAGAAGGTACCTTCGGTGTGTACAGGTAAATGCCAAAGGGATCAGGGTGAGCCCTCTACCAGTAAGTGATATGGCATCTGTTCTGCTGACTAAGCTAAAAACCTTAGAGCTACTCCTGGCTTCCTTCCTCTCACCTCCTACAACCAGACAGTCCCATTAATTCCCCTCTAAAATATCTCCAATCTCCCTCATCCATATTCTTCATCTCTTCATTATTTCATCAGATCTTTGATAATTGCAGGAGCCTGCTCAATATTTTGGCTTTTTATTGCTATCATTTCCATAATATAATTTACTCTTAATTTCCTACTATAACTTCTCATCTCTGACAGGACTCATGGGAGTTAGAATATTCTAACAATCAAAGACTCTAATAATAAAATTATATAGAACTGGATTTGAATTCTGTCCTTGTTCTTTACTAGCTTTATGATATCTGGCATGGTACTTAAATTCTCTGAGTCTCATTTTCCTCATTTGTATATTGGGGATATTTACAATTATCTTGCAGAATTATTTTGAATATAGCAAAAATAATATGTTTAATGTTTTACTTTGGGAGCTCATTAAATAGTAACTGACTTTAATTACTATGATCAGAATCATCTTGTCACATAAGGCCCTTTATAATATTGCTGCTACTTCTATGCCTAGGTTCTGCTCCACTTTCCAATACACTACATGTTTCAACCCCCTAAATGTCTCTCTATAATTTGGCCATGTCCTTTCTTCCAACTCTAATCTTGTTTGTATTCCTGAAATGCTCAGACTTAAAGAGTCAGCTCGATGCCATGTTCTTTGTGAAATGTTTCCTCATTCTTCTAGGCATATTTAAGTCACTCCTTCTTATGCTACCACATAACTAGGAAAAAAATGATATTTTTTAAAGGATTTTTTAAACAAATGTCTTCCTGACTAGACTATAAGCTTCTCCAAGGCAAGAACAAAATGTTTACTTTTATATCCCTAGAACTAGATATAGTGTCTCAATAACAAATGTGTGTTAAATGAAGAGATAAATAGATAGATGACTGATAGGTGGTAGATCAGATCGATAGACACAATAGATAGATGATAGATAGATGATGGATAGATGATGGATAGATAGATGATATTATTTTTATTGTGTACTTCATAGTTAAGATACTGCGACTAGTGTTTGTTCTAATATAGAGCTGAAATGAATATTGATTTTCTAAGGCAGGTTTTTAATGCAAAATGCAGACTTTTCAATGTGGCAGGTTATATGTGAAGTATTTTTAAAATACGAATATGATTGAGTTGGCTTAGTTTCATATGTGCAATTAGCTTCTACTTTCAAATATGTCAAATTATTCAGTGATTGCCAAGATCACACTTAGTAACATGCCCTATAGTAAAGATTAAGAACTCTTACAACATTCATTTCTCTAGAGCCAATGAGCATGGCAGTGCAAAGTTAAATTCCATGTGTGCATCCAAGAAGAGAATGGCATAAGGGCATGCTAATTACTTCATAATCCGACCAAGGATGTATAAATACATCCTAGCTAAGATCTCATATATATGAAAATTTGAAAGTTTTGACCTTTACTATATCAGAAAGTAGAGCTAAAGAGAAACTTTCAAAAATCATTTAGACTTGTAAAAGCAAACAACTGATTAAAAGTGGCCAGTATATTTATATCCTGGCCAAAAAGAAGGAAGATATTCTTTTTAACAAACTAAATACAGAAATGTTTAGACGTTTCTACAGGTACGCTCAGAGAAATAGCAGTATAAACACTCCATTTATGGGGGGAAAATGCTCTCTAGTCCCATAGAATAGTCTTGTTGTGGTGTATTCTTGGTTTGTGAGATAATCTAGATATACATATTCCTGATGATCAACACCTTGCCGGTGAATTTAGAGGCTGAGAATCAGTTTGGCTCATCTGAAGAAGAAAAAATTTTTGTGTGTTTTGAGTGTTTTAAGATGAAACAAATTAAAAAATAAACCTCCTCTGCCTTAAGAGTCACTTATATTTAGTAGTAAGAAACGATTTTAAAAATCACTCGTTTGCAATATAAAAAGTATCCACAACACAGGAATTGCCATTTAGAGTGATAATGAAGACTTTGTTTTCACACAATGGGAATTATTTTAGTAGTCTTCCCTAGCTGCTTGCTGTTTCTGGCAGTTTACATTGTCAGCAAAGTTAATGTGGGATGAGGAACCTTGTTCTTGCTTTTAAAATCAAGTTCATAAACAAAGGAAAACTCAGCCCTTGCTCAAAAAAATGGGGAGCTGTGACTTCTCAAACAAATTTTTTTAAAAAATCTTAAAGGCAATTCAATTATTTAAAATGACCCTTCTCATCTAATCCAACTTTTCTCTGATCTTATATAAACATTTCAAAAACATAGCAAAATGTCTATTGATAATTTTCATCCTAAAATCACCACACACTAAATCCAAAGTAAAATTAAACTTTTGTCATCTAAAGTTAGGTCAAGGATGGTGAAAAAAAAGTCATATTTGTGCCCATGTCTTTCTCCCTTTGTGATAATAGTTGATTTAATAGTTTGTTACTCTATTTAAAAGATAATATGACAATAATATCTCATTGTATCATACACACCTATCTAATAATCCAATTTTTAAAGGAGTTTTTAGCAATAGAAATTTAGTTTTTGAAATAACCTTAGACTTTGTTTTACCAAATGCATCACAGATTTTACAGTGAATATTCTCACCTTCAAAGAGACATACTGATATTATTAAGATTTTTTTTTTTTTAAAGAGGGGGCATTTTCTTTTGAAATTTGCTTTTGAGCAAGTTTAAAAGACACTTACATTTAGTCTCATTACATTAAAGGACGACTATTCTTTGGAGTCAAAGCCATGTTACTTGAATTTTTACCCACTTTATTCAGGAAACTTGGCTCTCAATGGCTAATGTCTGTTTCCAAAAACCAAATCCAACTTTAAATCATAATTTTTCCATCAACCTGAGATATCCAAAAAATTCACCATGGAATCTTGAAGGCATTAACATAAAAGATACTTTCCAAAATATCTTCAGCAGTGAGAAAATCATTAAAATTATTCCCCGCATTCCAAAATAACTGTCTTAAGGAGGTCAATGTTTATTAGAAAATCTTAAACCTGGTACATTTGAAAAATAGCTGCATTATGTAACAGTCACAAACTCATGTAAATATACTGTCTGTTCCTTCCTTCACTTTGAGTATTTTAAAATTCAAATTCCTTACTATGGTCTAGAATGCTAGACCATTGGTCCTGGCCACTGTGTCCTTCTCTGACCTCTGCTAACTCTATTCCAGATACACTGGCCATCTTCAAAACCACATCAAACACACTGCTTTCTCTGGCCTCTGCTTGCTGTTTCCTCAAAATGGAATGCTTTATGAACAAATGTTCTCAAGCTTGCTTTCTTACTACACTCAGATCACTAATCAGCTGTTACCAGATTAGAGAGGCCTTCCACGATCACCCACTTAAATACCTGTACCCCTTATCTATCTTTATTTTTTTCTTATTAACACATGAGATTATATTGTTTATTATTTGACTTCTACCCAGGAATTTAAGATCCACAAGGAGAAAAGATTCTTTTACCACTGTATTCAGTGCCAAAAACAGTACATAGCATATAGTAAATGCTCAAGAAATATCTGTCAAATATTGAGTGATTAACTGAATATTGTATTTAATTAGCGCCTACCCACCCTATTCTAGATGGGGAAAAGGGGTGAGAGAAGGATACTATTTCTTCAAGGAGTTCACAGTCTATTAGGAGAAATGGACATATAAATAAATAATCACAATGAGTAGTGTTAAAGATAAGAAGAAGAATATATTATAAAGTAGATGGCACAAAAGAAATAAAGAATTCCAAATAGTCAAGGAAGTTTCCAAAGAGAAGGATTATTTTGAGCTAATAATCAAATAGATTTTAACAGTTGGAAAAAAATGAAAAAAAAATTTCCAAAACAGCAAGCAGGTAAATACACTTTAACAAATGTTTGCTGTGCTTATGAGATAGCAGGTACTCTTATAATTACCAACAAGAAACAAGAACTAATGCTGAAGATCTTATAATATATTGGGTAGATAAATAATTTTATGAATATAAGGACCATTTTGATGGCACTATGCATGGTGAACTCGTAGAGAATCAGATGCTTCTCTGTCAGATGCCCGATAGATAGGGAAATCTACATTTACCTTAAGAAGGACACAGCTCTACTTATTTCATTAACTATCTGCTTCCATATGTCGGGGAAATTCTTCCATGAAACCATCCTAAACGGCAAAAGAGTCAAGTGCCATGGGGAATGAAGAGAAGAATAAAAAGATGATATATAAAATTTTGTCTCCAATAAAAAAACAATTATTATTCATCAAGCAACTTGAAGTTTTTTTAAAAAAATGTTTTATGCTAACTAGTTATTTAATGATATTAAATATACCAAGAGTTCTCACCAAATCTATGCATAATTAATTTGAGGAAAAGAAAAATAATAGGTCATAATATATTTCTTCCAATTTTGATAAAAAAAAAAAAATACTGGTCACTATTCCATGGTGCTACTCACAAATAACTGTAGGGAGGAAAAACATATCTTGAAGCTAAATAATAACAGTATGGTGTTTAAAATTGGAAACTACAAAAAGCTTTCAATATTTTTTTTTAAAGTGATTGTGTTTATTTACACAGAACAGAGATGAATGAAAAGGCCTATAAACTGGATCAATGGTGCAATCTTTATTAGAATAAAAATATTCTTCATAGCATCCTGTAAATTATATTACAGCCATATGATATATAATAGCATTACACCTGGATTAACAAAATTAGAACACTGACAAATATGCTCCATGTAGAATAATTGGTTATGGCTATAAAGTGAAAAATAAAACTGACTTTTTAACACACTGGGATCCTATTCTGAAGCGAAGGATGTCAAAATGACAAAATTATACACTTTATGAATATAGTCTCATTGATGACACAATAGATTAAAAATAAAAATTCTAAGACACAGTTTTATTTAGCTTTACTTTTGGCGATGAACAGTAAAAAGAAAACTGTCTTTAGTTACTCCTTTTTTAGTTATCTCATCTATAAAATTTTGATGAAACAACTTGTCAAAAAATCCTACTTAATTGAAATCACTATTCCATCCTATTAGTATCAGTCGTATGCAGAATCTAGTATGCCCATTCTTATGAAAACTTCTCAGCTTTGGAGAAAAATGTACTCTCCATGAGAGTATGGACTATGCATGAATTTGTACTGTTTACTTACCTCTAAGTTTCTTAAGGGCAGACATAGTCAACACATACAGTGTCTGGCATGTGTCTGTTATGTTGTAAATAGAAAAAGAAAGTAGATAAATGCCTATCATGTTATTACAGAGAGGAAAATGCCTGTAAGGAGAATGTGCATCTGTAGAGGAATTTATTACAAGAATAATTTTATCTTACCTTGGATAAAGGAAAATGAATATGGGTAGAATGTTAAAAATGTTTATAAATCATTTACTTTTTGTATAAAAGAAGTTCAAATTTATCTTTATTCTTTTGTTTTAGTGAAAATATACTGAGCAAGGTAAAGTAGCTGAACCAATACAAACCCGTTGTCCACTTATAAAGAGCCAGACTTAGCCATAAATAAGACAAAAGAAACGAGGCTTCACTTTGTGAAATGAGGAAAAATGGGCCAGTTTTGAAAATGGTCCTATTTATAGAAAGAAAGAAATAAGAGAGATGACAATCATGAGAGAGACAAGAAGAAACTATTAAGACAAAACTTGGTCTCTAGATGGTACTATAAGGGTACATATCCTGCTAATTTAGATGGTACATTAACACCAGAGTTGACTCCCATTTTTTTCATGAACAAGTTACTGACTTCAACAAACTAGGAATTACCAGACCATCTTCTCAGAGGAGTTACTAATACTATGTCTGTCACCAATCTCATTCATGCCAAGGAAGAATACACATTCTGTAGGCAGCTACTTCATGAAACATAGGCTATAAATGAGTATAGGCAGCTATTTCTTATCATTTCCTCTTTGTTCACTTATATTTCCTATCTCAAAGGTCTCTTTTAAAAGATCCTCAGTGATATGAGCCTATAATTTGGTTTGACCAAATGGGTAGATAAAAGAAGCAGGAATAGAACAGGTCTTGACTTCAGTAGTGATAACATACTAGGCCTCCCTATGAATCTAAGCAGAAACAAATGACAGAGTACAAACTACAGAGTATGTCTTGGCCCATCAAGAAGACACCAGCCCGAGATCATAACTTTCACTATCCAAGCATGAACTTTGCCTTTAAAAAGGCTTCAGATGAAGAGACTTCTTGTATGTGGCTTACCCAAGGTCTCTTTGAAAAACAGGTTATGTCACTCAGGTCTTGCCTAGTCCTCCAGCCTTTCTCTCGTGGCTGCTTTAGTCAACTCGGAGCCACTGTGGATAATGCTATGTCACATAAATAGATCTTCAACAGCCTCACTTAGGAATGCTTCCCACAAGAATTAAAAGAAGTAAAAGCAGATAATGCTCAGAAAACAAGTTTCGTAATGTACAATAATTGTTGTCTTGATGTTGAGATTTTCTCTGCTTTTTTTTACAGACCTTCCTAGACCCCTCCATTTCTGGGTAACTCTTGCTTATTGACTTTTTTGGTCTGGCTTTGTGACTACCAACCTTGCTCTGTCCCTTCAACCTCTGACAATGTCCTAACTGCTCATTAATTTCAAAGAATTTAATTCTCTAGTTTTCCCCGGTCTGGATTGTTTTTGATTTGCCTCCGTGATCTCTAACTCATTACTATATTTACCATTTTCCTCATTTAATCCTTTAAACACTCAAGCCTCATCTAAGCAGAACTTAATGAATATTGTCCAATATGACATCAAACTATTGTTAATGATCAACTAGAAAACACACCTGATATAAAATGCAAAACTCAAAAGTAATACTTATTTAAGGCCTTACTTTCCTCCATTTTTTATGTTCATGGTATCTTTTGGTCTTTAACCTCTCCTAAATGAATCTGTCTCATCAAAATAGTGCTGATATCAACTGGCTAAGTACTCTAACATATGATCCCTGCCACATGGGCACCTGACCCAAGAGTAACCATTTCTAAACTGGCTCATAACTTATTATGGGTTATAGTCCCCAAACTAATGGTGGTTTACTTCTCAATAGGTAAGTAGAAATAATTGATATGTGGATGTAGCTAACTCACATTAATGATTGAACATTTGAGAGAAAATTCACTAAATCCTTCTGCTGAAGTTTATGAAGCTCAAATTCAACTAGGGCCTATCCTAGTCTCAGAGAAGGCCTTCTCTGTTGTTAAAATTTCCAGAGATTCTGCATTCCCTATCCTTCCGCATGCATTTTTTTTTTCCAAAATCCTCTTTCAACTGATCTGACCTGACTGGGCTTCTGCGTCTTGCAAGGAAACAAGCCTCAATAAAACATTGCTGAAATGAAAATTTATAGCACACTGAAAACTTCACTTTGAATTCAAATGGAAAAGAATATTTAAATTAACAAAAATCCTAATTGTAGTGGTTATGAATAGGGATGCTCATCAAGTTAATATAATAACCTATTCTGGCTTATGTGACATTAGATCGAAAATGTTATTTTCTTAATTATATTAATGTACAATGGATCTTTATTGCCACCCTTTAACTGTCTAGTCTACGTGCAAGCTCCCTCTGCTTTCTTTTTACTTTTACAATCAGAAATATATATTGAATTACTCTGATCATAAATGGATCACCCACGGTACCATATAAACAGCTGCACTTCCCTTGCAAACTATGCCGAACAAGAAAAATCCAGAATCTAGACAGTATTGACTGTCACTAACATTTATCCAGAACTAATCTTTCACTGGTTCTAAGTCAATCACTTTCCAATGGTGACTCCTCGATCTTTGGTCTCTGATAAAAATGTCTGGTTTGTTGTACTGACTAGTGGCTGTATTCTTCGGTTTGATATTATATGTCATTTTCTTTTCTGGTCTAGTCTCCACTTGAATCTCAACTCTGCCATTTCCATAATTTTTGCATGATGTGTAACTTGGGGCAAAAGACCCTCATACTGGCAGTCATGATACTGAAGCCCTTTCTCAGACCAAACTAACACCTCCTATCCTCAAGACTAGCGTCATGAATTTGATAATTTCCTACTTAGTGAATAAACTATGTAAAAAATGTCTTTTGACAGAATGGGTATTTACCAGATGTATTTTGGGAGACACATAACTTTGCAGTTTTATATATATTATGGTATATATTTAACAGAAGTCTCTATTCTTAACTTTATATTATCGTGTACTCATTAGTAAATTATCATTTTTGCAGTGATTGGACAATGGTTTTTATCCAGATAATAAGTATATCATATCTTCATTTATATTTTATTTGGAAACTTATTTAAAGGTTTTTTTTTTTTTTAAGAGGCAGAGAATTTGATCTTAGAAGTTTTCATACTGAGAAATTTATTGAGATAGATCAGACTACAAAATAATGTTTTAATTTATAACATAGACTTTTTAAATCGGTCGGTTCGAAGTAGACCCTTTTCTTGCTTAAAAGCGGTATTAATAAAGGATGTATCAAAGTAGGTGGGGAGCCGTAATAGGCCTGCTTTCAAACGACACCTTTAATCGCTGTTTATGACTTACTCTAGCCATTAGAAGAATTATTACAGTACCACACTATAACTCAATAGGCACTTGCATTGGAGGTCTTAATCTAGGCCTTTAAAAATAGTGAATAATCATTTCTTCTTTCCTCTTTGCATGTAGTAAATTACTATATGTGGATGACTGGTCACAGTGGGAAATAGTCACATAATATAATAATAAAAATTTATATCATTGCAAGGCAAAAATAGCTTTTAAAACTGCTTTCTTGTTCTATAACAATTGAAAACGAGGCTGTATATTGCTCTCTAGAGTATTCATGCATGACATCAGTCTTTAGGTTATCAGCAGCATGTATCATTAGCTGTTAAGATGGTGATATTATGGTTGTCCAAATGTCAGAATGAGATCGGCAACATGAACTTACTGTTCCAACAGACAACATTCACAAATTCTGGGGATTAAGATGTGGAAATATTTGGGGGGCATCATTTAGCCTACCATATCCTCCAAAGCTAATTAATTTCCTTAAACATGAAGCAGAATGCATTTAGGAAGTGGAAAGGCATTGTAGTGGCCACAATGGTAAAAAAATAGTAGTAGTGATAATTGTAATAACAATCATAATAGTTGCTCCAACAGTAGCAGCGGTATTAGTAATAATAGCTAATGTAGCTTCTGCCTATGTTGAGCTCTTGAAAAATGTCACGCCCTCTACAAGATTTCTAAACACGTACACCACTTAATCTTTAAAATAGCCCAAGGAGAAAGGTACTGTATTATTTTATTGTCCAGATGAGGAAACTGAGGCTGAAGTCATTACAAAGATTTCATAAAATCACACTCCTAGAGGTTAACAGAATCTGAATTTGAAAACAAAAAATATAAGACCCTGAAATCCAGACAAACCATTGCATCCTTCTGACACTCATGGTAGTAATAACAGCATATCTTCTAGGGTAATCTAGACCTTATTATTCCTAACTGTGAAAGGAAAATTTGATAGCTTTGGTATATTAAAAAGGGACCTTTTTGAATGATGAATGTCTCCATAAACAAAATGAAAAGCATTAAGCCATGAGGAACTATTTTCCCCAAATTAAGATTAAATATTTTTATAATTAAAGAATTACAAATTAAAAAGAGAAAAAAAATAAACATTAAAAAATCATTTTGAGTAACTGAAAGTTATACCCATTGATTGGCAGCTCTGTATTCCCCCCTTCCTCTAGCCCTTGGCAACCACCACTCTACTTTCTGTCTCTATGATTTTGGCTACTCTAACTATGTCATAGAAATGGAATCACAGTAATTATCTTTTTGTGACTAACTTATTTCACTTAGCATAATGTTCTCAAGTTTCATCCATGTCATAGCATATGTCAGAATTTCCTTCTATTGCATGTTTATACCAATTTTGCTTATGCATTTATCCATCAATGGACACCTGGGTTGCTTCCACATTTTACTTATTGTGAATATTCCTGCAAAGAACATGAGAATGTAAATATCTTTTCAAGATCCCGATCTCAATTCTTTTAGATATCGAGTGGGATTGCTGGATTGTACACTTAAAAGTTTAAGAGAGTAGATCTTATGTTAAACATTCTAAAACAATTTTTAAAAAGATAAAAAAGATAGTGCTCTGAGCCCTGCATCTATTGCTCCTCTGAAAATCTTATAGAAATTATTGAACAAATATAAAAGGCAAGTAAAACCAAAATTATGAACAACAAAAAATGACTCTATCTGTCAGGTTATGTCAAAAAAAGAAAGTCATATGAGCTATTTTAATAGATTACTAAAGAATTTGTTACACAGGTGTTGGAAGGTAAAAAGAACTAAAGAGATTCTGAGTTAACACAGATATTAGTAATTGCAGGAAGCATTTAAAACTCCTAAGGCTAAGAATATAAAAAGGAAGAAGAGGTAAAGTTATCAAAATCTAGGAGAGTGAAGAAGAAACACCTCCTTAGCCCCCTCCTCCCATGTTTGCTATTTGAGATGAATAAGATTCAGCCAAAGCTCCATTCACCAAGGTGAATATGGCTTATCGCTGTGGCACCTCTGAGGGGACAGGGAATGGCTAGAGTGCCTCAGAGAAGCACCTATATCTGTGCTGGAGGGAGAATGCCCAGAGCTGAAAACAAAAAGCTAGTTTCTTCTCCCTCCTTCTGCCTTTCATGCTCCTTGCTCTCTATTTGCAGAACCCCACCAGAGAAGCTAGCTGATTATAAAATGTAAAAATTTAATTTTGGAGTCTCATCTCTAATGTAAAAACAAGAATGAAAAAGGGTGGGCTTGCAGGTAATAAACAGGTAATAATTAGCACAGTGACAAGAGCAGATAGGGAAATTTGAGGAAAATCTGGAAGACTGTGTGGAAAATTGACATTTAAAAATGGCCCCAATTATTTCACTCCTCCTTTTATCCATACCCCTTTCAATATGACCTTACTACTGCTCCCATCAAGATGTGAAGCGTTTTTCTTTACTCCTTTTGTCTGGTATTTTGATTTCCTTTGACCAAAAAAAAAAAAAAAAACGCTGGAAAGAGCAGTGTGCTCATTTCAAGCTTAAGTCTAAAGGGGTCTTGTATGCTTGTGTGCTTCTGCTTTCCCTCTTAGAGTACTGCCTCTTCCACAAGAATAATCCCAGAAACTTCTACAGGAAGGTGAGTGAGCACATGGAGGAGAGACAAGTCATCCCCACCAAGACCCTGCCAGGCCAGCTAGCTCCCAGATTAATTTAGAACCTCTGTCTTAAACTCTAGGAGAAAAAACAGGAAGCTATGCCTAGGAGTCTTCCTATACTCTTCTTTACTTTGGCTCTTTGGCTTGCCTGGCTAGCTCCATGTTCAAGCAATTTAAAAGGAAGCCTGTCTGTGGATGCCCTGCCCATTGCACACAGCCTGCAGCCATTCCTCTTTTGAAGAGAAACAGAGCCACACTACTGCAGAGGAAATCCATATTAGTTGAGTGTAATTATCAGCCTAGTCTTTCAATCACATCTATGAAATGAAAACTTCAGATGACCAAATATTTCAAGAATCCCATAGTAGGAAAAAGAAGGACTAGAATGAACAAACAAAATTTAACCAAGAGGAAAAATATATAAATCAGTGAGTAGAACAGAACTTTAGAATGTATTCTAATAAACTTTTATCTTCATAAATTATGTAGAAAGTATTATAAATATAAGATGTAATATCTGATATTAAAAATACAGGTTTTGAATAACAGATTCATTGGAAAAGTGGCAAAATAAATTGTTGGTCTATAGATTAATCAATAATCAAGAAGAAAAGTTAAAAAATCTATTCCTAAATTACATTTAAAAAGATATATTAAGAAAATACAAGAAAAAATGTAGAGACATGGACATTAGATTTGAACTTCAAGCTCTACCTAATAGGAATTCAGAAGTTATTCAGAATAGTCACAATGGGAAGGAAGAAACAAACAAACAACGACAACAACAAATCTTTATAGAGTAATACTTCCTGAGTTTTAACTTTTAAAGGGGAAGTTTTAAAATAGAAAGGCCTACTGAAGGCCAAGCCAGATAAAAAAGACTCACACTAAGGCACAACCTTGTGAAATTCTAAAACTGCATATATAAAGAGAATATTCAGAAAGTTTCTAAAGAGAAATGCATACATATGTGCACACATACACACACACACACACACACACACACACACACACACACACTCACATCTCCCCACATGCACAGCCAACAAAGTGATGAGATTCATTCTAATGAATTATCCATGCTGAAGAATAGAAAGTAGAATTTTAAAAGTTATGATCAAAAATGATTTTGAACAGAGTTCTATATACACATTCACCTGTATTAAGAAAATAAAAAATATTCTGACAGTTAAGTCTTCTAATAGTATTACCCATGTACTAATTTCTGGAAAACAAAACCACTTAATGATATATTTTTTAAAAATTTAAATATAAAAAGATATGAGATGCAAGAAATAATTGCCTTCATATCTACTAGGATGGCTATAATCAAAATATAAATAATAGTGAGTATTGGTCAAGTTGTAAAAAAATTGGAACCCTAATACATTGCTAATGAATATATAAAATGTGCAGCCATTTTGAAAAAAATGTTGGCCAGCTCTTCAAAATGTAAAAAATGGAGTTCCTATATGACTCCTCAATTCCATCCCTAAGTATATATCCTGGAATTAAAAGAATATGTTTACATAAAAACTTGTACACAAATGATCACAGCAGCATTATTCATAATAGCCAAAAAGCAGAAATAGCTCAATGTCCAATAACCGACGAATGGATGGACAAAATGTGGTATCTTCATACAATGGCATATTATTAAGCTATAAAAAGGAATGAAGTATTGACACAAGCTTTAACATGATGAATCTTTAAATCATGACACTAAGTGAAAGAAGCCAGACAAAAAAGGCCACAGACATGTATGATTCTACTGAAATGTCCAAAAAAGAAAATCCACAGAGACATAAAGTAGAATAGATTAATAGTAGAATAGATTAATAGTAGAATAGATTAATAGATTCATGCGTAATTAGAATGTTATTGGTTTCCAGCGGCTGAGTGGATGTGGAAATGGGGAGCTGACTACTATTGGATATGGATTTTCTTTTGTAGGCAACAAAATTTTCTGAAATTAGACAGTGGTGATAGTCACACAACCTTAGCATATACTAAGAACCACTAATTGTACACTTAAAAAGAATGGCATGGTGGTATGTGAACTATATATCAATAAAAATTGGAAAAGGAAAAGTAATAATGGCAGTTGAATATCATCCAGACAAAAGGAATAAGTCTTGAAAGTTATCAAAAGGTGCTTTATATATATTTTAATCTTGAAAGATTCATACTTAAGGTGAAAACTTTGTCCCCACATTTTTTATTATAAATTATTCAAATACATAGAATAGTTTTTAAAAATAAACACCCATACTTCCTTCACCAGATTCAGTAATTAATATATTTTATTTTGGCCAAACCATTTGAAAGTAAGTTCCAGATAGAAAATTTCATTGTCAAATGATTCTTCGAGAATCTCCTTATAAGTATACTCTTCTATTTAACCATAATATCATTGTCGCACCTAAAAAAAGCAGCAATAATTCAATAACATCTAATATCAAGTCCATACTCAATTTTCCCAAACTGTCCCCAAAACATCTCTTATAAATGGTTTGTTTATATTTATTTATTTTCCCTATAAACAACAAAAATGTGTTTCTCACTGCTCTGGAGGCCCGAGTCCAAGATCAAGCTGCCAGCATGGTTGAATTCTGGTGAGAATCCTCTTCTTAGTTGCAGACTACTAACTTCTCCTTGTATCTTCACATGGTAGAGAATAGGGAGAGCTACATGTTTTGTTTTTTTAAAATCCAGAATCCAAATCAAGATTCAAACAATGAATACATTCAACCATTATGTCCATTTATTTCCTTTGAATCTAGAAAAGCCTCCCACCATGATTAATGATATTGACTTTTTAAATAATCCAAACTAGCTTTCTTGTAGAATGTTCTGCACTTTGCACATGTCTTATTGCTTCCTTTTAATATGTTCCCCTATGCCTATATATTCTACAAACTGAAAGTCAGATCTAAAGATGTAATTAGATTCATATTAAATATTTCTAGCAAGAATACTTTCCAGTTATATTGTATATTTCATATGTGCCATATAGTGTTGTCCCATCATCAATGACAACATTTTTCATTTAGTTAAGCTGTTGAGAGCCAGATTTCTGTATTGTAAAGGTACATATTACCATTTATAGTCAGTGAGTTGTCTGTGGGCTGAAATTTGGCACAGTGTAAATAAATTATTCCTCCATATTCTTTCATACCACGGTTTGACTAGTGGTTGATGAGCCTTATCTCAATCTTTTTTTATATATATTGGAGATTGGAAAACAGAATATTCTCTTTTATATTACCTTCTACATTTCTTAGCTGTAATTCTTTAAAAAGTTTTCCTTCTCACCTATTCTCTCTTACTCACTCACTTGATCACTCTCTTTGAATACCATTATAAATTATGGATTTTTAAATATGTACTATGTTATAATCAATTACCATCAATTTTTAATGCTTAAATTGTTGCAAATGGGGCAGTGGAGCCCCTTCATGTCAGTTTCTGTGTCCTTTCAACATAGCTGCATTTGTTTCAGAGCACTTCCTTGTCTTCTGGCACAAGTACTTCTGTACTCAATTAGTATTATCTGGTCTCCAGATGTTAATGGCCACACTCGAAAATATCAGAAAAAGAAACAAAAATGTCTATAGCTCTTAAAATACATGTAGCATACTTGTTTTATGGTACTAAAAGCTCTTCTGCACAAAATTATTATAATTTCTTGAGTGTTGACTCTTTTACTTCCCTCACTGTATTGTTAACTAAATTCATTTTCTTTCCACTGAAAAAAAAAGTCTCTCAAGTAGTCCCCTCGTCTCTAGCCCAAGGACCATAGCCTTAGGCGGCCCCTTAATCACAGGTGGAGTTAGCCTAAATTTTGATGGAAAACAAACATATCAGTTCAAACATTTTGCGCACGTGATAGTATATAAACCATTTTCCTTGTGATCCAGAACTAATACACATACGCACACTCAAGTGTATGTATCAAATAACAGTTTCATGAAACATTTGCATTTTCAACATGTGAAGTATTTTGATATTTTCTATTCTTTTCGATTCTGTTCTATTTCACTTACAATCAACTAATCACTGCCCCAAAGTTTAAAATAAAACACCTGATTTAAGGCTATAGGAGAACTAAATTTCTCAGCAGGAGATTATAATCCAGAAAAGAAACTGAAGAAGATTACAGAATCTGAATCAGGAGATATAGGACTGAAAAAGTATTGACACAGAGTGCAAGTTACAACAGTGTACAGTGTATAAAAATATATTTATATGTGTATTATATTATGTATTCTATATTATGTATCACATATTCCTTTTCTTTTATTAATGTGCTAAAATACCTTCGTTGATCTATGTGAAAGTACTCAAGGTATTCTTGAATAAATGTTTATGATTTTTCTACGGTCGAAGAATGTTATGCTTTTTTGACAACTGTATCATCTCTGACAACTATAAACATTTCTCTCTGGAAAAATGAGGGCCATTAGTCCCTTCATGAATACCTCCCACATTGTGTTTAATCTCTTTCCATTCCTCAACAGAGAATGGAAATTACCTTCTAATTAAGAGAGGAGATGAGGCATCTGAAAAATGCAAAGTAAAGGGCTTGCAGAAATGAACAACTCAGGCAGTTAAAGTCCATTCCCTACTTCCCTCTCCCCCATCTCCAGGACTCCCCAACTAACATGTTTTCCCATAGCTACCTCCCCCACCTCAAAGGACTCTCCAGCTCACATCTGTTGATTCATGGCTTGCCAACCAACTAATGTCCTTCCTTATCTCTGTAGCTGTGTAGGAATAACAAGACTGTATAAAACTGCCTGTTATGTTACATTTAGGGCTTAGCCTTTGGATAGGAATCCGCTAGCAGGTGCTGACATTAATAAGTGCTGTTTCCTGCTTATAGACTTGGCGTCCCATCTGTCTGTTTGAGAATCCTATAACAGTGCTGATAACGCCAAGGGCACGGGTTCTACAAGACAAACAACCTATAAGACCAGTGGTCTAGAAATTCCTCCCTCTTTCAGCCCTGCCCCCCACCTGAAGCTTCCCCTCCCCATCCTGAGTCATGAGGCACAGGTGAAACCTCAGACAAAGGAATCACACACCCCTTGTGTGGACACTGCAGAGGTATATAAACTGTAATAAATCTAACCAAAGCGAGCTTACACTTGGCGTTGTTAACCCCACGTGCTTCACCGGCCAATAAATTCTCCTTCTTCTAACAAAGTTGTTTGAGCGTCCAATTTCCTCCTTCGGGTGTCACTTCCTGCAACATAATGAGTCTCCCTGTCTCTGTTCATTGCCTCTAATTTCAGGTTAAATTATCATTCACATTGCTGTTAACCAAGGTGAGGTCACTTCAAGCTCTTTAAAACCTCCATAAAACTGTTACCAATGCATAGAGGAGTGTATTGGTTTCTTAATGTGTCTGAAAATTACCAGAAATTTAGTTTCCTAAACATAAATTTACTATTATTAGGTTTTAGGAAAAAATCCATTCCTTAGCCTTGTCCACCTTTTAGAGGCTACCTGCATTTCTTGGCTTATGGCCCCTTCCTCCATCTTAAAAACTAACAACATATGATCTAATCTCCCTCTCCCTCTCCCTCTCCCCTCCTACTCCCTCTCTCCTTTGCCCCCCCCCCACCACTCCCATCCTTCTTCCCTCCCTCTGGATGTATAGGTGTCTGGGTTGTTTGCGTCTATGGGGTGTATGTATGCATATATGTGTGTATTTGTGTATGTATGTACACATATTTGATACTTCCCTTACTACCTTTCTCTTATAAGGAGAGGTCCCTACAATTAGATCAGGTCCATCTGGATAATCCAGGATATTTCCATCTCAATATCCTTAACTTAATCACATCTGAAAAATCACTTTGCCATAGAAGATAACAGATTCACAGGTTCTGGGGGGTTAGGATATTGACAACATTCGGGGGATGGGACATTATCTGCCTTCCACAGGGAATAAGTAAAAATGCTTCAGCATGCCAGACGAATCGCTTCACTATCAGTTGAATTCCTGTTTTCTAACTCATCTCCTGCCTCTGCCCACCATCAGTTGTCACTCCGGGATCCAGTCAGCACATGGAACCACTGACTTTGTCAAATAACATTATTTTGTAAGTTGTGTTTCTTTTAACATTCTGTTTCTTTTGCCTCTGAAATGCTCCCCCACTTCTCCGTCTGCTGAACTCCAACTAAGTTTTTCAAGACCCAGCATAAATGGTATCTCTTAGGAAAATGATATACTCCCATATGGAAGTCTCAGTCACAAGTAAGTTGCTCCTTGTTATATTGCTTTGCTTTAAGTCTTTTAGAAAGTTTATAGCACTGGACTGTAATGTTTGTTTCCTCGTCTTTCTTTCCAAAGGCAACGTAAGATTCTCAAGAGATTAAACTACTCATCCTTTGTGTTCTAGAGTACCTCTATCTAGCAAGAAACAGACTAACTAAATAATAATAATAATTAATAATAATAATAAATACTAAGTTAAAGCAATTATCTGTGGTACTGCAAAGTGTCTGACAGGAAAACCACTTGCCCAACTTCAGAAATGAATGTGGCCACATATCACTAATCTTCACAATTAGTACAACTAATGTGCAAAGTCATCATTGCCAGAGGGACCTTAGATTGCATAATGGTATAGAGGTAAAATCTGCCAAACAGGGAGTACAGCTGAGAGGGATCAAGCCAAGGAATGTAAGACAAAAATGTATGTTTACTGAGAGGAGATCGTATAAAATGGAAAAAGCAAGTTATGTCAGGATATGTGGCATGAAGAAAAAAGAACAAGAAAGAAGGAAAATGGCAGTGGGAAATAGAACAGGTGGAGACATTTAGAAAGTCATTTGGTAAATTTTCTCAATATACAAATAAAAAGTAGCAATAAAAAACATGGCAAAAAACACCTTGCCACACCATACTTAGTCAAACTGCTGAGAACCAAAGACAGAAAGAATGTTTTAAAGGCAGATAGAGAAAAGTGACACATTATTCACAGGGCAATATTGATGTGAATTTTGGCTGACTTGTCATCAGACACAATGGAAGCTAGAAAGCAATGAAACAGCAATTTTAAAGTGCTGAAGGACAAACATATCCCACCTACAATTCTACAATCAGCAAAATTTTTTATACAAAATGAATAAAAAAATATATATATGTATACACACACACATATAAGCATTAAATATATTGATTATAAATGTTAAATAAATATTAATATAATATATAAATATATATTAAATATATAATATATAATAAATATGTTAATATTTATTACATATGACTTTTTTCTTTTCTTGATTTTTTAAACACATTTGTTCACTGAAAGCAAAAAGTAATATTTTGTGAACCTTACAACATATGTAGATGTACAATGTATGTTAATATTTACATTCCAAATCACACTGCTGGCACAAAGGATACGAGGGAGATAGATGGAATAAATAACAAGAAATAGGTGAAATGAAGAATGTATGATTTCCCGTGTATGGCAGCAGAACAAATCCACTGTAAAGAATTGCAGAATCATACTCATTAAAATGCTAGGCCAGAGCTAGCAGTAGTTTTGCATGTTCTTGATGCTGAGAACACTGTGTGCCTTTCCGGCTGTGGGTTGGCAGAGAGAGCCATGCTGTCCCAGCAACATGGCCTCTACGTGAGTAGTTAGAAGTAGCATGGGCTAACAGAGTAAGAGAGGCCTGTGTTTGAGACACGACTCTGTTTATGGTGTGTCCTTGAATAATCACTTAACTGCTGCCATTTCTGCAAAATAGGAAGAAACACGCCTAACGTGAATGCTTTCTGAGGATTAGGAATGATATCCGTAAGTGCCCAGCACAGTGCCTGGAATACAGCAGTGTGATTTGGAATGTAAATAATAAATACTAAAATGAAAGATGACATTGAAGAAGGAGGACTTGTACCTTTTAGTGAATTCATATCTAAAAGGAGTAGGATTGTTTTAAAGTCGAATTTAAGCATGGACTCACATTTCTTCTCCTTTGATGACTTAGCATCAGCCCAGTCCAATAACTTTAGAACAGTTCTGGTTATGAAACAGATTGTATCAGAGCCAGCAGGAGTCAGACCCAGCAGCAGATGTTTCTTGCTGAAGGACAATCCAAAAGGGCAAAGAGGACAAGGGCTGCCAAGTCCCCTCTCTGGTCATTCAAACAGGGAAAGGAAAAAGAGAGCTTGGTGACAGAAGGACCCAGGTGCCGCTTAGTGTGTGTTGTGGGGGATGCCTAAAAAGCCACCTGAGTCCTCAGACTTCCATGTACTCACCCTATGGCTTGAGTAGCCACATTTCCAGAGCAAAAGCTGATAAAATAGAAATAAAAAAGAAAGGCTGAGGAGACCATGTGCCTTGGAATAATTGATAACGAAATTCAGTGCCAAGCGAGGGATGTACAGCTGTTCAATTTTGAGAATTGTTTCATTCCTTAAAAATAAAACTTGGGTTTACTAAAGCCTAAATTTATATTTACTTGCATGTCCCTCATATTTTGTAAAACAAAGATGGATTGTCGAACTAAGATCTTGATTGCTCAAAGGTGTGACTCTTAGAATGTTTTATTGGTTTCATAAACACGTATTTAAAATGTTAAACTAATAGCAAAATGCAACATAGCATATAAAATAATAAGCAAAAACCTTACCAGGAAGGTCCACACTAAGGAATATATATTATTTTTTCCAGTTCTGTGAAACCCACTTACAATGACAATTTGAATGAAAATCTCACTTTAAGAAAATATTCATTATATCAATTTCTTCTTCCACAAGTAATTTCATCCATGCTGCCAACCATTATGTATAAACCCCACATAGCTAAAATTTTCTCTATTTAGCTGCCTTTCCTTTTTCCATCTACTTTCACAGAATTTTCAGGCCAATCACATCTTTTCTATGAGCAAACTCAGAAATTTTGAAACCAGGGCAGTGGTTATTATTTTGTATTTATCTATGTTTTTGGTCTCTACATAGTTGCTTTTAAGATGCAAAGATACTTTATTTACAAAAACATTATTTTGCACCTCCTCGTCAATAGCTTTAATGATAATATACACATACTTGAAGACTTTATGTGAATTGGTTAAAATTACTTACAGTTTTCCCTTCACAAAATATTCCTTGTGCAACTCTAAGCTTTCAGAGAATATGCTACAGTGTCAGAATGTTATGCAAACATCATCATATTGCATATCTTAGTAAATTTTATATTTTTCTTTCGTCAACTGCAATCCTACTTAAACAGTGTGCCTTGTAAAATATCTCTACAGATCCTCACCTAAGCAGGGTCAGAAATTAGTTCTTAGCTAAAACGTTCTGAGCCAAAGCGTCCTACTAGTGAAACTATTTTCTCAAAGTTAAGCATCTGGAGAAATCGCTTTGACTTTTTCAGGAAGATGGAATAAAATCTCTAAGCATAGACTTTTTTGCAAGGGTAGTTTAGATAAGCTGCTTGGAGATTTTAAATGCTTATTATTTTATTCTAATGGCTTTTGAAGGCACATAGGCTGAGAGAATAGATCAAGAAGAGCTACAATAATTTAATTGTAAACCATTAAAAAGAAGAAGAACCCCTTCAACAAGATTAAAGTCAAAGGGATCTCAATGCCTAACTTTTTCTTACTTCCACTAAACAGTTCTAAACTCCTTCCCGTCATGTGTCAGTTCAGTGTACAATATAATTTGCTTTTAATTCAGTATTTTTTTGCTTAAGTAAAAATGACACTAACTGTGCAGATACTCAACCTTGAGGATTAAAGAGAAAAATTCACTTTATTCTTGGATCTTTCACAGGCTTAGTCAATACAGGATGCCTCTTAACAGAATAACATTTTAAAGTAACCTAACTGCAAATCTACCAGCCTAGTGGGGAAAAAAAAAACATAGATGCTTGTTACCTGATATCAGAAATACAACATTCCTTCTCTTCAGTTTCCTGGTAAAATATCTTATTTTTGGCTTGTTCTATTAGTCAATTTGCTATTTTTTCCCCAGTTTTACATTTCCTCTTTTTCAGTGCTTAATGATGTTTCACTTCTATTGAGGTGTAAGGAGGCTGCTCAGGGGTTACTGCAACTCTTCCCCAATGCAATATTCAACATTTCTTCTCTCGAATCTTAGACCAAGGTTCTGTTGGTATCTTCTGTAAAAGGGCACGACCTTTAAAAACTCTTTCTCATAAAATCAATTATAGACCTCCATTTCGACCTAACAAAGCTTTTATAAGGTTTCATTATACAATTTTTAAATTTTGAGCCTCGTTGCTCAAGTAAGATGGAGAACTGAGTGATTACCAAAATACTTTGTATGGATTATTCAGACAGTGAGACATAATTATGCTGAGTTTTTGTTTTGGATAAATCAACACCTGCTTCCACTTCACTTTAAACAGATTTCTGAGGACTGAGGCTATGGCTACTTCATGAACACAATCGGGACATTTTGCAACTCAGTAAAGTATGTCGGGTTGGGATTTTAGTATATCCCAGGTGTGAACACGGAATAATCAGTCAAGTTGGATGTGTGATAATCTTTCTGTTCATCTTTAAACAATCACAGCCCAAGGTGCATGAGTTACACAAATATCATTGCATCAGAGATGCCAACCCTTAGTTTAATGTTTCCCTTATAGCAAAAGATATTAAACTGGTCAATTTGCTTTAACTCTCTTCATTTTTCTAAAATTCAGTTACTTCATTTTTAGAGATAAATGAAATCTTACCTTACCATGAGATATCTCACAGAAATGTGAGAAAAGATTCTAGACTTAGAGTATCATTTGAAATTACAGTCTGTAATTACGTGTGAGGGAAGATGCTAGGGGATTATTTTTTGTTCTGCTCAATACACCACATTGCACTCTTCTTTGTATTGTAGAACTTAAATATGCTATCTAATTAATCAACCAAAGCAAACAAAGTTCATCATGTAAGTTATGCTCTTACATTTTCACATAAGGAAATCAATTCAAATTAATACAGACACATTTATTTAGCAAGTGAACGTTAGAATTGAAACTTGAAGTCTTTTTCTTTTTCTTTTTCACTTAAATATTCTACACAATTATGCTAGACAAAGGAAGTCACCATGAAAGTTAATGATCTTCAAACTGGCAAAATTATAATAAGCCTCAAAGAGAAATAAAACCAAAGATAGTTTGGCAGATAAGGGTAGAGCAACTCATCCTCTTTCAAACTGGCAAATCTCTAGAGTCAGAAAAACTATTCAGAGTAGTAAGAAAAACTTTTTCAATGGTATGATTTTAAAAAAATCCTAATATTTGAAAAAAAAATCATGGAGAATGGCAAAATGCAAAAGAAATGTAAACAAATATCCAATTTTTAGAATAGGAAAAAATGTGGACTTCAGATGAAGAGATTTCAACTTATTCCCTTGCCTACTTATGATGCAAAATTTTGAGATGCTCTTTTTTTGTCATTTAAATAGGTGGTTGTCATGTCCAATTAGTTTTATAATAGAGAGAGTAATCTATATCAAGGACAGATTTCTTATACAAATATTTTAAGCAAAAAGATAACAATGAGTTGATGTATAATTAGAATAACTGTTTGCAAAGAGAATTATTTAAAAATAAGATTTCAGCTGAGAGAGATTTTCCTAGGTACATGCTCTATCCTCTCTAGAGCATATTACAGTCAATGACATGAATGAATGCCTGGTTTTCAAACTAAAAGACATCATAGTACAGACAGGATTTTAAAAGATCATGATACATGGAAATATATGATGAAACTAAGTGCTAAATCTAAGAGGGATATATGTAAATCACCATACTTGTTTTAACAATCCATTGTTTAAGAACTTCATGAAGACTGAACTTAACCATGGTTAACGTAAATAACACTAAAGTCTTTTAGTAGAAACAAGCATGTATTAATCAACAGTGATACTATGACTATTTTAATAGTCACTTCATTGTTAGTAATCACTAATAAAATTATATTCTCTAATGGAATAGTAGCAATCGCTCCAATATGCTTTTTGCTTAACAAAATCAGTTCTGAGTAGTAGTTGAAAGGAGAGAAGATGGAAGGGGATCAGCTGGAACTCAGAGTAGTAGGGAGCGCGTTTTCCCAATAAAGCAATTTCTCAAACAATTTCAAGGTTATGTGATGACATGTTGGCTGATGGTATTATGGGATAAAGGTGTTAGAGAAATCAGTGTGAAGCAAGATCATGCAACTGGCTGAGTTCACTGAAAAGTGTATTTTTCTATACATTGGTGCTTTCATCAAGCACAAGCATGAGCCAAACGTCCCAAGCTTGGTCATTCTCTGTCCCATACTCCACTTCCGCAGAGGTTTTAACTGGCCTCCCTTCCAGTTCTTGATACAAAATTGTAAGTATAATATTGACAAGCAGGAACTCATTCTAAGTAAGGTGAATGGGTGCTAGAGAATCTAAAACCTATGTTAATTGAAAAATGGTTGATATTCCTGTAGATATTTAAACTCTAAAACAAAAATACAGAGAAGAGTGTTGTGTTCAGTGTTTAGAACATTTCAAAAACTGGTGAATAGAATAAGAATTCGAATCAATCTGTAAAACTTCTATAAGGCAGGATCAATGGGTGGACATGGGAATAAAGTAGATTTTGTGTCAAATATAGGGATGAAATTTCTAAAAAAGGAAAGAAAATAGTAAAAGAAAAAGAACAAAGACTGGATCACATTAAAAAGCATTAAAGTGAAAGCCACCTCTTTGCCTCGAGACTTCACAATCACAGGCTTTGTGTCCAGTCAGCAGTTTACAAGTGGCACTGGCAAGGCATCAAAGGAGGCATGGGAGCATGCAGTCCAGGTGGCAGAGAATCCACAGAGTGCTGGCATCTAGATGCAAAAGGAAGATCAAAGGGAGACAGGTGCTATAACTGTGGAAGTCTAGACTATCACCCCAAAGAATATGAGCTGCCACTCCAGACCCAGAAATGCCATTTCTACGAGAGCATCAGCCACATGGTAGGCTTGTGTCCACTGAAGGCCCAGCAGGCCCCCAGCACACAGGGAAAGCCAGCCTATGCTGGGGAAGAAAAAGAGATCCACAGCCCTGCCCTGCTCCCAGAGGCGTCAAAGTGAGCCACAGTGGGCGGGGGCTATCCTTTTGCCATCAGGAAGTTTCAGGAAAAAGTTATCAATTGTCAGAGTGGAGAAAGTGGGCATATGGTGGGTAGGATAAGCTGACACTACCATGTATCTCAGGCCAGGTGGGGGTCCACGGCATTATCCCTTCTTCCCGCTCGGTGCAGGGGTTTGGGAGGAAGAAGTGAGGCAAAGGAACACCAACCATGTTCTTTCTATCCAAATGCACATGACGGCTTTGGGGTAAATTCTTCTAGAGATTGCCTGTGTTATTTGATTCTCTACCACCAAAATCTCTAGCTCTTGAAAGTGTCCTGCTTAGGGAAGTTGTTTCCCGTTTAAAGAAGAATATATGATAATAATATTTCCAAGGTCAGAGTGAAAAGATTAAGCATGAGACCACACTGATGGACTCAACCTTACAAGACCCTACGTTCTGTAAGAAGGAAGTCCACTTTTTCAAGGATGCCAACTGCACTAGCTGTGTGCAGATGATGTAGCTTACATATTTTAACTTTATTTTCTTAATATAAATATTCTCACTTCATTTTATTGTGTATTTTCATCTAAGGCCTTCATTCCCTCCCTGTGTTCTTAGGTACATGAGCAATCTCAGAGATAAGTGGGCAGCAGCTCCCGCTCTACTCAGCAGGAATACTTTTTGCTGTTGTTTTATCACCACAGAGAACAATTATTTGGAGTATATAGCCTATTGAATAACCTCATTTTTTGCCAGTTAGGACTGACTTTTCTGCCATAGCATCCTCCTGAAACCCCGCCACATTAAATATTTTGGAGAAACTAGGTTTTAACTGGGTGGCCCCATGACTTGATCACCTACCAGAAGATTGAGAATTAGTCTGAACAGGAAAAGGTAGTACAGAGAGGTTATAAGTGGAGGGCCAGGTAAAAGGCTCCAAGAGGAAGCCAAGATGAGGTGAGGGTTGTCTACATGAGTGACAAAGAATTCCTGTTCTATACCTCTAACTCCAGGGCACAGGATTTGCTCCCCATACCAAATCCATCCTTCACTAGATTGGGCTAGGCCTACCATACATAACAGAGAGTATGTATGTGAGTTGGTAAAAAATGTGAATTGGTAAGGATAGATTTTAAGAATGATACCTCTATATCATCTTCTGCTGCCCAAAGATGAATATACAAAGCAAGGACTAAAATCCTTAACCTTTAAAAGTTCCGGGCTTTTTGTACCCGGTTTCCAGATAGACCCATAAACAAGGGCTTCCTTTGTGGAAGGAAGCTAGTGTCCTGCCCTGAAACAGTGGTTAACAGTACAAGAGACTTCAGATCAAAAGACACACATAGACTGAAAGTAAAGGGATGGAAAAAGTTACTTCATGAAAATGGAAACAAACAAACAAAAAGCTGGGGTAGCAATACTTACACGAGACAAAATAGACTTTAAAACAAAGGTTATAACAAGAGACAAAAAAAGGACCCAGTAATCCTACTTATGAATATTTATTTATCTGAAGAAACCCAAAATACTGCTTCAAAAGGACATGTGTATACATATGGTCATTGCAGTATTATTTACACTAGTCAAGATATGGAGGCAACCTGGTGTCCATCAACGGATGAATGGAGAAAGAAGTGGTACATATATACAATGAAATATAACTCAGCCATAAAAAAATCTTACCATCTGCAACAACATGGATGAACCTGGAAGGTATTGTACTGAGTGGAGTAAGTCAGAAAGAGAAAGACAAATACCATATGACTTCACATATGGAATCCAAAGAATAAAATAAATGACCAAACAAAACAGAAACAAAGTCATAGATAAAGAGAACATGTGAATGGTTTCCAGATGGAGAGTGGTTCAGGGGATAAAAAAGGGGAAGGGATTTAGTACAATTGGTAGCTAGAAAATAGTTATAGGGATGTAAAGTATAACATAAGGAACATAGTCAATAATACTGTAATAACTATGTATGGTGTCAGATGAGTGCTGGATTGAATGGGGTGATTACTTAATAAGTTATATAAATGTCTAATGATTGTTGTACACCTGAAACTAATATAATATTGTATACTAACTGTAATTGAAAAATTAAAAAATTATTTAAAAATTTTTGATTAAATGTCGAAATGATAATATTTTTGATAGCATGGATTAAATAAAATATATTTGTTTAAAATGTAAAAAAATAGTGTCTTATGGCTAACGGAGAAAAGGGTCCTTTGTTTGCATACTGTGAGATCACTGCAAACCTACCACACTGTGTCAAAACAGATCGAATGCACTAGAATGCATTGGACGATGTATGATCCTGGGTTCTTGTCTCCCCCACCTGCTGCCCCTTCTAGTTATAGTATTTGTCTTGGTTTTGTAGGACTTCATGATTCACTGATTTGGCCATTGCTAGCTGACACAGTTTGTATAAATATAATGTATTGTTCTTTCTCCGTGTTCTTTTGGGCATTTATTGTTTACAAACATCTTTTTGTACTGAGAGAAAAATAGCCAAAGCATCTTTGACAAAAGGTCCTGCACCAAGAGAAGGGATTTGAAACATAAACTTAAGAGCCCCTCTTTTCAAAGTGGGGACCTTGATCCATTCTTTCATTTGTCTTCCCCTTCCCCTATTTCCTATTTTGAACCAGAAACTCCACTCTAAAAACTTGACTCCTATCCTAGTCCTTCCTCCATTCCTCCCCAAATTAAAGCCCACATGCCCATACATACACATTTAATTTGTGTGGTGTCTCCACAACTCTTAAATAATTTGTGTAAAATCCTGAAAAAGCTAAAAACATTCCATTCTCTTGTTCCCAATCTCCTGAGTCAAGAAAATTCCTTGCTGTGATTCATACTAAACATTTCCACTGTTGTATTTGGACAGATCAAACCTACTTTAATCTCTAATCGTAGGGTAGAGAGAAGCAATGAGCAAGACTTCCATGTTGAAAGTGGAGTTGGGAGACCAAGAAAGGGAAGATAAATATATATCCGTCATTCAGAAACTTTTATGCAGGTGCCACAAGATTTCTTGTGGCCACTTATGTCAAAGTGGCCACAAGATTGTTTAATAGGAGACAGATGAATGTAACTCCATGTTTACTGCTAAAAACCAAAGCTTTGTGCAAAATCTTGAATTTATGGCAAGGGAGGGAGGGAGGGTAGAAAAGCATGTACTTGTCTGTTCTTTCTCTGATCCCTTCCCCTCACTCCTAAACCAGGAGATTGAGCCCCGTTGGGCTCTGGTGACCCTGTAACTGGGGAGTTTATTTCATGGTTGACTTTGCTGTGATGGGCACTTCCTTTACCATCTGCCATCATTTTGTAACACATCTGCTGACTTTTTACTCTTCCTCTCTCTTTTTCCAGGGAAAATACAATAAATAAATATGTAATTATACTGAAAAAAAAAAACAAAAACCAACAGTGAAGTGAATGAGCTCAAGAAGACATTGTTGAAGATTTCAATATAGTATTGAATTAGAAGATGTACTAAATCTCCTAAAGCATCCATGAACCAACCACAAAGATCCTAGGATTTACAGACAAGGACCACAGTAGTAGAAAACAACTCAGTGCAGCCTTCCATGGGCTCAATTGGATGTTAAAATTCTCTGCTCTCTGCCAATGACATCTGGAGAATTACGTCCCCACTAATTATAATACTTTATTCTTGGCCATGCCCTATCCTGCCATAATAAAAATTGGTTGAATACTGTTACTACATATAGGGGTCTGACATATGTCTTTTCCTAAGTAGAATTTCCTGTATGATTGTGAATTTTAATTTCACAATGAATTGTGTGTGCACACAGCATGTGCATGCTTGGATCTTTTCAAAGCGTGTAGAAGGAAATGTACAAATGGCATTCTGTGGACTATCACTTCCCCGCTTCTGTTCTTCCTCTGCCCTCTTCTCTTTGGCTGATAATAAAACTGAGTTCCAAAAGTTGTGTTTTAGGCATGACACCACAGTCCCAGAGACTGGTAAGTCAAAGCCTGATGTAATTTATTATATTTGTTGTTAAGAATCCCCACTAAAGGCATCAATATTTATATCATAAAGGATTATCTTTATGGCGATCAATGGGAATAAATATCTCTCAGGTCTCTATCTTCACAACATGATAGTACTTCATTATTAGTAATATGTTTTTATAATGTATGGATTATAATAATGTTTGATTCATATCTATCCTTTTTCACTGACTACCAAATAAGCCAGGGATAAATTAGTGATCTACTAGTCATAGCTTCCATTTTAAATATTACTTTACTCTATCTTCATCTTACCCTGTTTTTGGCACTTATTCTTCCATTTGCTAATATTTTCACTTTCTCCAAAAAATTCTGTTAGATTTGGTTTTATTGTAACAAATACTCTTTGAACAAATTAGGCAATAACTTAACTAACTAACTAACTAAATAAATAAATAAACATCTTGTCAAATGAATGTGTCATTCTTGACTCTCCAATACTATGGAAACGTTATACAAGCCTACCATAGAATCTAAAATAAAATTTCAGTGTTAGCATTTTTAAGAACCTAGAGTAGTAGTATTCTATATTCATCTTTTTCATCATTGTCACTTTGTCTCATGACACACTTTCCTCCTCCTTCAACACTGATAAATTTCTGACTGTGAGGACAAACATGCTTCTGTCTTACTGAGACTCTGTGGAGCTATGTTCTCCTATGAAGTACTCTTCATGTGTATCTGCACATGTTACTATGCAAATTATATTCTCAAAGAGAGAAGGAAAGAGCCATTTAAATTCAGTCCCTGAAAACGCCAAGTTCAGCGAATCCAGCTACAGAACTCACAGGCCCTCCACACTCTGAAAATAATGTAATGAACTTTATGACAATTATAACTCTTTACAGGCCATGCATGTCTGTAACTTGGGAAAAAGGAAAATGGTGGCAATCATGCTGTTCTTGTCTTTACGCACCCTAACCAATCAAGGGAAGCCAAGAAAAAATTTTCAAAAGTTGCAAACAGACAGGAGTCAATTACTTTATAGGAAAGCTGAATTGTTTCTTATGGCTTCTTTATAAAATATTTATTCAGCATGACTAATTGCTGATTGAAAATAATCCTATGTAAAAGCAATTGCTTATTCTGGAAAGCAAAGGATAAAGCCAGTAGGTTATATTTTGTCCATTTCTTTTGCTTACAGGTAAATGGTTATTTGCTTATTTAACGAAGCTAATGTAACTAAGATGAAATATGTTTCCCCTTTGGGGAATTATACTTTTCTATGAAGAAATATCAAAGAAATTTAAATGTGGTCTCAATTAAATGCACTGGCCCAGATTCCAGGGCTGAACTAAATTTCTCGAATCATAGTTAAAATGCTTCAATTTTCCTGTGACGCTTATTGTTCTGTAGAAAAATGGGCTAAGAGAAACTCCAACGTAGGTGGACTTTAAGCATGTAGTGATAGCACCTGAATGACCCTCATAATAGAAAATGGTAAGAGGTGCAGAAGGAATTTGACTAAAACTTCTTCGATATGCACAGGTCAGATGATTCTGCACAGGTTCCTTTAAGAGGAAAATCTCATACAAAGAGATAATAACAAAACACTTGCATGAGAATGATGGCTGGCAAATTTCACCCAGTAAAAATACTATGAAGTTGAAACCCAAAGTGACTGGCAAATTATTCCTCTTGTTGATTAAAATAGCAGCCTTCAATAAATATCACATTATATCTTCAAGCTACTGCTCATTATTCTTAATTACAATTGTTTATTTAATTATTTATTTTTAAAAATTCACTGTGATCATAATGCTTTGGATTTTCCCTTAACATTGCCATTTTTCTTGGCCACAAAGCCAATGCAGCTTCCCTCATTATTCAAGGTAGTGTTATTTAACATCAACTTCAAAAATGGAGGCACACAAAAAAAGAAATGTCCCTGCTGTTTCTGTCTTGGTTCCAGAGATTTACAGGGTCGATTTGTATGGAAATACAACCATATGAATAACATTTCAGTTAGAGAAAGGTGCAGAAAAATCTTTATCTATGAGTAGAGGGCTAAGTCATTGCATTTGCATTCATCCCATTTCAAATAGAATTTACAATTTAAAAAACAAACCCTGTAAACTCAGCCATGAGGATGGATAGGTAGATTCTGGCTGTCCCTCTGGGTGAGGCAGATATGTGAATTCCTGAGTTGTTTTCTACCCACAGGGATAGTACCATAGTGCTTTATTTAATTGTTTCTCATAATATCAGTTGCTTGAAAGTAATAATTCTACACATTATGCTAAGTTACAGAGGATACCATATGTGGTTAGACTAGAATTCTTCATGGGCAGATATAAGCAGTAGGTATGTTAATACTTCTCTGTCATTATAGGAAGAAATCATCAGTGGCAGCAAAATTTCTGTGTTTTTCTGCTGCCACATAATAGTTAATATAAATTTTGAGAGTCTTTACCCAAGGTGTTTTTTTTTTCTGCAAAGTGATGGTGTGTAGGCTAGTTTGTGATTGTACAATTTGATTGCAATTCCTCTTTAAAACTCACTGAAACATAGCTATGACTCTTAAGGAAGGTTATTAAAAGGCAGACATTTCTACAATGCAAAATGATGGCAAGATTAATAGGAAAAAGGGAAAATTCTTTGTACGGGTATATCATGCACTATAAGTGAGAACAAGGGTATGCACTCGATCTTTTCAAAACTTCACATTACTTCATATAGTTACCTGCTTGAATTGTAAATATCTTTCATTCTGGTTGAAAATCACTTATCAAAACAGTAAAACATGCTCAAGGTGAACATGTCGCTTTCTTACCTTGATTTGTCATTTTGAATATTTGTCATCAGTGAGGCTACAGTTTCCTTTCAAGTATTCACACTTAGAAAATTCTGTGTTTTAATGCCGCCCCCCTACAAATAATTTTTTTCTGAAATAAATGTCTAAAAAACACTCTAGTATACTCACTAGATACTCATTGTGATATAAAATATCTTTCAAAAGCACACATATGCCATTCAAACCAATTCTTTTCCTGTCTTTTCAACATCTTAGAAGCCAAGCATAGAAGGAAGAAGCAATCACATGAAAGTAGCTTCAAGACCAAAGGATGTCACTCGGGGTTTATTATCTCCCTAATGGTCAGCCTTATATTTCCCTAGACAAGTAGAATGCAAATATAAGCAAGCTTAATTGTCTAACTTGGCACCTTATAAATTTAGCATATTACTGGCTCCCTAAGTGTGTAAGTCAATCCACCATGGTAAAATAAAGAGAGCATTGAAGACGCAAATAACTTTTCCAAATCAGAAATACATTTAACTTTGTTAGAGCAAAAGAAGATCAACTTTATTCCATGTTGGATTGGTTAATTAAATAAGAATAGGATTGCCATTTAATTAACTTATCATATTTGCCTCCTATCTGACATGGCAAAATTTCTTGGCATATGGAAATTAGAGATTCTCTAATTTCTTTTCCAAGAGGAAGGAACAAAAAAAATTGCATATTTACTGAGTAATTATAATTTGGAAGATAGATCATATTCGATTGCACTTGAAAAAATATAATGAGCTCCCAAGTATTGAACACCTATGAGGTGAAGAATGCTGTTCTGAATTCTTAAAGATGTAGAAGAGAAATATTGAGAAATGTAACAAAAAAGAAAAGAAATGCTAAATTACACAGGCTGTAAGCTAGTGTTTTGCAATTGAAGTTTCTGTGATGATGAAAATATTTGATATTTGAACTGTCCAATGCTATATATTAGCACATGTAGCTATGGAGCACTTAAAACGTAGTTAGCGCAATTGAAGAACTATAATTTTATTTATATTTAAATAGTCACATATGGCTAGTGGTTGCCATAGTAAAAAGTGAAGTTCTAAGTATTTCAGGAGTAGATAGAATAATTTTCATGGAGGGAGGTTTGGGAAGAGCATTCCAGGGGAATTTTTTATACACAAGCACAAAAGTGAGAATAAGAAAACAGAGAAATAGCCAACTTGAGAATAGCAAACATCACACAAAGAAAAGTTTCAGAGGAAGAAGAAAGGAATAAAAGCAGGGAGTGGGTGCTTTTCAAGTACAACCTAAGTGTGTAAGTCAATCCACCATGATTTTTCAAGTAGATTGTTAATTCCCAGATAAAAGTCTGAACAGTTCCATCAAATTTCCAAGCTTCCATATCAAGTTTGTTCTAATTTGACATGGTTAATAAGTTATATGTATACTAGCGTTTAGAATGTTCTAGTTTATAACTTTCATATATATTTGTTATTCAATATTATTCAAGTACAGAAAAGAAAGTTTTAAATACAAAACAGTTTCTTGGGGATAGTCATAATAAATCAAAGGGAATATTCACAATCGAAGCCTTTGGTTTTTAAAATATCAGATGATAAGTGATCTAATAGAAATCAATAAATAATTTTTAGAATACTCTAATTCAAGAGTCCTTAACTGTTGAAAAATAGTTCAATGTATTATTTTAATGCAGTAGACTTGTGCAAACAGGAGTGTCATAAAACATTAAAATGGAAAGAAATTATATCTCAAGATTCAATATTCCACCTAATGTAAAAACTTAATTCAGTAAAATTATTCATAATATTAACTATAAAAGAAATGACTCAAAAGTACTGATCTCATTAAAATGTTCTTTGTGCTATGTTTTATATCAATATATAAAGTGAATTATTTTACTTTATTTTGTCCTTTTTATTTATAATAAAAATGATTTAATGGTTCTAATCATTTTTATGTTTCTTAAAAAGCATATAAATCAGAGTTCGGTTATTTCTTATAGCAAAATAATTCATCTGTGAGATCATTTATGTTGTCCATTTTAATCAAAATGGACATTATATCTCATGAGCTTTGCTTGATAGTCTGCCAATGTTTAAGTATGTTCTGAAGTCAAACAAGCTTGGGAAATGATTCCCCACAGCATGAAGTCTGGGGCATGGTTATGGGATTCTGACTACATGTTTGGTCACCACAAAACAGCATTAAAATGACTCAAATACAGAATTTTGTTAGTACTGACTGCTTAATTTCCAAAACATTAAAAACCAAATCTGACATATCATTGCAATACTCTTGCATGATGCACGTAGACAGATGAATGGAGATATTCAAACCGAGGAATTAATAAGCATTATATCATTTTTTAATATATATGCATTTGAGGTATAGGCAACAGTAAATTCTTAATTGCAATGAAGAATGGAATTGTAATTGTGATAAATCTACACCTAGAGAAAAGCTAAGATGTTATTTATATAAATAAATGTATTTAATATATATTTTTTTAAATTTGCACTGATTTTTCAGTCACTGTGCCAGGCATCAGGGATACCGAGATGAGCTTTCTTGATCATCACCGAGGTCAACAGCTCTCAGTGTACAGTTCCCAGACCAGCAGATCAGCATCGCGTGGGGAAAATAGAAATGCACATTTTTAAGCAACATCCTGATTTACTGAATCAGAGAAAATCCGAGAACAGTACCTAGTAATCTGTGGTACAATGAATCTTCAGGTGATTCCAATGTATGAACACGAGTGACTTAGCTCATCATTCGAAATTCTCAGCTGAGGAACTTTGGGAGGTGATTTGGGAGTATGGATTAAAACTAAGGTTTGCTAGCTACCAGTCCCCAGTATGTGAATAATTCCACTTGGAGAGCTCTCATGGACACATTTGTTTGCCTGCCCGGCATTTGTTTACTTGTTTTTATTTCTATCAGACCAATGGTTATGTTAAAAGATCCACTCTACATTACATGTATCAAAGAAAAATGAACTTACTCTTAGCTTCTGTGGCAGCTAATAATGTTTCTAAAAAATCATGTTTATATTGTCTTTGCTATTTATGGATATACAAAAAATGTATGTGGCCAAATTCTCTCCAATGAGATATAAAAAAATTGGGGAAAAATTTTTCTCACTCCTGAGAAGAAATTATAAGATTTAGTATCTCTTCTAGGACTCTTACAGCCATTTTGTATCTTACAGCCATTCAGATAGGTCTTGAAGACAAATCCAAAATACTGAGAATTTTATAATAATTAAATGTAAAGAAATTATAACATCCATGATATCACCGAACTGCTGAAACAATCTGCAACAGCCAATCAAATATATAATAAATCCACCCACCCTAAGGATTTGAGTTATCTGCAGTAGTAAATGTCTTTATGGTTTAAGACGTAAGTCAAAGTTCCTGTTACTAGATTTGAAAACATTCTTGACACAGGACTTTTAACACTGTCCTATCATGACTACTTAATATCTGTTTACACCCCATACTTACACATCATAACAGAAGTAAATACATATTTTTTAAAAAAGTAAAAAGCAAACTCTTTCGTTCACCCTACTTTTTGTACTATTCTTGAAATGTAACCACCTTTAACTCTTCCTGTTTGAATTTGTTTGATGGTCATTATAATAATTCTAAGTACTATTCTTAGCATTTATTGATTGACTAAATTTAGGTATCTTTTGATTTCCAGCTATAAATAATAATTATCCTCTCATACACCTTCAATTGTTCTTTGACTTATCTACCTCTAGATTTTAAATTACATTATAACTTTAGTTGTTTTAATAGTTAACTTTACTATTTAACTAGTAAAGTTTATTCTCTAGTTTTGATACAAATTTAAGTAGTATATTTTGATTTCCCAGTATATTAGATGAAAAAATGACTATACTTTTCTATTATCACTTTTCCCCTCACTCTTAATTTCTGTGAACTCTAATTTTTATCTTGTCAAAGTTCAAAATAACTTTAAAAATAACTCTTCTGGAATTTTTCTAAAGTAATTTGAAAACACTGAAAAGCATTAGTCATTTACATTTTGATGATATAAATGTTGATCACTAAACAGTTAATTAGAATGAGTCCATTCAGAAATTGAGACATAATTCTAAAGTCATAAACCTATGCCACTTAACACAGAATCTTCCAAGCATTAAGATCAAATAGATTCCTTTTCCTTATATTTCCTCACATGTCACATTTTAGTTTGCTTCATATTTGAATCATGATGTTTTTGGTTTTCTTTTCTTAGAAGATCCAATTACTTTTTCATTTCCTCTGGACAAAAGAGAATTACAGCGTCATCTTATTACTAAGGGATTCTCAGACTCCAGATTCCTCCTCCCCGCCCCCCTGTCACTAGGGTTGAAAATAGTATCCTTTAAAAAGCCCTTTCTACTTCCTGTTCCAAATTGAACAGATAGAAGTCTCTGTCAGTTGCAGAGCTACCTTTCGGGAATTTTTTTCAATTATAATTCTGGGTTCCTTCTATTGTTTTGGATCTGATATTTTCCTTTTTGTTGGGTTTCTTTCACTGCTGTTTTGCAGAACCAAAACCTTAAATAATGTTCTAAAAATTTGTTCAGGACTAAATATTCTGTCCTTGTATATGGGCCTCATATATGAATATAGTTTCCAGATTCACTCACCTGGCTTCATTAGTTTCTGGAATTTAGAAGTCTGATGTCAATGTGAAATTTTTGTCTTTCTGTGTATCTGGATTTCTCCTCTAGAAGATCTTGGAATATCTCTTTACACTTGAAGGTCAGAAATTTCAGAATAATATATCTACTTGTGGAGTTTTCTTCATGTATTCATTGATGCTTTTCTTCATTTGTTCTACAACAGAATTCAGTGTCTATTATATCAATCAGACTTACTACATATTTTTTACTTGCTTTGGCAATCATATTTTTAATTAGCAAGAATTGCTTTTTCTGGTCCTATACTTGCATCTTATTCATTGCACCCTGGTCTTGTATTATGGACGGATATTATATTCTCCTAACTACCTCTAAGACTATTCATTGTAAGTAGTAATATGTTCTCTTAGCATCCATTTCCTAAGATATCCTTGTGATTTTCTAATGGTTCCTCTCAGATTACTTAAATAGATAAATGTATTTACACATGGTTACATAAAGTTAATTTTAACCAACAGTAACTGGTACCTACTCTGTGGCAATTTTCAAGTTTATATATTATTATGATATACCTTAAGTTAAATTTTATTCATTTTTCTTTTGTTCTTATAAAGTCATACCTAAGACTAAGGGGCTTGCTCCACTATAACATATGTAAGTCAAGAAATCTGAAAAAATGGAACATAATATCATATGGCAATAAGATATTTTAATTTAAACTGGCATGTATATAAAAATCAAGACATTTTTCCCAACTATTTCCTTGTTAATTATTATATCATTTAAATTATATGTGAAGTTAACACCAGGAGCCAGATTTCATAGTAATCCAAAAGTGCATTCCTCAGCCCTTCATGATTTTAAACAGCCCATTCATTATAGGCAAGACTAGATTTATAAGAACTGAGAGAATCCTTTTCTTTCTCCACATTCTTTCCTTGCACCATAAAATAGGAATTTTTGCCAATATTTTTATCTTGTTAGGGAAGTACTGGAGAGGAAACTTCCACTATTTTCTCCATCCTTTTTACTCTCTCCTCCCCACGGGAAGAAGAGTGACTTTTCTCACTGATACACTAAGGCAAAAGTTACAACATAGGTGACCTGCATTCTTTGTACCAGCTTTCTTTCTCTCTCTCACTCAGGGTATTATATTTTAATTCTCATCTTGTTGTTTACAGTTGTTCTCAGTTTTGTTAGAGATCAGAAAGAAGGAGTAGGGATAAATATAAGCGTCTTGCCAATCTCTAATAATCAGTAAGAAAAAAAAACATTTTAATAATCAGCATTGGACAAAGATCTTTTGCAAACTTACAAAGAAAAAAAAAAGACTTCCTTATACAACTAAGAATGTGTTCAAACTAAAAAGTTTGTGTAACTTAAATAAAAGCAGGCAAACATCTCTACTCAATTTTTTAAGTTTCAGAATATATTGATAAAATTACAGTTCTTTATGTTTCAAAGAGTCATTGAGTGGCAGAACTATTTCTTATTTGAATTAGTACAAGCAAATATGATTACCTCTTTGCAGATTTGTTATAGGCAAACATTACTTAGTTTAGAAGTATAATTATATTTTCTTTTTTGCGGAATCAAAGGTGCTGCATATAGCACTTTGAGGGTTAAAACTCTAATGCTCATTTTGCTGTGCAAGCTGAAAGAGCCTTTATAGACCCTCTGCCCATAGGCCAGTATTTGATAGAAATCTCGTGCTTTAGGGAGTTTTAAATGTCTCCAGTAACTTTCTGCAATTATCCCTTGTTGAATTAGCAGAATCAATAGGGCACCCAAAAAGTTCCCTGTGAATTTTTGCTTGTTACCAAGGGTTTTTGTTTTTGTTTTTGTTTTTGTTTCTTAAACCTTCTAGGGTTGTTAACCCTGCAATTTTAAAGCTAAAATGGCTATTGTATATAATGCAATGTTGTACAAAGCTTTCAAGTCTGATAACTAACTTTCTGCAATGTCCTGTGTTTTATTAACCAGACCACTGGGGCTCGCCCACATCCTCCCTATAGTTGGTATACTTTTCCTGTAGACCTACAGGCGACCATTTAAGGCATCCTTAAATGTTTCAATTACATAGGAGACCCACTTTAACTCTGAGATTGCAGGTCTATCAGCCTTTCCAAGAGCTGACATATCTAGTGTCCAATCAGGAAGCCGCGGGAAATAGTTGTGGGTCTGCTAATTCAGCAACAAACAACTGTATAAAACTGGAAGATATTCTCTTTAAATGCTGGTCAACTCCCTCCATTGCCTTGAATTATACCTTTCCACTTACCTAGACATTCTTAATTTAGTGCTGTATGTTAGTTTTCTAAGCATTAATTTGTGATTTAGTAAATATCATGGACCAAAAAAGAATCTTAGAATTTACACATTTACAAAAAGATTCTGCTGCTTTGTCAGAAAAATTCTGAAGCTTCATTTTAAATGCCCATCCTATTGATTCTGTAGTTTTTTATGACTTGCTCAAGAAGTATAAAAATCTCTGATAATTGTAAAGTATTAAGTTAGTTCTGAAGCACAGAATGATGGGAGAATGCATTTAATTGCATATATTTCTTCCTAATGTATTTTATTTGCTCTGAGTCTAAGAAGCTGCACCTGTGAGTCAGAAGAAATGAAGGGGAAAATTATTACTCTCAGATTTTTCTTTTATAAATAATTTTCTACAGAGAAAACATCATGAAAAGAGAGCATTCTCCATGATACTTCATACTCATAACTTATGTCAGAAAAATATATTTGAATGATTAGTTGCTAGTGAAAATATATTCAGGAGAAAACTCTCCATTTTCTTCTCTGCACCTAGTGGCAACCCAGCACTTTTTCCAAAAATTCTTTCCAAACTTCAAGAAAACAAAAGTAATGTTAAGTCATTATTTACATGATTTTACTTGAACTTGCGTATTAGTTTAGAGAGATAAAATCTGAAACACAGGAGTCATGTTTTATGTTCTGCATATCCTTTGAGACCTTTAGGACTCATTGAATTCATGTGTAAAGCATGTACATATATTCAAGGTAAAAGAGTTTTGCTATTCTAAGTGATTATGAATGTTTCTGGCTGATATAACTTTACATCTGTGAAATTTTCTTCTTCTTGGTATTTCTTTTGACTAATTTTGTATGTGCCCCATACTGGCCATGGGACACAATCAATTTTATGATGATTTTAATTATGTTGAAGTTTCCATAAGAGAATTATGGGGGGGGCCAGTGACAAAAGATTTTTGGAGCAGATATGATTTTTAATGAAATGGTAGGTCATTTTAATGAAATGGTAGGATCATTTGCTCAGGTTTCTTTTTATAAAAGGAATTATCGCTAGAAACAAATCACCATTTTGCAGTTTTACAGTGAGTAAAATCCCAAGTACAATATTAGTTTCTATGGAATATCTCAAAAGATGTCCTGGGACCACTATAATAATAATGTATATGCTACTTATGAGCAAATCCACCTTGCCACCACAGCAATCTTTTCCATATTGGTTAGCACTTTTTTGTTACTTTGTGTTGTAATTATCTTTTTGCATACCTGTCACACCCATTAAACTCAGAGATGAGATGTAAAAAGGTTTAGCACATAATAGGCTTTCAAGACTTTCTTTGGTAAATAAATAAATGAATATCAAATATACGCATCATTTTATTTCATATTTAAATAAATAAAATTTGCATGCACTGCATATAGCATTTAGTTTCACATTTTACTTAGTTCATATTGAAATATTGAAATATAATTTGTATTTCCTCCACTAGTACCTTCTGGAAGTAAGGAAAGCATACTTAGTCTCAGAGATGATAAGATTATGAGGCAAGATTCTTTGCCACTGATATTTCATCTAATACTTGACTCTTCACTCGTCTACTTCATCCTCGGTCTGAGGACACATTTGCTCTTTGCCCTCGAACTTGCTCCCGCAGTTTTTGAGTAGCCTTAGAGAACCTTTTCAGATTCATATCTTTCACAAATAACAACTCAGTGATTACACTAAAACAATTTCCAAAAGCTACTGCCAATATCTTTTCAGAAAATTCTTTCTTACTTCTCTCATTTGAATTTTAATATATACTATATAAAGGTTTCTGTGTTAACTCTTAGAGCTCATCATTTTAGTTAATGTATTAATATTCTCTATCAATTCCTTCCATAAATCTCCAAATTCCTCTTGCCAAATTCATGAGAAATCACTATATTATATATAGAACAGTACGACTTTGCTGTTCTAAATAATGTATCCATGATTATAAAAATTATTGCTGCATTAAGTACAGAGAAAATAAGGCAGATCCATTTCCTAGGGCCAGTTTATATATTGGTAGAGTTAATTCTCCACAAATATTTTTCAGTCCTATAAAGTTTTAGAAATTTGGTAAATCATATTTTCTTTCTGAGTTCAATAAGCATGTATAAAACAACTTTTAGTAACTATTTTCTATTTTCCAGATTATTACTTTAAAACATTTTTTAAAAATACAAAAAAATTATTTTGAATTCCATTATCTAGTCCATCACAGATATTAAGCTTTACATAAAATTCTTTGTTCAATCACAAAACATTCCCACTCTGATGTAATGCTTTGCAATTTATATAAGTAACCCAAGTTCATTTTACTAATAGCTATTCAGTTGATTTTGGAAAGAAATTAGAATTTAGCTTAATTGAAATAATATTTTTCCTATTCGATAGTAAACAAAAGTCTAAATATTTGTACTTGCAGGATATATCCACATCGATTTCCATTTTTTATAATTAAACTATACAAAGACAATAGCAAATCTAAACTATAGAACTTTCTGCTATAAAAGGAATGGGGGCTGCATTCTCATACACCTGCCAATTAAGATTCCAACTTATGGAGAAAAGAATCATGCATGCATGCGTGTACACACAAACCATTAATTTATAGTATATGTAATCTGTTTAGAAAGAAGCAAATCTATAAATACAAAAATGAAAATGGTTTGGGATGTGAGAATATTGTATTTTTTTCTCTGTTACCTTTTTTCTATGGAACTCATATTGTAAACAATTTTATAAAAAGATATGCCAAGAAGATGACAAGAATAAGAGTTCTCTCCTGCATAAGATTATTTAACCTAAGCCATCTCAACTGTAAAAACTATGGATGCAACTTTGAGAAAACATTTTGAATGTGACAGCAAAATTACTTTGCAATGTTTATACATTTTTCATAATGTTGTTCCCAGTAGAACTGATTTCTATATTTCTTACAGCGATGGTATGAAGAAATGGCCTTTTAAAAGGATCAGGATTTGCTGACGCTGCTGTTGGAATGCCTTGATAGCTAAGAGACAATGCTGTGGTTAAACGCAGCATAGTAATAACTTTGAGGAATTAGAAGGTATCAAGAAAGGGAGTTGTATCACCATATGTATTCACATTTGTATGAGAAAAGGAGAAAAAGAGAGAAAGAGGAAAACTCGGAGGTAGACAGAAATGAAATGAGACAGCCAGAGCAGAGGATTCAAACAATGTGCCACTGAGTTCGATAAATCTATAGTTATTTTTTACATCCTGCAAGGTCATAGATGACGCTGACATTGGTCTCCTAGCAACCCACTCTACTAACCTACTTTTGTCCCAATCACTGGAGAATGGGTTTGGTGCTTTGAGCTGTGCTTCAACATGAAGAAGAAAGAATCAAAGTGATGCTGGGTAACTACTGATGAGAGAAATAAAAAATGTGTGTGCACACACACAGACACATACCACTTTTGGTCTCTTTCCTATCTATGTCTACAAAGCTCAGAGTGGTCTTTCCACAAATTTCCAGAAATGAAAATCAACTTCCAATAGTCACAGAATCATTGCGTTTTTTAAAACCCAAATACTAATTTTGATGTAGCACACATAATAACTTTAAGGCATTAATATGTGAGACATATAAAGTAAAATACATTTCAGTATAACTAGAATAAGGATATAATTGTAAATATGAACAAAGCAAAAATAAACTAAATTATTATATAGATTCTATGATTTTTAAGTTTTATATAGTAAAAGCAATTTTTTACAAACATAATTGTAAATTGTCAATTTATCACATTTGTCTTTCAAGTTCAGAGGCAATACTTTCAGAATTGGTTTCTTTGACTCTAAATTTTACAGGCTATATTTTCTCCTGAGTTATATTTTTTCTTCCTTTTTTAATCTATATTTTTATATAATTCTTTGGTTCTATGATTCCAAGTTTTCACATCACTTTCCTATCACTACAATTATATTGTTCTCTTTCTTAATTTTCTTGGAGGTCTTCTTAGCTCTGTGAAAGGTGATGAATATATTTTATCACATTTTGAAATATGTTATATATTTAAAATCAATTATTTCATCGATGAAAATATTTTATCCTATTTTGTCCATTTGATTTCTTAAGAAAGTAAATTGATTAGTGAGAGCTGATATAGTATGATATGAACTTCAACTCAGGAACTTTTCCAAAGTCATTAAAGCTTAGACTATTTGCACATTGGAGGACAGCTCATTCGTGTTCACTTTACTTAATATGATTTGCGCGTTTACCATTCAGTTATGTGATATGAATTTTATACCTCCCACTCTTTTTATCCTCTCCTGTTCTCAACTCTGAAAAATGCACTCAAGAAGATTTCCCATGTTCTTTAGTTTCTCATGTTTTTTTTTTTAAAGCACAAGTCTCAGAACTGAATGAAATTGTCCTGATGTGGTCTTGCCAACATGTAGGATAAGTGTTATCTCCTTGATCAATATATGTCTTACTTTTTAAAAGGCACCTTCTAATGCCTTATTTTCTTTAGAAAACATCACATACCATTAGGGCAAATGAAAGTTCTATTTTTTCCATAATTGTTGCTAATCTGTCACTCAAATTATACATTTGTGAAAAGACCGATCAAAATTTTGAGTCTATAAGAAAAAAATCATAATACTTTCTGTTAAATTGATCTTTTACATCTTGTGTCACAGTTTCAATCTTTTGAGATATGGTTTTGAACCATGATTCAGTCATGTAAACAACATCTCGTTTTTTCCTTTTGTCACATGACAATGCCATGTACACCATTAAATACTATTTTAAAGCACTGGTAAAAATCTACTGATAGGAACTTTAGTTTAAAGATGGTGTATTGAACACATCTATTTGTCTCCCCTGCTTTCCAAAATGTAAGTAAAATTTCCCTAGTAATCTGAGAAAAATATATAGTAATATTTGGAAGCAAAGAAATATATTTGGTGAAAAAATAAATAAAGCAGAAGAGGCAAACTGATGGATGTCAAGAACTGCTGTTTCTAAATCAGTGCAAGTGCTTGCTGAGTAAAGTGGGGAGACGGACATGGAAAATACATCATTGAGAATAAGAATTCAAAAATTCAATAACACAGATATAATATTTGCAAAATTTTACTTCGAGTTTTAATACTTTTCCTATATAAAGAGCAATAGCAAAGAATAGAAAATGAACATTTATTTTACTAGAAAAATAGACTAAGAACATGAATGTGCAATTTAAAATTAAAAAGGGCAATAATAAATACAAAAAATTAGTTGTACTATTAATAAAAAAAAATTGAGGTATAACTTATCCAATATTGATTGGCAAAAGGTAAAAGAGCCCAAAGTTAACAAAGGGTGAGAAATCAGAAACTCATTAAATACTGGTGCTAAGAGTAAACCATTATGATAAACAGGCTAACAGTATTTATTAAGGCTTTAAATGTTCATATACTTCTAGTTTAGTTTTATTTTGTTTTAAATATTCCTGCACTTTTGATCAGAAATTCTACATCTAGCAAATCATCCAAAAAGAAAGATAGACTGAATAAATTTATAGATAAAAAGATATTAATATAATCATTTATGTGTAAAACAAAACATAAAAACAATTTTCATCAATATACTTTTACTATGTATGATATGATTTGTTTACATAAATGAATACCTTAAAATTATTATAATGGATGTGGTAAACCTTTATATTTTCTCAAGGAGAGATGTCTATAATTGACAGTTGAGTGGAAAAGTAGTTTACAGAAGTATATGATTAACATCACTATTTTTTGAAAAACACGCACATTTATTTATATATAATTTTTAAAGGAAAATTGTAAAATTATTAAAACAGTTATTTCTGGGGTATAGCATTAGAGGCAACCTCCTGATGTTTTTCTATATTCTCTGAGTCATTTACAATGAGTACGTATTAACAGAAAAAATAAATATAATTATCTTTTGGTTTCTTTAATCAATTTAATAAAATAAAGCTAAGATCAACATATATGGAACACTCATAAGATGTTCTGCTGACACTGATTCTAGTCAATATTTGTTATGTGTAGCATTTCAACCACCTATAAATCTGTACTGAGTCCAATCAGTGCTATGTTGTCTATAAGAATATATAAATAGGCTGGTAAATAACGAGCTACAATACAGGTCTTTCTATCCATTTCTTTTACACTAATGTTCTGTACATTACTTAGACTATGATTTTATGATACTCACTGCCTGGTCCAAAACAAAACAAACAAAATATGGGTAAACTTGACCTTAATTATTCTAAGTAAACTCATGGTTGTACCCAGTGATCATCACTAACTCTCCGCCTTCGTCAAATTGTTCAAAATCATCTATTTGTGTCATGGACAGACATCAAACTTAACAATCTTTGGTTTCCAGAATCAACTTTTGCCATCTCTTTAAAATTGAATGTTATTCCCCACCGCGCCCCCCCCATATCTAATTAGCTAGTGAATCTCTCATTCTTTGTGTTATCTGATCCACCACATAAAGTGCTTTTACAATTATATCATAGTTGCCTTAAAATGGACAGGCATGGATTTTTAATCAGACCAATTTTTTGGTTCTACAGGTGACTTCTGCATGACCATGAGCATTTTATTTTACCTGTTTAGCATTAGTTTCTTCAGATATAAAACCAGAAGGGTAATATCTATCTCATAGGATCCTTAGGAAAGTTAGAGAGGATATATGAAAATGGCTAAGGACAGTTCCTGACACATAGTAGGCACTCAATAAATGGTGATTACTATGAAAATATTTTCTCCTCTATTTGGTGCACATGTGCTGATTAGTAATATTGGCTTTAACTTTGCAGTTTGAAGATCATTATCTTCTATAGAATGTACAGAACCAAAGTAGGAGCAAGTAGTTCTGCCTCTCATCTTCTATAATCATTACAATACTTCTTTGTCAGGAGCTGGATTACATCTCCTGTTTGTTTTTCTCTTTTTCTTCCTAGGTAGAGCTCTAAAACTGTTATTATGTCCATTCATATTTATAGTGTTCAAGTGATAACAGACTTCTTGTTACTAGATTTTAACAGACCTTTGCCATTCTTTCTAAAGAACTCCAAAGAATATGTCTCTCTCCCTTTCATCTACCCTGCCATGCTATATTCTGAGCTTTTCAAGGAATTATTTTCACAGTTTCAATGCTTTTTTTAGAAATATTCCTGATTAAAATTTACTGTATTTACATTTTTTAATATCCCTTGAAATTTAGCGTCTGATTATCAACCACACCCACATTTTCTCAGAGCACTTTAACATTTGCTTTTCTTTAGAGTACATATATTTAATAAGTATTCTTCCTTTTATTACTATAAACTCAGTATGACTAGCCTTTAGAAGGATTGGCCATACGCATCTTTTACATAAGAATCTCTATATTGCTATAAGAGGAAGTGAAACACGGTGAGGGGGTATAATGTCTTTTAAATGGCAGTAGTAATCAGGATGGCCTGAAAATACACTAGATCATGTGGACTTACTTATTATTCCTTTTAATTGGTTGTTTGTGGAATATTATTTGATGAGCCAAATGGAGAAATACAGTCACAAAAAGGTATCACAAAGTGAGAAGGTCCTTTTTGGTTCCTAAATTAAGAGATTATGATCATGAATGGACTGTCCTAGAATTTAATCCCAAGGGAAGTCATCCTCACCCTCAGATGTTTTATCTTAGAAAACAATGGTGAAATTGGAGAGGCTAAAAATGAGCAAGAAATGTAAATGAGCTTCATCACTTGAAGTAGAATTTTCATTAAAAAATGTGGAATCCAGTTTAGGTATGCAAGATGGTAGACTAGAAAGCTGCAGGCCCTCCTTCTGCCACTAGATACCAAGTTCACAACAATGTGTGAAAAATACCTCTGTGCAACTCTAGAAACAAGTTGAGAAGCTACAGCATCAAGTCACTATAAAACCAAGACAAGTTCTAGTGGAACAAAATGGGAAAATCTGTGACATCTGTTTGCCTGTCCATGGCCCTAGCCTTATGCAGCACAGTATGATACAATGAGAGGAAGCCACCTATACCAGGCTTTCTCTCTTAGGACGGAAAGAAAAGAGTGGACCATGTGTTCAAATCTCTGGCTGCCTGGGATATTCAAGGATTCTATAAGAGAATGTGTGCTTGTTTTGGTCTGAAGGGCTTGAAACAGGGACATGGAATAGACAGTTGGAGAGCAGGCCACACAGGCAGGTAGTCATTGGAGATGGTAGAGAAGAGGAATAGAAATGTGAATAGGGAAATAAGGGAGTTAGGGCAAAAGAATGGCAACGTTGGGAAGCAAAGTCCAAAATCTCTGACTTTAAATGTAATGTAAGCATGAGTCTGTGATGGTGAAAATGCTGATAATAGTAATGATAATGAAAAACAAAGCGTGAATGATATTAAGGGACACATTCCAAATAAGGAAAAAGATGAGCTGTATAAAATTTATAATAATAAAATGATCATTAATATTTCAACTTTGGAGTTGGTCAAGCATGGATTTTCCTTTGCATTCCATTCTTTCTCTCATCAACTATATAACCTTAGAAAATTACTTAATCTCTCTATATCTAACTTCCTTCACCTATAAAACATATGTATATTAAATAGTTATAATTTTACCTAGCTTATAGTATTGAGAGAATTACACAGAAGATATTTGGAAAAGATCATTAATACAAATAAGTAAATAATTAATTATAAAATAAAAAGAATAAAAATTAGCTATTCTTTTTAACTAATAAATGCATTACTATTTAGGATATTTATATAACATTATTATTTTATTATAGATATAGCAAATGAGATGAAATATGAGAAATTGCTTTAACTATAAAATTTGTAGTGTCACTTTTCATTAGCTCATTCAGAGATTTCCCCACCTTGTTCTTGAAAGAACGGAAAGAAAAATTAGCCTCCTTTGCTACTAGAAATGATTGTGTAACCTACTACTGACTGATAAAATGTAAAGCAAATCTACTCAGGGGTTCTGGAAAAGCTTTTTTTCCTTATACTCCCCAAAAGTACCATGAGAATAAAGTCTTTTCTGCTTCTCTCTTCCTTACTCTCTGTAATGTGACAAAATAATGCTGAAGCTGCTCCAAACAACTTGTGACCACAAGAAAAAGGCCAAGAGAATAAAGAAAGGTAATGACCAAAGACGCTGACTTCACTGAATTGCTGAAACACTCCTACTATAATAAGAAGACCAGCCTCGTTTTCTTCTCATTATGGGAGGAATCCCCATTGGTTAGGTCACTCTTAGTAATTCTATTAATTGCAGCCAAATCCATTTCCAACAGGCACAACATTTTAATTACGATGATATTTAGTCTTCAAAGCTTATAATTTATATACGAGTCCTTGGGGATTACTTATACATTGTTTTAAGTATGCAATCATTACTAATATGGGTAATTCTCTGCTGGCCCTGACCATAAAATACCTCATCTCTGGAAAAACAATAGGAAGAGATCACCCAGTGTTAGAAAAGCATTGCTCTGTAGCCAGTACATTTAGGATATAAACCCAGTCTTCTACGGATCGGCTCTGTGCATTTTGCCATATTTCTTAAGTTTCATTTTCCCAATATGAAATGAAGGTGAATAATATCTATCTCACAGGTTAGTAGCTAGAATTAAATAAGATATTTTAAAATGCATAAAAATGTACAGAGAACAAAGTAAATGCTCAAAAAATTAATTGTTTTCTAGGCTGATAATGATCCTTAGGAAGTTATTGCGGTAGTCCTTTCATTCCCTGTCTAGAAACATAGCTAGTTGGTGAATTATTTGCTCTCCTACATTATTTATATCTGGTTGTAGCAGAAGATAATGTGATATTACCATCCCTTGTGGCATGTGGCTGAAATTCCAATAGTTTTGTAATTAGTGTAATATGGGTTTTGAATGAAGTGACTGATTATTAATATTTTCTATATGAGATATGACAGATTTCCTCATATGTGTATAAAATAATTATAATAGTACTTACTTGGTTATGTAAATTTTAAATTAGGAGAGGCAAATAGAATAACTCTATACCTGGAATCAGCTAGTCATTATTGTTAATTTAACTGTAGTTATATATCTATATCATCTTCCCTAATAGACTAGAAGGCAATGTTTTACAATCTTAAATCTATACAATATTAACATCTTGGACTGGATACATCTTTGCTGGGGAAGGAAAGAGGTGTCCTTATATTCTAAGATATTCAGCACCATCCCTGTCTGATACCCTCCACATGCCAGTAATACCTCCAACCTGAGCTGTGAAAACCAAAACTGTCTCCAGACTTTGCCAAATGCACCCCTGGGGATAAATTTCCCCCCAGATGAGAACAAACACTGTAATTCATCAAAGGAAGAAAGACAATATTGTGGATCTAAGAGGCTTACAGGGAAAAAAAAGAACAAATGTTAGTTGAATTGAATATGTACAAAAAAGCATTTAAATCTATATTAGTGATTTCACTAATACTATTTTCTTTTTTGGCACTGTTATCAAGTTCTTGTTGATTCAGAGATCTCAGAATTGAATAATGAAGTTTGGAACATCGAAATTTAATTAGACATTAAAATTTATGAGCACATATAGAAATGTTTAATCAACATTGAAAGCTAAAGACATAATATTTAAGTAGCATAACTAAAATAGAAAAGAACTATTTTAGAAATGATTGTATACCATTCTATAATATTGAGAAAGCAGCCACAGAATGATTTCATGTAAATTCTCTAAGCTAGTAACTGATTTTTAAATAGCCAAAAAATTTAAATATCCTTGTTAAGTGAGAATATCCATTGTATAATTTGAAAAATTCTAATTTAGCTTCTATTTAGCCGACAGGCAAAGATAGGAAATCTCTGATAAAATAAATTATGCAGTTTTATTGAACTGATGTGTGTCCATGTCAAAGATTAAAAGTGAACATTCTAAAACGATAGTGATTACTGAACATATCACATATCTGTAATTTAGATAAATGTGCAATTGTTTTAATTGGTACATCTAGAAAAAAATTTTACATCCTCATATAAAGGGATGTTTTTTTCTAATTTTACCCTTTTTATCTACCTGGAGTATAAAATACATCCTTTAAAATTAGAAGAAAAAATCTTCTGTGTTAACTTTTTAAAATAAATACATTGATCTTTCTGTGGCCTTACATCTGAATGTGTGTGTGTGTGTGTGTGTGTGTGTGTGTGTGTTGTCCCTCTAGATCCAGGTAATTCACTGGCTCAGAGTCTGCAAACCCATTTCAGGATCTAAGTACTGAAAACTTCTTTAAAATGAAATCTTCCCTTTAAAAAGTATGAACATTCCCACGTAGGGAGAGAAACAGTCTTTTACACAAAAATATAAATTAAGTCAACCACTTTATTTTCTCTAAGGTAGGAAAAGTTGGAAGAGCACAGAAGAAGAGAGTTTTTTGAGGATTAGGTGTATTGGTGACAGAACACTTCGGCAAATCAATGAAATGACAGATTTTCAAGCCAAATGTTTGAGATACTACAGAAAACAAACAAAAGTTAAGAATGTGCTGCTATAAATTTTACTTATTCATATACTTCTTAATTTAGCTAAGAAAGAAGAAAATAGAACTAATATTTAATGAATGTGTAGTGTGAATGCATTATGTAATTTAATCCTTCCTGCAATCTAGTTGTTGGTACATTTTCTGAATTTTATTGTTAAGGGAACTATAATTTCAACTTCAACTAATTTGAGCAAGATAATAATCTATGCTGCTTACTCTATACCATGGTAGTTAAGAATACTGTGTAAAAATTTCAATGTAGCTCTTTCAGAAAGGTGGAAGGTTTTTAAAAATGTATCCACTGATTTTTATTAAAATCAAAAACTTAGTGTTAGACAAACATACATTTTTATTTTAAAAAAATAATATAATGTTCAGTATTCTGTAATTTTTCCTAATTAAAAATTATTCAATAATTTATTAGTTTCTGAAAGAGAGCGTATATACAAATTATTGGTTAGATAGGTCCCTGTTTGACTCTAATTTGCTTATAAATCATTGACAATGGTGTATCACCATTTACTACGGGATAAAATCATAATTGCTTTTATAAACACAATGCTTAATAATTAACAATACATTTTCACTTATACCTACTCATTTGCTTCTCATAACAACTCTATGAGTAAGTCAAAAAGATTAATTTAATGATTGATTAAAGTCTCATAATTCCAAAAAATATTTAGAGGAACTTCTAATAACATATAATATATAATGATGACAAGGATTATTGTAAGCATAGTTAAGGCAAAAATTAAGAAAAATATATTAATACAAGGGTAAAGTTAATAAACAAAATCATGCCAGAAAGCCCAACACACCTATTAGAAATTAGTCACACATTTTACAAAAGCAATTTTGAAAAACTAGAAGAAAAATTATTAACTGTAATATATGATTCAGAGGTTATAAAGGATAAGCAAGTTATTCAAAATCAACTCATTATTCTTGATTAAAAAACAAATTTTTTTTGTCCTCAAATAAGACACCAACTAAAACAGTCAACAACAATCTCAAAAAATATCTTTCACTAGATACAAATTGGGTTTCTTAGAGCTATTTATCATAATGTTCCTCAATGTTGGAAGGTACTATACACATATATTTCGGTGGAAGCGAATGTTTAGTGTTCCGTAGATGGCAAATGTAAACCTTAAGGTAGTCAACATTTATATTTGGCCAAAGTTAGAAAGAAAATGGTAATATAAAGAACTCAAAATGTATTGTTTCACCTCGATTACAGAATATTTCCATACAATGTGCTGTTTTTGTCTGGCTATACATAATGACTGTGCCATAGTATTTTTTTTACCCACCTGCATATACTAATTGCTATATCTCAGGGATACAGGGAATACTCTCTCCATTCTTAAGAATTTCATTACCAGTAAGGTAAAATAGGCACATAAAAAATTAACTATAAAATCATGAACTATATATAATAGGGCATAAAAATGGCTCTGAGTGTTCAGAAGAATAGCATTTATTTTTCGTATAGAGAGAAACTTAGATAAGCTTTCATAGTAATGCAAATATTCATGTAGGATTTTGAAAGATGAAACAAATGTGTCTGATTTTCAACAAAGAAGGGCCCCATAGAGGAAACATCAAAAACAATAGTTGTTGAAAGATTACAACATATTCTGTGGAATATAGAAAAGAAGACAACATTTAAGAAGACAGACTGAAAAGAGATGATGAAAAGACCTGAATGCCCTGCTGAAGAGCTTGAATTTTATTCTGCAAGCAAGGGAGAGATCAATATAGATTTTAATTAGGAATAGAACAAAATCAATTTTCTCATTTGCAGTCATGTGGAAGATATATACCAGCGGTAAGAAGACTAGTGAAGAAATTTCTTAAAAATAAATTCACATCATATTTCGTGCTTTAGCAATTAGTACATAAAGACTATACTAACTTGCAAGTCTAGAATAACTGTTCCTGATCCACGACAACTAGATTCCCAGATTGGACATATTCTCAGTGGCACTGCTCGTCTCCCCACATCTCCTGAAATAACAAATAAGAACACCTTGCTTTATATAGGTGGGGGTAAGGAAATAATGTTGGCTAGAAACCCAAATGTCTGTGAGCTAAAGGCAAAGTAGAAACACCAGGAATTGAAATGGGCCTGCAGGAGTTGAGCCTCAAAATGAATGAACGAATGAATGAATAAAAGGAGTCCTCGAAGTCCTAAGTCCTCAAAGCAAAGTCAAACTCTCTTTCCCAAGTGTCCTCAAGTTAAGTAACAGAACTGCCATGCCAGTGATTAAAAACTTGGATGACTGCATACATACACGCACACACAACACTCACACACATGCACATACACAAAGCATCAACAAATACAGCAAATACTTATAGTCAATATAGACAAACAGCATAATATTTGATTACTAAAGACTTGCTAATATTGCTATTATCCAATACATAAAATAGAATTATATGAAATGTTTAAAGAAATAATAGAATAATATGTAGATATAATGAGACTAGTTAACCGAGATAAACATACTTCAGAAAAATTATTTTCCATAATTAAAAAATATAACTGGTGAAATTTGAAACTCAATAGATTAGCTAAAGAGAGAATTAGTGACTTGGAAGATATATCCAAACAATCTACAAAAAGTAATGAAATCAAAAATAAAAATGGCAGTTTAAAGAAATGGAACATAAAATGGAAGGCTTATCATAGAACTGTGCAGAATACATAAATTATTCATGGGTTAAAGAGGAAAAAATTTATGGGTCAAGGGAAGTTAGAATATATTTTGAATAAATAAAATGAAAAGAAAATAGAACAAAATTTGTTGAATGCAGCTAAAGCCATGCTTAGAAATTTACGGAATTAAATGTTCATATTAGAAAAGTATAAAAGTCTCAAATCAAGAATCCACTTTAAGAATATATAAAAAGATGAGCAAATTAAACACAAAGCAGGCATAAGGAAGGGAATAACAAAAATAGAAACAGAACTCAATGAGGTTAGGAAGTCAAAATTAATAAATAATATCAATTAAAATAAAAACTAATTCTTTGAAGTGGTCAATATGATTGAATATTCTTAAACCAGATTGACTAAGAAATAAAGGAAAAAAATACATATTAATGATAACAGGAAAAAAAGAGGAAATCATTACAAATCCTATAGACTTTAAAGAAAAAAAAGAAATATTAACAAAAAATTCTATGCCCAGTAATTCAAAAACAATTTTATATAATTGAATTATTCAATTATACAAAATGGATAATTTTCTTTAAAAAAATTAAACTACCAAAACTCATTCAAAATGAAATAGCTAACCTGAATAGCACTCTATCTATTAAAGAAATTGCATTTGTGATTGTTGAATTTGAATTTCTTGCATTTCTTCATGAGTTGGAGTGAGACACTGATTACCCTCTTTATTTGTATAATCTTCTCAAGGATCTTCGTATAGCAAATATATCAGAAGGACAACCATATTTACTGCCTATTATAAAGATTTAAATTCTCTAAACTCAATATCTGTCTTTTGTAATGAAATCCTTCAAGTGCAGGCATCATCTAGATCTTTTTATGTCACCTTCTGGGAAATGGGGTTCAGCACACTGAGGCAAAAATGCTGACAACGTAGCACTGTTATTTTGAGAAATAAACTATGCTTCATCCATGAACCAAGATTCTCAAGTCTTCTACCAGCATCCACGAAACTCAATATAACTTATTAACTTGCAAGTAGTGCAGAATCTCAGACCTTTCATAAAACTTGAAATGTAAGGTCTAGATCATTTCATTCCTGAATTTGCAAATATTTAAAAAATAATATCACCAATTCTTCACAAAGTTCTCCTGAAAACAGAAAAGAAGGAGCATTACCAAGCCACTTTATGAGGCCAGCATTATCCTGATGTCAAAATATGTTAAGGATATTACTAGTAAAGAAAATTATAGACAAATATTTCTCATGAACATATACACAAAAATTACTAACCAAATATGAACAAATCAAATTCAGTAATGTGTAAAGCAGATAATATACCAAGACCAAGAATCATTTACCTTTGGAATGTAACACTGGATTATATTCAGAAATCAATTAATTTATGTAATTCTTCATATCAACAGATTATAGAAAATGAAATATATCATCTCAATCATTGCAGAAAAAGCTTCTGAAAAAATTCATTGTCTATTCAAGATAAAAGGTTTAAAAAAACTAGAAATAAAATAAGTTCCTTTAACTTGATAAAGAGCCTACAAAAAACTTTCAGCTAGCATCATAGTGAACAGTGAAAGACTGAATGCTATTCTCCTAAAACTGGGAACAGGAAAGGAAATACACTCTCATTCCTATTAAAGCATTCTATAATCTGATGATTAAATCTCTGTGTTTTTTCTTTTAAGTGAGTGAGTGCTTAGGCTGTGATCTTAAGAAGCATTTCTTAGCCTTGTCCTCTCCTTCGCCTTTACATGAGAAAGAAAGGCTACAGCAGGATGGAGTTCTCTATGTCTTTTCCTAAAGGTCAAGAGAACCAGAATAGCCAAAATCAGTTTAAAAAGATAAAATTACAAGATTCACGTTGCCTTATTTAAAATTACAAATCTCGATAATAATCAAGGCTGCGTGGTATCACAAAAGAATAAGACATAAGTAAATGGAACAGAATAGAAAAGCCTGGGATAGTCTCAATAGTTTCAAAGGCATTTCAAAAAAGAAATTATATAACTTTTTCAACAAATGGTACTGGAACAATTAGAAACCCATATACAAAGAAAAAAGTAACCTCAATTACTATCTCATGCCATATAAAACTTAATATTAAATGGATAATAAACCTAAATGCAAAGCCTAAAACTGACACTTTAGAAGAAATTAAGAGAAAATTCTTGTGACCTTAGAGTAGGCAAAGATGTCTCAGATAAATATCGAAAGCATAATAAATACTCTATTTCATCAAAACTAATTGTCAAAAAAAACAAACCTGAAAGACTTTGAAAGACATAAAAAACTAAAAAGACAATACAGAGGACTCCAGCTGAGACATGCAAAGAGCTTGACTATACTTCTATACTCAAAATAAAAAAAATTAAAAATTAAAAAAAACTAAACAAACTGAAAAAGAAATGACTTATTCGATCCATCAGGTAATTGAGAATACAAAGCAAACTGTCACCTCAGTATTAGAGTGACAGACAAATACAGAGAATCATAGCTGACATCAGCTTACCAGAGAGAAGCTGCTGGAAAGAGTAATAAGTACAAACACTTAAGTAGTAATGATGAATTGCTTAAGGCTGAAAGTAAATTAGCTTGAGAGTTAAATACTCCTGGGGAGCCAGTCCTAAGCGATCTCCCCCACTTTTGGGGTTTTATCTACAGGAACCACACTAGGTCCCTCATGGTGAAATTCAGAGAAAAATCCCCTCTTTAATCAGGTATGGGAGGTGAAAAATAACCATTTTCAGATATGCCCAGGGTAATCATACTGAAATCATGCCCTCCAGGAAAAACTACTTTACCAGAGCCTTACTGGACCTGGAGGAAGGGCATTCAGAAAATACCATGCTGCTGTAGCTTTCCTCTTTTATAGAAATGGAAGGGGAAAAAAAGGCTAAGAAATACTTTATTAGGTCACAACTCATGGCCTCACCTACTAAAAAAGATCTGAGATTTAATTATAAGATCATAGAATGCTTCTCTTCCCCAACGTCTTGTACCACATCAGCAGGACTACAGTATAACAATGGTGCATTATAACTAAGGTGGCAGCAAGACACAGACCCTATTCAAGAATGCATTCATAAGAAAACCCCAACACAACAGTGGAGAGAAGAAAAAGAGATAGGTAGGAAGGAAGGAAAGGCAGGAAAGGAAAGGAAGGGAAGGAAGGGAAGGAAGGGAAGGAAGGGAAGGAAAGGAAGGAAGGAAGGAAAATGAAGGAAGGAAGGAAGGAAGGGAGGAAGGAAGGAAGGAAGGAAGGAAGGAAGAAGGAAGGAAGGAAGGAAGGAAGGAAGGAAGGAAGGAAACTGGAGAGAACACCTATAGCTATAGGAAACATTAAATATAGCCAAAGCTCCTAGCCAGATTAACATAAACCTCACACTAAAAGCCTGATTATATTACTAGAAACATCATGTTCCGATTTCATTAAAACAATAAAAGCGTGCTAAAAGGCGAAATAAAACATGGTTTGAAGAAACAAGGAAAGCCTCAGAATCAGACTCAGATATGTCAAAGAATTTGGATTATCAGATAAAAAAAATTTAAAATAACTATGATTAGTATGTTCTGAACTCTAATGGAAAAAGAAAACAACATGCAAAAACAAATAATGTAAGCAGCGAGATGTAAACTCTAAGAAAGAATCAAAAGGAAATGCTAGAAAGCACACCACCGTAACAGAAATGAAGAATGCCTTTGATGGGCTCATAAAACATGACCAATAAAAGAATCGGTGACTTTGAATGTAGGTCAATAAAAACTTCCCAAACTGAAATGCAAACAGAAGATCAAAATTAAAAAAAAAAATGAAACAAAACATTTAAGAACTGTGGAATAATTTCATTATTTAACAAACACATAATACAAATACCAGATGGAGAAAAAGAGAAAAGAAATATTGAAAAAAATATTGATGAAAATTTCCCCAAATTACTGATGAATACCAAACCACAGCTCAGAGAACACGAGGCAGGATAAATACCAAAAAAAAATCTGTGTATATCATATTCAAACTTCAGAAAACCATGACAAAAGGAAAATCTTTTAAAAAGCCAGAGAGAAAAGAAAGACCAACTGACTTATAAAAGGATGAGAATAAATTATATCAAACTTCTCAGAAACCATGTAAGCAAAAAAGAATGAAATGAAAAATTTAGTATTGCAAGAAAAATAAAACAGTCCTATAATTGTGTATTTAGTGAATTATCCTTCAAAGGTGAAGGTGTATTAAAGATTTTTTCAGACAAACAAAAGGGAAATTTTTCACCAATAGACCTACCTTGCAAAAAAAGTTTTTCAGGGATAATTGAACTGAATGAATGACAGAAATATTTTAATGGGCAGGACAGAGGAGTTAGGAATACTGTGATCACAGGTACCTTCACTACCTGTGTACTGGTAGAGTGTTATTTGAAGATGAATTTAAATTACCTGTAAATATATATTATAAACTCTAACTCGATCACTATATTTTTAAGTGTAATTGACATTCAAAGAAAGAAAAAATCATAGAAAATACCCAATGAAATCCAAGAAGGCAGAAAAAAGGATAGAATATGAAAAAAGAAAAGAGACAAAGAAAAACTAAAACAAATAGAAAACACCTAAAAAATGGTAATTATTAATCCAACCATAACAATAATCATCATAAATGTGAATGGTCCAAATATACCAATTAAAAGATAGACTGTTAAGAGTGGATAAAAAATAAAAATAAAATAAAAATAAATAAACACAAAAAAGACCAAACTACAGGTTTGTTTACAAGAAAGCCACTTTAAATATAAAAACATATAGATTATAAGTAAAGGAAGGAATAAACATATACCATGCTAACATTAATCTCCCCCCCCCAAAAAAACTACATTAATTCAGACAAAGCAGACTTCAAAATAAGATAATCTATAAGGGTTAAATTAGGGCATTACATAAAGGAGTTAATTCTTTAAGAATACATAACAAATTTTAATGTGTATGGACATAACAATAAATCATCAAATACCTGAGGGAAAAATTAATAGTACTAAAATAACAGACATACCTAACACCATAGTTAGAGACTTCAGCACTCCTCTACCAGTAACTGACAAATCCAGCAGGTTTGAAAATCAGGAAAGATATATTTGAACTGAATAACACCATCAATCAACTAGATCTAATTAACATTTATAGAACACATCTTACAACAGTAGCAAATTACACACATTCTTCTGAGGCTCACATGGAATATTCACCAAGGTAAAGCCCACCGACTTAGAATTCTGTGTACATTGAATTATCCTTCAAAGAACAGAGTAATAAAGATCAGCCATGAAATATACCTTAACAAATTTAAAACAATGGAACCATACAAAGTATACTTTCAGATCACAATGGATTAAATTAGAAACTAATCATAGAAGGATGGTCAGAAAAATCCCAAAATACTTGAACATTAAACAACGAACTTTTAAATACCACATGGATGGAAATCGTGTGGTATTTAGTTCAAAATATTTTGAAATAAAATAAAACAAAAATACAAGATACCAAAATTTGTGGAAGGAGCAAAAGCAGCACTTAAAAAAAAAATCTATAGCAATGAATGCAACATACGAAAATCAATTAGCTCAAGCTTCTACCTTAGGATCTAGGGGGAAAAAAGATCAATTTAATGCTGAAGCAAGCAGAAGAAAAAAATAATAAACTTAGCACAGAAATAAATGAAATAAAAAACAGGAACTCAGAAAACCAATGAAACCAAAAAACTGCCCTTTGAAAAGATCAACAAATTGATAAAACTCTAGCCAAGGTAACCAAGAGAAGAAGGAGAAGAAACAAATTACTAATACCAGAAATAAAAAGAGGGATCATCACTACTGATCCCAAGGACATTAAAAGCATTATAAGGGAATATTCTGAACAACTCTGCCCAGAAATAAAACTTGGAAAAAAAGGGAATAATTCCATTAGCATCCTCCAAAAATAAAATACTTAGGTATAAATTTTACAAGGTATATATAAGGTCAATATGAAGAAAACTACAAATTTCTTCTGAAAGAGATCAAAGAAGTTCTAAGGAAATTGAGATGTATTCCATGTTCGTGGATAGGAAGACTCAATATTGTTAAGATATTATTTCTTCCCAGCTTGATCTGATTCAAGGAAACCCTAATCAAAATCCCAGATGTTTTGTGTATATCAAGAAGCTGATTCTAGAATTTATGTCAGAAAAATAACAAAAGAAAACAAAAGCCTAAAAAACAGAATACCCAACACACAGTACTGAAAAAGAATAAAGTCAAAGTAGTAAAATTAACCACTTTCAAGACTTGCTATAAAGCTATAGTAATCAAGATACCATGGTACTGGTGAAAGAATAGAAAAAATATTAATAAAAAAGAACAAAGAGCTAGAAACATAAGCATATGAAACTGATCTTTGTCAAAGGAGCAAATGAAACTCAACAGTTTTTTTCATCAAATGGTGCTATAACAACTGGACATTCAGATGAGAAAAAGAATGAATCTAGACAAAGACCTTACACCATTGACAAAAAATAACTGAAATGGACCATATACCTACATAATGGTAAAGTACAAAACCATAAGAATTTTGGAGAATATTATAAGAGGAAATATATGTGACCTCAGGTTTGGAGAAAAGCTTTTAGTTACAATATCTAAAGTCACTCCATGAAAGAAAAAAATTATAGTCGGACTTTATTAAAATTAAAAATTTCTGTTCAGACAAAAACAGTTAAGAGAATGAAAAGACAAGCTACAGACTATATGAGATTGTTTGCAAAACACTACCTGATAAAGTACTTGTACCCAAAATATACTATGAATCTTCTAACTCAATAATAATAATAATAATAAATAAATAAATAAATAAATAAATAAATAAATAAAAAGGACGAAAGACCTAAATAGACACTTCACCAAAGAAGATTTACAGATGGCTAATAAGCATATGAAAAGATGCTCGACATCATATGTCAGAAGGGAACTGCATATTGAAATAACAATAAAACCTACTGAGGACTCTGGCTCTTGATCAGAAAAAAACCTAGATGTAATTTTTCAGGCTCAACCATAAGCAACGTCAAAGGCTTTACCTGCTAGGCCTCACAGAGGAGAACTGCTCTCTCCCCATCAGTCACTGCCATCTTTGAAGGGAGCTGCAGTCAATGTTTCAAGCTCCCCTGGCGAGCCATGTTTTTATGGATATTTGCATTCTTAGCCCAGGTGCCTTCATTCTGAGATCTCTTTATCTTGGCCTTAGTTCCCAGCTCTGAGTTACCTCAGCCAAAGCCTCCTTATGGGGAAAGAGCAGGTACCTTAAAGACATTTTTTCCACTAACTCAGTACTCAGCACTTTTCCACTCCTAGACCTCCTGCCTCTCCATCCCCACCAGTCCCCAAGGTCCATTAAACTAAGGAGCCTTTCATTCAGGGCTCCCTTGACCCTGAGAGGACCCCCACATCTGTGCCGATCCATCTGACCCTGATGCACAGTGTTAAGTGAAACAAGTCAATATGAAAAGGCTACACTATAGCTGGTAGTAGCCTATTTTACCTGTCTTGATTAAGTCTGTATGCATCTGGGGGAAAAAAATAGCGTTTATCAAGGGTTCAGAGATATTGGGATGGGATAAATAAGTGCAACGGGATTTTTAGAGTGGTGATACTATTCTGTATAATGCTGTAATGATAAATATATGATATTATACACTTGTCAAAGCCCACAGAACTATACAACACAAAGAGCAAATCTTAACATAAACTATAGAATTTGTTTAATAATAATGTAAGGTTGGTTTGTTAATTGTACCAGATGTACTACACTAATGATATAAGATGTTAATAGAGGAATTGTGTGGGTTTGCATATGAGTATTATCTTAATATCTGACTACTAATTTTTCTGTAAATTTACAACTGTTTTAAAAGATAAAGTGTGTGCATATGTATGTATGTAGGTAGATCAACTGATCAACAGATAGATTATAGATATAAATATATGGTACTTTCTCCTACATTATTCTCCAAAATTCTTATAGTTTTGTACTTTCCCATGCATATGTATATATATATATATATATATATATATATATATATATATATATATATATACACACAAAGAGAGAGAGAGAGAGAGAGAAGCAGGCCACAGGTTGAGAGAAGTATTTGCAAAACATATGTCTTATAAAACACTTGTATTCAGGCTCTACCAAGGATACTCAGAACTCACTAATAAAAAAACAAATAACCCAATATTATATGTGCAAAATTTTTGAGGCTTTCACCAAAATAGATATCCAGATGGCAAAAAAGCACATGAAAATGTGACCAACATCATTCATCATTATTTAAAAGCCAAGTACAAATTAAAACCCAAATCAGTTACCATTACACACCTACTAGAAAAGCTAAAACAAAACCAAAAATATTTTAGCTATATTAAGTACTAGTGATGGTATGGAATAGCTGGAACTTTCAATCACTGAAAAATAACTATAATAAAAACTAAGCAATACTTTTTCATTAACCTGCTGGTTGGAAAACAATATAGTAAGGCCGCTTTAGAAAAGTTTGGCAATTTCTAATAAAGTTAAACACATACTTTCCACTCATCTCAACATGCCACTCTTAAGTATTTATTTGAGAGAAATAAACCTGATGTCTCACAAAATCATGTATGGGAATGTTTATACTACCTTTATTCACCATTGCTGAACAAATCTCAAACTACAAACAATATATTGTTGCTTTAAAAGAGCCAGAAATCAGTGGTGCATGAGGGTAGATGTCTCCCAATTCTCATTTTCCTCACCTTAGCTTTTCAGATCAGTTAGAGGATTGGGAGGAGCTGGAATGAGCACCACTCTAAAACAATAATTCAAGAGAAAACTGGTGTAGTGGATAGATAAACTGAGAGCATATATTTTGACCTCCTCCTAGTGATTTCCTGTACAAGAGAGATGGAGAGTCACAAAATACATTTCTGAAAATCTCCTAGAACTAGCTTTGTGGTTGAGGTTACAACAATCAGATGCACTTCCATACAACATGAGTTGAATTAAGTAGAAACAGAAGCAGAGCTTATGGCTTCCATTTTACTGATCAGGTTTTAGCAGATGCTAACTGGTCCAAAGCCAGCAGCTGTAGCTTGGGTTTCCAAATCAGGTGGGTGGCTTCCTGATGTTGGCAAGATCATTAACTCCCTTGAGCCCTGTGGGATGGCTTTGAGAAACCAACCTCCACATTCAGTCTAAAGCTTATTCTTCAGTCTTCCAAGCAAATCTGAAAGCCATTTATTTCCATTTAATAAATTATTTTCTGTATCAACTAGCTAGGGTGAAGTGTGTCCTCTCCTAACTTGAACCTAGACTGAGAGAGATGGAAAACTGTATAATTGTCTTTCAACGAAACCTTGCTCTCTTTTGCTATATAGTTTTAAAAAGCTTCTCTTCCCTTAGTCACGTTTTTGTTTATTTTATAAGGTCCAATAATGTATAATGTTATTGCTAAGTGGAAACATGATGGATGCTTTTTGCTGGTTAATAAGAAGGCATCCATGAATGACAGCCATGCTACCCTAGTTTCTCACTGTCCACTTCCCTTGCTCTATTTCAGTTTTCTTCAAGAGCAATTTTCAATACTTGATGTTACATCAACTGGCAGTCACACAAATAACATAGATCTTAGGTATATAAAGTAATTGCTGATTGGATCCCGTCTTTGAAAAGGGAAAGATTTAAGTTCTGACCTTCTGTGGGAGATAGGAAATGACAGATTGGAATACCTTATTTAGGACTTTTTCACTTCCATATACAATATGCATTTTGTCTGTAATGATTAGTCTACTTTTTAAAGCGAAACACAATGTTTTGTTTCGCGTTGTTTGTTTTGGTTCAAATGGCCCATTCAAATAATATCCTTGAAAAGAAATTATAACGGACAGTCACATAATACTACAATTTTATAGCAATACAAATTCTGCTTCAAAGAAACAGGTATCGATAATATGCTTGGTGTTAAAATTTTTTTCAAAAAAGATATAATAAGTCTCATACAACTATAAAACAAACACGTATTAAAGATTTTATTTAACTAACTAAATTAGGGACCTGGTTAAGATGTTATAAGCAGTTCAAAGGAAACAAAGAAATACAAATTTATGTGCAGTAAAGAAATATTTAATGATTTACAAATGGACATGAAAATGACTTTGTCCATAAGGAAGAAGGTTAATCAACTGGCTCTCTACTGGACAGATTTTTTTCTTGTGTTTAGGAAATAATTATTTTGTATTGCTATCAGTTATCTACAACTTACAGATGGTAAAAGAGCACAAAAGCAATGTCAGAGCAGAATCAAATAGCCCAGAAGGGTATTCACTAAACAAGGGTTCAGCAAAGTACAGCCCACAGACCAAATTCTGGCCCTCAGTTGATTTTTGTTCTGTTTTTTTCCTCCATTTTTTTATGATAAAATACACATAACATAAAATTTACCATCTTAACCATTTTTAAATATGCATACAGTCCAGTGTTTTAAGTACATTTATATGCTATGTAACCATCACCACCATCCATTTCCAGACTCTTTTCAATCTTCAAAAATTGAAATCATATACCCATTAAATACTAACTCTCCATTCTCTCCCTCATCCTAGCATCTGGAAACTGCCATTCTGCTTTCTGTCTGTATGATTAAATAATGAGTCTATTTTTTACCTAGAAAACAAGCTACATTAAGTACAAATTCTTTTTATCTTTTCTTTGTAGAATAACTGGAAGAAATAAACAATATTCTTTTTCATGAACCTCATAATATGACAATCCTGTAATTTATGTAACTGAGTATTTTTGATACCATTTTATACATTTTATACATTATAGTTTGGTTTTAATGCATATCATACTTTTATTTGTTTGGCTCTATCTTCACTTGGGTGTAAAATCCAAGGAAGAAAGACTTTTTTTTTTTAGCAACATATTCCTAGTGCCTAGAATAGGGCCTGGTAAATATTTACTGAATGAATTAAATGAATGAATGGCAAGTTCCTCATTCACAGCCCCCAATCCTTACAACGCATTTATATTTAACCAACCTATTGCTGACATATTTTTAGTAAGAAACTTGTTTCTGTGCACACAGGCACTTGTATAACACTTCTCCAACATGTATTTTCTTACACAGCCACTGTAAGAATTTTATCTGTTTCCTCAGTTGTCATCTCTGCTACTTTATGCCAGAAGTTGATATTGTGCACAGATATTTTATTTGGCTTAAACAATGTTAAAGTATATCAAGAGATTGAAAACATTTAAGAAGCAGAATATTTTCCCTGAAAAATCCAGATATCTGGCTTCTGTTGAACAATCCGATATTACAACACAGGACCTACCATTTTTCATGACAGTCATTAGCTGTATCTGAAGAGCTACTCTACCTGTAGACAGAATATGTATTTCTGGCCTTCTTCTCTCATTTATGACCCCTGTTCTCTGCTTGTCCCCTGAAGGCATTTGACTTTTTGACCCTTGCTCTAAGTAACTTTTGGCAGTTGTAGCTTTCTTTTTGTTCTGATTTGCATTTTGGGAATATAGACACAAATATTGTAACTAGCTGTCAAGGTCATGTGACAGGTGTTTAAAAAATGGAATCTCTGTTATTTCATCCCTATTAAAACCAAAGTATGTAGAGGAAGACACCTAGTATAAAGAATGAGTTAATGTTATGCAAAATCATATAGCTCTTGCACATTGGAAATATTTGAGTCTTCGTTTCACCTGCAGTATTAGAATCACTATGTGATGATGGATGAAAAGAAAAAAGATATTTTTTTATACATTCATTATGGTATGGAATGACTCAACTCATCTTCATTTTTTGCTTTATTTTTGAATGATACATTCATTTTGCATCACATGTGTGTGAAAATTCTGAACCATATTTCGATTACAGGCTCACGGATTTTTTTTAATTCAGTTAATTTAGTAGTAAGAGAGCTGTTATATAGACCTCATCAATAATTACACAGAAGGGTCTGTTAGACTAACAGATGCTCTAACAGTATAAACAAAATGTTTTGTTTTGAGTTCTTTTTAACTTTACATATTTAATTTTAATAATATTTTAGTTTAGTTATCATCATTTATAGCACTATAAATTTAGTTTTAAACATACACAGCATGAAATTTTTATACTTATGAAATATATAGTATTTCAAGGCATAGTTATCCATGAATTGATTTGTTAGGGGACAGTTAGAGTACAATCTAAAATTCTGGATAGATAAAAAGGCAAAATTAGATATGAATGATCTTATTTAATGAAGTCATTACCTATACAGATGAGGCAAAATTGATGGAACCAAATCATTAGGACAATTAAGTATTTTTCTATTAAAATCTTACAGCTTATTGTTTCAAAATAGTAACGACCCACCATACTTGGGTAGCTATTTAAAGTTGTCAAGTCATTTCCCTCTGTGTTGCCTTCAATCAAATACAGAAAGGCCATTCTCTCAACCTTGTTGTAACTCAGACTTGTTTTTAAGAACTACAGGAAAAAACCCATACTATATTTGCACATTGATTATAACCAATACACCATTTGCTTAGAAGTTTTCTGAAGCAAAAGCTTACAAACTATGTCCTTGGGCTATAGTTGGCCCTAAAAATTTAATCTTTCATCTACATGGTAGTTTAATATTTATTTGAAATGGCTGTCAATATTTGAATGCTTAGAGAGTTCTCAAAATAATCGATCTCTATGTTCTTTCAAAACAATGTGAAGGTCAGCACAGGGTCTGCCAACCCCCATATAAACAATCTGCTGGAATGGGGAATTAATTGCTTGCTTGTTAGCTCTCTATAGTTAGTCTCACTGTAACAGGGTCAACCTCAGTTATTTACATTGCAACACTGGTGGCCCTTCTAGTGTTGTCCTCATAGTAGGTTTCAAATTTACGCATGCTAATCATCTGGTAGGACTTTTAAAAGTATTGATTCCCTTTACCCAGTATGAACAATTAAATCCTATTCTCTGAAGAAGTGGCCAGGGGATGTTTTTAAGCTCCCTGAGTGATTCTAATGTGTATCCAGTTTTTAGAACCAAAATTCTACGATGTTATGTATACCCTCTAATTCCCTGGTACTCATTTACATCATCTGCATCTCTTAGATTGTTAAAAAATGTAAACTTCATAGCCCATTCCATATATACAAACCAAACTCTCCAGAAGTGCAGCTCAGGAAATTATATCTAACACACTTCCCAAGAAAGTACTTCTCCAATTCACTACAATCAATGCATTTCTAAAGCAGAACTGCAAGTGAAAGAATCTCACCTTTAACTTTTCCTCTGCTATTCAGCATATTTCCCCAAACCTACACAAATGCCCTAGTATCACTTGCTGATCTCTGATGTTTTTAGTGCCTCTCAACCTAAGGCATCACCAAAACTTGTCTTCTACTCTAGTTCTATACACTTTAGATTTACCTTTATGTCTTCTAACCTTATTCAACCGAAGATCCATATCTTTTTTTAGTGGTTGTAGGAGAAAAACAATTTGATATTAATTTTATGATGATTATTACTTTGGTTATCCTTATAGAGGATATGACTTTTCAAAGAGTGGTTGGTAATGTAGATAAATCTCAAATTTCAGTAATTTTAATTTTTATAGGGAAAATGGGGCAGGGGGAACAAGCAGGATATGCAGCTAATTTTCCACTGAAACCTATTATCTAGTAACTGACCTAACCCTATATTATAAAGTTGGACTTACATACAAATAAAATTCCCTAAACATGAGGATGTCCTAGTCCTGATTCTTTATGACTTTGGGCCATATTTTATATACTTGTGTGCCATTTTCTTTGAACCTCATTGTATATATCCATAAACTAAAAAGTTTGGGGGAAAATCATGTTTCTTTTTTTTAAAAAAACAACTATTTCTTCAAACAAATCTCATGAAATCTCATTATACAAAATAGCTAAAATAGAAATTAATAAATTCTATATGAGGGACATGAAGCATGGTTTTTCACCAGTTTTCCCTCCTTCTGACTTCAAACAATAGGCAGGAAAAAATGCAAAGGAAAAAATAATTATTCTTAGGAAAAAGACCTTACATTACTTCCTAGATATTAATAAAATCTAACTCTACGTATATTTTCCCAAATCATTTGCATTTCAGCAGCCAGAGAAATTAGATTAGTAGCACAGGAGAAACAACAATTTGTACAATTGAAACTGGTATAATTTGTTCCAATAAATTAAAAGATCATTTATTGAAACCATAGTGTTTCAGGAAAAGTGTTATATGATTAGATTGTTTACAAATCTCATAAAAACACCGCAATGTAGTTATTACTACCTGCATTTTTCAAAGGAGGAAAATGAAGCACAAAGATATATAATTTGCCTAAGATCATACGTCTTCTAAGAGGCAGAGCCAGTCTCTTAAATAGTGTTTACCTACTTCAAGAGACCATGTTTCATCCATTGTTCCATGCTATTGCTCATCAGTAAAAAACAAAATGTTTCAGACACACATTCCAGGGTAATTTTTTTTTTTAAATGCTCCTAGTGAAGGAATTTGGAATGTGTTTTACTGCTGTTGGAACACAGTATATTGAAGTAGACCAGATCACCCATTGGAATCAGTTTTAGTTTTACCAAATACTCTGAACTTCTATTTTCTCACAAAATAAAGTTACAATTGTTACCTTGCAGAATTGTTGGCTGAAGGAAATATAATATTTGTAGGCAAGAAGAATTCCTGGCATATAAAAAGTGTTTTCAAATGTTAGTCTCATTTCTCTCCATCTACTTAAGGCTGCATATTTTCTGATAGCTTGGTGCCATAAGGATAAGTAAAAATTAAAGATTTCAATGGAATATTGACATTATTAAATGTGGAGAGCAAGAATACAAATATTATACACCTAATAGAATTATAGGAGGGTTATTAGTTTTACAAATTTATTTAGGCATAGATAGAGCCTAAAATAAGGAAAGTGAGTCGGGTTTTTTTGTTTTTTTTGTTTGTTTGTTTTTTTCATTTTTCTTTTTTGCTGGGTGGTCCATATGTTTTAGATGAAAAATAAGTTATAAAAAATGATGAAGTACTTGTCAAATAAAAAAGATTAATTAATACTACTGCTATGAAAAGCTAAATCTCAAAAAATAAATTTGCCTTCAAAATGGAACTAGATGTTTGTGTCCTTATGTTATTCAATTTTCAAATTCTTTCCAGAAATTAAGTAGGCAGTATCAAAAAATTACCTTTCTGAGTGTTTGAAGAAAATGGGACTAAATATGAATAAGTATATTATTCTTCTTTCAATAATAAATACTTTTTTCTATAGTTTACAAATATATTTTACTAGGTTTTATTTTTCTTGATTAAACATAATTTTTCAGCCACTTTGGAAGAAAGTTCTTTAGAAAGCTGAACATATTCTTCCCATACAATCCAGCAATTGTGCTCCTTGGTCTTTATCCAAAGGAGTTGGAAAATTATGACCACACAAAAACCTGCACATGGATGTATACAGGAGTTTTGTTCATAACTGCCAAACTTGGAGAGGCAATCAAGATGTCCTTCAGTAGGTGAATTTATAAATGATACAACCAGAAAATAGAATATTATTCAATGCTAAAAAGCAATGAGCTATCAAATCATGCACAGACAGGGAGAAATCTGAAATGCATATTACTAAGAGAAAGGAGCCAATATAAAAAGGCTACATACTGTATGATTTCAACTATATGACATTCCAAAAATGTAGAGTCAGTGAAAGGATCAGTTAGTGTTTGCCAGAAAGTAAAGAGAGGGAGAGATGAATTGGTAGAGCAAAGAGGATTTTTAGGGTGCTAAAACTATCCTGTGTGATACTATAATAATGGATATGTATCATCATATATTTGTCAAAACCCACAGAGTGTACAACACCAAGAGTGAACTCTAATGTAAACAATGGACTTTGGATGATGATGTGCCAACATAGGTTCAGTAACAAATGTATAGCAGGTTGTTGAATAACAAAGATTCGTTTAATGCCATTCTGTTATAATGATGAGATGCCATAGGAACTTAACTCTTGTTTACATCGATTAGTCTATGGTAAATTGGTTTCATTATATGTCATTTTGCTTAACATCATGGAACCTATCAACGATGCAAAGTGAAGAGTTAGTGCGCTACTCTGGTGAGGGATGCTGACAGTAAGACAGGCTGTGTGGGGGTTTGGGGGGGCAGAGAGTATATAGAACTCCTTATACTTTCTGCTTCGTTTTGCTGTGAACCTAAAACTACTGCAAAAGTATTAATTTAAAGAAATGTTTTGTATAAAATCCTCAAACTACCCATCTCCATGGTTTGCTGAGAAGGAAAAACTAAAAGTACCAATACATCTACCCAGGTCCCCCCAAATTTTCAGTTCTTTCTACATAAATGTCCCTCAAGAAGGCTAGTATATAAAATCTTACTTCCTTCAGCAAGAATTTTGTAAAAAGGAAAAGAGAGAAAAGTAAAAACAAATGCTTTGTAAAGAATTCTCACAGAGAAATGTTAACAAGAAATGAAAAAAACTTACTATGAATTAAAGTAATAACAATAATAATAATAATACTTTCTGTGGAGCCAGAACAGAAAGCAGAGTATAAATTAGAGCTAAAAAATCAAAAAGAAGATATAAGACAACATAATGATTCAAAGTATAATTTAGTAGATATTGGGAAATAACTAAAAAAAAAGAAACTTCAGATTTGAAGATTAAATCAAGGAAAGCAAAAGGAGAGTACTAACACTGCAATGAATGATATAGAGCACAATAAAGAAATCAGGTATTAAAAATGAAATAAAGGATTTAAAAATAAGGAAAATTATAGGTATTCTCTATAATTTTAAAGAAAAAAAGAGAAAGTTTCCTAGTTGGCCAAATTCTCATTCTAACACAAAAGCAACAATCACTCTTGAGTATATACATGCAAGAAGTGAAGGAACAATGTTCCCATGCACTCTTCTTAAGGAATAGAATAGAGCTGACCAAGAACTCAAAACTTTTCCAAGTCAATGTTAGTGAACATCTGTTTAAGTTTAGTACTAATAAAAAGAGAAATTTGTAAGAAATATTAAAACTAAGAAAAATTGGGAGCTAAAATGAAAAAATGAAAAATTGGGAGCTAATTTTTGGGAGCTAATGAAAGTAGTGAGAGTGTGCTGTTAAAAAAAAATACAAACCTACAAATTAGTTAATGGAATTATACTTTCAGATCAGTGTAAAGTTAAACAGTAAAATATTGTGATAAAAATACAACAAAAATAGATGGTAGAGAAAAAGAAGGTAAAAGTCAGATATGTACAAATTTCATCACTGTTTCTAGGGGAAATATAAAAAACAAAACTATGCACACACATATACATTGTGTTTGCATTTGCATATTCTCAAGAATATAATATAAAGTTAACCACTAGAAGACAATAAAAACTTTTCCTATCAGGACAAAACAAAGTGACCACACATAGAATAATATTTTTAAATCTATTCAAAAAAATGGAAGTCTTAAAACACAGTAACACTGACCTAAAAGTAATCATAGCTCTTTGGGGCATTTATAAAAAAAATGATCTAACTCCTCAAACCCTGTGCTTTATGGAATAAACATACCTAAAAACTTTGTAACCTAGAAATGTTGAAAATAAAAAGATGGCCAAAGTAATCTAGCAAATAAAAATAAAAATAAATCACGTGTTGTTGTCTTAATTGAGTTTAAACTCCTGCAAAGAGTCATTAAGTGAAATAAAAGAAGTGATTTCACAAAGCTAATTAGTGCAATTAATTATGACAATTCAGCAGTTATTAAGACTTAGGTGTAGGTTAATTTAGCATCAATCTTCATAAACAAAAACTATAGGAGTTTCAAGTAGAAACTGACAGAAACATAGCAAGCAGTAAGACAGACTGTAATTCTCCCAGCAATGACAAATCAAGAAAACAAAACTAAGAAAAATTGTGAAAGATAGTTCAATAAATATTGGCTTGGTTTAGCTGCAATAACAAACAGTACCCCAATCCCAATGGCCTAAAACAATAAATGTGTATTTCTTGCTTTCGCCATATATCTTCAAAGATAAGAAGGGGACCTCTGCTCAGAATATTCATTCAAGAACCCAGGATGGCAGATCAGCCATAACATTGCCAAATTCTGTGTTTAATGAGAAAAGCACATTTTGGAGCATTTCACCAGCAATAAAAATGAGGCATATCATTTTTGCTTACAATTCATTCCCTTGTCCCACCCAATCCAAGATAGAGGCAGAGAGATGCAATTTTACAATATGTCCAGAGGTGAGGCAAACAAGAAATACTCTGTGAACTACATTAAAAACTACAAAATAATTGGAAAAGTGTATTTAACTGAGATACAGATGTAGATATGCTGTAGCTATAGATTTAGATACAACCATTGATCACTCACTGCCCATGGAACACATAAAAATTAACTTGTATTTGGCCATAGAATTAATAGAAAAAGTGTGCTAATGACATAGTAATGACTATCCAAAAAATAGAAAATTAAAAACACTAGAAATATAAGACTCTATTACTTGGAAATTTTTCAAAACTGTCTTTAAACTATTGTTGTAAAAAATATCTGTGATTAAAACTCATGGCAGTATATATGAACAATGCAAAGAGGAAAGTCCAGAGTGTTAAATATTTATGTTACTAAGTAATAAAAATGTTATGTACACATATAACTCAAAAATGAAGGAGAAATGCAGACAGAATAATAATAAAAGCAAAAATATTGAATTAGAAATAAAAAGTTAAACACAAATCTGTAAGCCAGTTCTTTTAAAAATGAAAAAATATTTAAACTATTATTTAACCTTATGAAGCAAATAATTAGAAAACTGAGAGGAGGGGGAGGCAAAAGAGCAAGTAAGAAATACTACTGAAAGGAACTACAGAAACTGAGAAAATAAAAGAGCCATCAAAGAAATAATTAACTCTATGAAAAATTTCAAAACCTGGATAAAATAATTCAAAGTGCACCAAAATAGATCCTAGAATCATGGAAGATCTAAAGTAATCTTGGGGGTGGAAGTAGGAGTGAGAGAAAGAAAGTTTTCAAAGAACAAATTACAGAAAGCATCGGGTCAAGATAGATTCACAGTAGAATTCTACTAAGGCATAAAAGGTATCTTATTTTTTTAAAGAATTCCCTCTAGGATGGCCTTAAAAATAAAATATAATATTGTTACCAAACCTGAGCAAAAATTCTAAAAATAAAAAACTACTAACTGATACTACATGAATATAAATGAAAATGAAAACTAAACAAAATATTGGCAAAGAGAATCCAGAGCACATTAAAACAATAATAATCCTCTATGATCAATAGGAGTCTATTCTACAAATCAAACATGGTTCCATATTAGAATATGTAATACAAATTATAATACGAATATATCTAATAAAAAACTTGTTAATCATGTCTATTGATGTTACAGAATTACTTGATATAAAGTCCCTTTCCACATCTGTCTTTATTAAACAATAAGTTCTGAATAAAAGAGAAACAGATGGATATTTATCTAACTTCTGTTACAATTCCAAAAATAGCATCATTCATAAACAGGAAAACACTAGACATATACTAATTTATAGTCAAGAAAAACATAAGAATTTCCACTAAAATCACCACTGTTCAATATTTCTCTGACTAAGCTAACTAATGTAGTTAGAAAAGGAAAAAATAATAGGTAAAATTACTTGAAAAAAAAAAGAAAATTACTTACTTATAAATTTCCAACTGCTTAGGAAACCCAAGAAGCCTACTTCAAAAATATCATAAGCAAAAATGTAATTCAGTGAGATGGCTGGATATAATATCAGTACACAGAAAATAATAAACTTCATGTCTATAAAACCACCAACCACATAGAAATAATAATATATGTAATGACCCAATTTGTACTAGAAAAGCAATAATAAATAAAATTCTTAAAAATAAACTTTTAAAAAAAATCTACATAAATAGAAAAATAGAGATAGATAAAGTATCTCAGAGACAAAAGAAACCTGGAACAAAAAGAAAAGAATATGATGTTCCTAGGCAGAAAATCTCAATATTATAAAGATGTCAATTATCCACAATTTAATCAAAAAATTTAATGTAATCCTAATGCAAATCCATGTTTGGTTCTAAAAGTAGAAAAGCTGATTATAAAGGCATGCAAGACTAGCCAGAATATTCTGTGAGAGAGATACAGAGAGAGAGAGAGAGAGAGAGAGAGAGAGAGAGAGAGACGGAGAGAGAGACAGAGAGACAGAGAGACAGAGAGACAGAGAAACAGAGAGACAGCGATAAGATAAATTTCCCTATCAGTCAAATATATTTTAAAGCTACAATAGCTAAAATGTATATTATTGCCACACAAATAGATGACAGAGAAATGGAACAAAATCAGAAAGCCAACTGACTTAAATGCATGTGATAATTATGTTTACAATTATGAAGGTGATATTTCAATGCAATAAGGGAAGGTTTTTTTTTTTTCAATTAATGGTAGTTGGAAAAATAAATAGCTCTATAGGCAAAATAGTTTAATCCATACTTCACATTTACACAAGGACAATCTCTACATGAATTAAATGTTAAAAAGGAAAATAATAGAAATCCTAATATCACTAAAAGAATCTGGAGGAATTTAAGAATTAATCTCAGAATGTAGAAGACCTTTCAAAATATGGCATAATTCCAGAAGCCATAAAAGAGATTGACTAATTTGACTACATTTTTAAAAGTTTTCATAGGAAAAGTCACAATTAAACAAAGCCAAAAGACATATTGAAAAGTAGAAAAAGTTACTTATAAATCATTGCTATGAGCTAATTTTTACACATATAAATACTTGTTAAAGTCTTATAAGAAAAATACTATGAATGCATTAGAAAAAATAGATTAAAAATATGAGCTGATAATTTGTAGAAAAGACAAGTGACTCTAAACATATGGAAAGGTAATTTCAATCATAATAAGAAAAATACAAATTGAACTTCCCTGATCAGTTTTCATCTGGCAGATTGTCAGAGAACAAAAAGTCTGATATTGTGGCAGCATGTAGGTGAGAAGCAGGTAGTCTCCTCCTCTGTAACAGTAGTGTTAACTGGCCTATCAATGAGAACAGGAAATTTAGCAAAATGAAATACCTAAATTATAAGTAAAGTTGTCATCCTCCCCCCTCCCCCTTAGATTCTACATCTAGAAATTATCCTGCAATTATTTTCACATCCACGTGAAACGGTATATGCTGGGCTGACATTGACCAGTACATCCAAATATGCCCAAACTGTTTACACTTAACATCTGCACTGATTACCCTGCTCTTTGTCTGTTATTATTGGTTGGTAGCCAAACTATACCAGTCATTTTCAGGATTTTGAATATTATCTCAATATTTCAATATTATTTATAGAAGCTAAAGACAAGAAATGACGTTTGACATCATTTAATGCTAGGAAATTAGAAATTAAAACATTAAAATATCATTGCATATCTAATAAAGTGGCTTAAGAAAAAGTTGTGGAGAGGATGCAGAACAACTGGAACTCATATACTGCTGGAGAAATGGAAAATGAAACAAACACTTTAGAAAACAGTTGGGCAATTTCTTGCAAAGCTAAATATATATTTACCAGGAATCCCACTCCAAGAGATATTAAAATTTACATCCACACAAAATATGTTCCCAAATATTCATAGTGCCTTTATCCATAACTGCCAAACAGGAAACAACCCAACTTGTTCAACTGGTTAATTAATATAATTTGGTACATCCAAGCAATGAAGCACTATCCAGATTTTTAAAAAGAAAATGGATATACACATAATATGTATTAAAAATAAAATGAAAATAAAAATTTATACTTGTTTTCTCATATAAAAGAGTCCAGATGGAGAGAGGCCAGGCTGGCTCACTATGCTAGTAAGAAACCAGGCTCCTTCTCTTCTCTCTCACTACACGTAGCATGTAGGTTTTCTTTCCATGGTTGGAATAAAAAGTTCAGAAGTCTTACCTTTGTTTTTATTAAATAGCTTTTTGAAGTAAAATTTACATTCCCTAAAACTCCCCCATCATAACTGTACAATTCAGTATTTCTGATGGATTTACTAGAAACACTGTGCAATCATCACCACAATCATTTTAGAATATGTTTTTCATTACAGATAGATTACCACCCTCTGCCTCAGGCAACCACTAATCAGATACTTTCTATATCTATAGATTTGCTTTTCCTGAACATTTTAAATACATGAAATTATACAGCATTTTGTTTATTGTATTTGGCTTCATTCACTTAACATAATGTTTAGAAGTTCACTCATGTTAGAACATGTATCAGAAAAACACAGCCAGAATAGAGACCCATTTTGAGATCAGGAAAAACCTGGTGAGCAGAATGAGTAAGACAACAAAAGGACTTAACAACAAGTGAAACTGGGGCATCAGTCATGGTGTGGGGAAGAAAAAGCCAGAGAACTGAAGCAAAGTTAGTGAATTCTGAGATCTCCTAGAGATTGTCTATTATACAAAACAAATGCATCTCCTTGTAACAAAGACAGCTACATAAAGCAGCTCACAATGTCATATGGAAATTCTGCACCTCCCTGTGATGACTGAATCAGTGCAAAGTGGGTTTATTCACATACAAACAAAATGAATCAACAGCTTAGTTACAAAATCTTCTAGTTTATTCCACTTAATGGCTTAAAATAACTTGATAATGATAATCCTCCCAATACATGTAAACACTTAGGAATGACAGCAAAAATATAATAAAATTCTCTTTTACATGTACTTTTGAGCACATATAAAAGAATTCCAGGTGTCAGAAATTAAGAGGCAACTGAAAACCAGAATTTGATGAAAGCCTGAATATTCATAGTAAAGAAACACAATTCCTAAAATGGATAAGTAAAATTAAGGCAATGTAGATGCACTATAGTATTTCATTGTGATACTATATACACTAAAAAGAAAAAATCTTTAAAAATAATCAGAAAAAGGAAACACTTATCCAGGAAAATAAATTAAATAAATCTGAGCTTTATATTAACTGTAAATACCAGTTATATTTAAAACATAAGAAACGAATTGAAAGTATATATTCCAAACTTATGAAATAAAATGAAAACAAAAATATCTAGTGAAAACTTCATCAATCCAACAGCTAGAAAAAAGAAAATAAATAAAGTGGTAGAAATAACAACACAAATATTATAAATTACAATAAATATAAATGGGCTAAATGAACTGCTTAAAATATTGTTGCCTTTCAATCTCTGATAAAACAAAATATAAATTTGACTGTAGAATATTTATGAGCAATACAATAAATAAAATATATAAAATGATTGAAAACTAAGGGATGAAAACGTATAAACTAGGAAAATAATAAGTAAACGAGTTGAACAGAAAAAAGATATGATGTAAGCGGAATGTTCCATCTAAGTTTGAGAAGAATGTGTATTCTGTTGTTGTTGGAAGGAGTATTCTATAAATAATCAGATCAATTGATTGATAGTTCTGTTCAAGTCATCTATATCCAGGTTGATTTTCTGCCTGTTTGATATATCAGTTCCTGATGGGGGTGTTGATGTCTTCCAACTATAACTGTGGATTTGTTTATTTCTCCTTGCGGCTCTACAAATTTTACCTCATGTGTTGTAATGCTCTGTATACACATTTAGCCTTGCTATGTCTTCTTGGAAAATGGATCCCTTTAGAATTATGTAATGCCTCTCTTTGTCCCTGATAACTTCCCTTGTTTTGAATTTTGTATTGGCTGAAATTAATAGTTTCTCCAGCTTTCTTTTGATAAGTGTTAACATGATATATCTTTCTCCATCATTACTCTTTTCTTGTAGAAAAACTATAGTTGGGTCTCGTTTTTTTATCCACTTTATCATTCACTGTCTTTTTACTGGTGTATTAAGACTCCACATTTGCAATGATTATCAATACAGTTGGATTAATATCTACCCTTTCTGCAACTCTTTACCTCATTTCTCTGATGAATCTTAAAAGAGTTCTTGATTTCCAGGTTTTCAGCATTTGTCTTGTTGTGAGAGCAGGCATGATTACTTCCTAGCCATTTACATATCAAAGTGGAAACAAGAGACTTCTCTTCATTTTTAAAATAATTTGAAATTACACACATAACAGAATATATTCTCTTTATAAGTAAATAAAATGTTAAAAGTAAAACAAATTCCCTGTTGACCTTCTTTCTCCTACTGCTCTATTCTCTTCCCAGAAGTTATCGTTGTTATCAATTTGATGTATATCCATTTAGACATTTTTTCTATTATGTATATTCATAAAAATGTCCCAGACATGGAGGAAACTTAAATGCACATTACTAAGTGACAGAAGCCAATCTGGAAAAACTACATACTATATGATTCCAACTATATGACAGGCAAAACTATGGAAACACTAAAATGATCATTGGTTGCCACGTGATGGCGCTGTGGGGATTTGATATAGAGAGATGAACAGGTGAAACAGAGGATTTTAAGGGCCATGAAAATATTCTATATGATATCATAATGATAGATAATGTCATTATATGTATGTCCAAACCCAAGAATACACAAACCAAGAGGGAACAGTAATGTAAACTATGAACTTTGGGTAATTATGTGTCAATATAGGTTCACTGACCTACGTTGTAACCAGTGTAACAAATGTACCACACAGGTGAGTGTTGATGAGGAGGCTAAGCATGTGTGAGGACAAAGGGTATATAGGAAATCTCTGTGTTTTCCTTTGAAATTGCTATGAATCTAAAACTGTTCTTAAAAAAAGAGTCTTTAAATGGCAAAAAAAAAAAAAAATCCCCATAAATATTTACTATATCTTTGCATATTTTTACATCTTCTCTATATCATAACTTATTATTTCTGTAATGATATTGTCTTTCCACATTAGGTCTTAGGATGGTAATATAGAACTTTAACTAATTTTGCTTCCTTTTAATTAATGTACTTTCACATTCTCCTGTTGAGACATTTAAACAATTTCCAAGTTTTCTCTATTATAATTGATTCTACAGTAAAAATCCTTGAACTTAGAGCCTTATCTTATTAGGAAGGTGAATTTTCAACAGAAACAGAAGACTCAAAACAAATAAATCTTTCCAAGAGTTTTGGAAAGGAGTTTCAATGATCTTTGGATCTGAGAGAAACCAGATGATGGTCCTAAAATAATTCAAGACCATTATATTATCCTAGATTATCTCTAGATAAAGATCCTGAACTGTTCTGGAATTTTATCAATCAACATTATCTGCATACTAATCCTGAAAGCCAATTATTTCAGATGTTTTCATGAGAAATTTGTTATTCAATCAAGTACAAATTGTTAATGGTTAATAGTTATGGAAAGAGGCATTTAAAGTAATAATGTCCTACTATTGAATAATGTCTAATAAAATATCTGTTATATAGCCAAACATAATTAGTAGATGCTGGTTATAATTATATTAAGATTCTAACAGGAAAGTCATTTACTTCAAAAACAGGAACAAAATGTTTTATATTAATAAACAATTAAAGTAGAAATTGAATCATAGAGGTGTGAGTTCTTAGCATATGTTTACTTTACACAAAACATGATGACCACAGATTATATTTAAAACCCTCCATAAGAGTATTTAGCATCAAAGCAGGTGACAAAGTAAATAACAGAATACTGGCTGACTCTGATTAAACTAAATAATTTAATTTTGTGGAGGTGATAATCATTTCAGAACACACAGGTCTATAAAAAGACTCAAAACTTAGCTATTCCATAGCTTATTTTTTAGGAGAAGTGTTAAAACTGACCTTAAAAATTGCAATGTACCATTCCTCTCCAACTTTCAATTTACTCAGAAGATGACTTAAAAAGTGGCACTGCAGCGTGCTCCAGGGACTCAACACTGAACTGGAAGTTAAGGTAATAAGGTTCTAGATCTCACTGGCCACAAATTAGTTATTTGAACTGACAGGAGTCTTCAAATCAATGGGCTTCAATTTCTTTCTTAGTAAATTAAAGATACAGTGACCTCTAAGTTTTCTTCTAACACTAAGCATTTATTCATCATTTTCTCAGTGAGAGAGTCAGCAAATATTTACTGGGTCCTTGTTATGGACAGTTACTATGCCAGGCACTATAGATAAAATGATAATAGAACATAAAGATTTTGCTTTAAATAATGATAATTTTCATCCTTTGTTTAACAAAAGATACTACGATGTATCAACTTACTCATTCAAAAACTTGAGCATTACCTGAAACCCTCATACTTCATAAACTCACACACATATATAATCATCAAGCAGCTGGATGGATTTTGGTGCTTTCATTGAGAACAGCAACAGAAGCATCGCTTTGATCTCTTCACTGTCATATCCTCAATGCCTAGGTCAATTTTTGCTCTGGTATACAGTAGATACTTAATAAATAGCATTGAATGAAGAACATGCATCTAATATTTTCTTGTTTTACTAAAATGAAAGCACAAGTACAAATGAGAACTGGTGACATACCAGTACCTTTAATTCATTCACTGAGAAAATTTAACTAACTGCTTTTAGAAAAATATCACTATAATTACTGTAGGGTATAAGAATGAGCAGATCATGTATCTTGACCCCAAATAATTCATTATATGCTGATAAACACAAAGCATGTGTGTAAAGAATAATCATTAAGAGTATGGACCAGAATCATAAAATAAATTATAGATACAGGACAATGAGAGTTTAGGAAGTTTCTTTCCACTTCATCACATGCTAATCCAAAGTCTAAAATTTCACTTTTGAAAATGTAAAAACTCGCCATTGTTTTTTCAATGAGAGAAGAGTAAGGCCAGAAATAGGCCAAAATTAAGGGAAGCTTCATATATTTTGCACTGTTTCTTTTTAAGCATCTTCCTTGGCTGACTCACTACAGGTGTTTAGCTTCTCTGCTCCGGACTCTTCCAGAGATATTCAGAAAATATGGTTATACTTCTCCACCTGGCTTCCCAAATTGAAAACTATGTATTTTCTTGCCAAAGCCCACTGAATTAGTCTTGTACCTCAAAGTGCTCAAAATAACAAGTCAACAGAACCAAATTTTCTATAAACACAAAAGAAAACTTTAAACCATTTGTCTGTCAGAACCGAGGGCTTTCAAAAACAGTAATGTCTTTGGATAAATTGTTTATTCTGTTTTTGTTTTGGTATGGTTTGTTTTGTTGAATCACAAGTGTAAAAGCAATTGTTAGCATTTCCAGGCAACTAGGAGTTAATATGGCTGGACTGATCAATTCTCTGGGAAAATGGTTTTGAACTGGAGAACAGGAAATGACACCTTTTCTTCCTTTAGAATATAAATGAACACTATTGAATGAAATCTATTTCAAATCCATAAAAATGTGACCTCATCAGAATAGTTAGTGCCTGTGTTGAGACTTCAATTTGCAACCTAATTGTTTATTTAACTGCTAAGGTTTTTTTTTTTTTGGTTGTTTTTTGGGTTTGTTTTTTTTTCCCCCTCAAGCTAGATAGCACTTTTATAACCATGTTTTAGAGCTGGCAAATTAATCATTTCTTTAATCACTGGTTCCCAAGGACCAGGTTGTAAAATACTATTTAAGAGACAATGTAACAAGTAAAAATCAATAAAAATGCTGAAAGAAGGAAAAAGAAAACCATTTTTATCTCACCAGCTTAACAGAAAAATTCTTAGGTGTTTTTTTCCTTATTTCTCTGTAGCCTCTGCCCCATGGGCAAGTATTTGTTTTTTCTTTTTTCCTAAGTTTTTAGCAATTTTACAATGACCCTCACAAATGACTGCTTTTGTGTTTTTTTCTTTTTCTATCCATCTTTTTCCCTTTCTTAATCTTTTCAGTATTCGGTATTCATCTCCATTTGCCATCACTCTGAATGGCACAGAGTTGAGAACTGTGTAGGCAGTAAGCCGTCCTGCCAAAAAATCAGCCCAAACCTCTTATGAAATGGTTTCCACAGACTTTTGAGCTTTCTAAGAGATATAATTTCAAATATGATAACATTTCATCTGAATTTAGAGTTTTGGTTTGTCTGGGTAATCAAGAGTAAAAGCACATCCAGCTTCCACCAAATCTTCCCATCCGAACTAAACTTTCCATGAGTGATATTTTTTTCCTTCCCATTATGCATGGTACATGCTCATTTCTCTCCTATCGGGTCTGAGTACATACATACAAATGTAAATACATACATAAATACATTCATACAGAAGAGCAAGAGAAATTTTTCTCCCCCTCTTACCCCATCCCTCCTTCACACAAATGTAAAATTCTCCATACCTCTAACCAACACAAATAAATAAAAATAAAATAAAATAAATAAAATAATAAAATAAAATAAAACAAAATAAAATAAAACAAAATAAAATAAAACAAAATAAAATAAAACTCAGGATAGGTGATGGAAAAGAAATACCGATAACTCAGAAGAACAGGAAAGACAAGAAGCGGGGAGGGTGCAGCTTACAACAAAGGGATTTTAAAAGGTCTAGAAATCATGAAATGAATAAAAGAAATGGACTCCTCAGGGTGATGAGGGTCTTAGAGATTTGTCAGGAGAATCCTATGAATGGCCTCAAAAAAAAAAAAAAAAGTACCTGCAGTATCTACAGAGGAGCAGGTGCGGAAGGGATTGAATCTGTGGAACTCTCCAGATTTCACTTGGAGGAGGCTACTACGGTAATCACGAAAGGTACCTGAGCTTAAAGTAGAGACCTACTCTCCACATTTCTCTTAACTCTCATTTTTAGAATTGGACTTTGCTATTCCATCCTTCTGGTGTTAAGAACTTGGCGAGGGAAATGGCCCTTCCCAATGCTTTCGATGTTACATAGAATTGAGAACTGACATGGAAGATTAGAGAAACGACAAGTAGAACTATTATCTAAAACAACAAAATAGCATGAATTCAAATCACTGAAGAGGTGAAAAGTACTTTTTAAATTATAAAATGTTGTAAATATTTTATTTATTAATATTATTACTCATTATCAGTGCATTTTAATAATCCATTGGCCAGCCTCTGCAAACTTCCAAGTCAGTAGGTCTCAAGGTTTTGGCCTCAGGAAACTTTTAAACTCTGAAAATTAGTGAGAGCCCCTAAGAACTTTTGGTTATATTGGTTATATATGTCAAAATTTACTGCATTTTAAATTAAAACAGAAATTTAAAATTTATTTATTTTTTAATTTAGTTTAAAATAACAATAATGAGCCCATTGCCTATTAATATAAACTATATTCTTTTAGAAAGAATAACTGTTTTCCAATATTCTATAACAATTTGAGAAGAATGGCAACAACTTTACATTTTTAAAAAGCTATTTAATGGCTGGTTTAATAGAAGACAGCTGGATTCATAAATCTTCTGTATTTGTTCTGTTGTGATATGACATGTCATATAGTCTTGGAAAACCATACTACATGTTCATGAGAGAATAAAATGAAAATAAATAATGGCTCACCATTATTATGAACATTATTTTGATCTCATGAACTCCTGAAAGTATCTTAGAAATCCACACTTTGAAAACTGCTGCCCAAAGTTATTGTAGTTCCCAGACCAGCCCACATTTCCAACATGAAAAAAACAAAATTTAGTTTTCCCTTTCTCTTCAGTGCAAATACATTGCAATAATGAGGTTAATCCTTGAGAAAGAAAATTAAATCATATTTTTATCTATCCCTTAAATCTTAAAAATTATTTTGTAAGAACTTAAAGATTATAACTCTAATGTAGACTAACTACAGATGTACATAATAATCTTGGTCCGTAAGTAAAGCAGGCAATGTTCTTATGCCCATTTTAGTTATCAGAAAACTGAGGCTCTGTAAGGAAAAATGGTTTCCTCAAGTAGAATGTTATCTATGCATCTCTTTAAATTGAGAGGGCTAAATGGAGTTGAACATTGTGTTACCAGTGTATAGTACTCAACGAAGCAATCGGACAAAAAGAAAATAAAAGGGGAGAGAAGAAAAAAGAAGAGGAAGGGAAGGGAGGGGTGAGAGATGAGAAGAGAGAAAAGAAGAGAGGACAGAGGAGAAAGAAAAACCCTATTTTATACTTTTGCTTCTCTCTGCTGTCGGTATTAAACCTCACTTCTTAGACTCTCTGTAAAAGGAGAGAGAAGAGTAAAACAAACTAAAAGTTTTTCCTATGCTAACATTTATAAAATTAAAAGAAGGATAAGTTTTTACTTAGTTATTTATCCCTCAGCTCTCTATAAAAAAGTAATTAAACTATCAATATTTAATTGGGTTTCTTTTTATTTTCTCTCTTGTCCTATTTTCAAACCTTATTTTCATTAATATTTTGCTGCTCTTCAGGACAATCCATGGGGACTGACCCCAGTGTTACTAACTGAGGGCAGAATCACTGACTAGATCATCAGTCACTCCCTGTGTCCCTGAGACAGAAGAAATCGAAGCAGTAAAAATTTACACTTAACTTCTCTTTGGTGAATACTGAAATAACTCAGAATAAGCAAGTTCAAGCTGGAATTTATGATGAGGCAAAGTCCATTACTGCTACAGCAAACTCATGTGAATTCTGGAAGGGTTTTAGAAACTGAACTAAGCCTTCTAATTATCTTTAGACTGAATCATATTAGAAATTGAGCTTTATCCCCCTCTGTACCAGTCAGGCAGGCTCTCTGGTTGTAAGATGCTTTGGGACGAGTGTTAACCCTTCAGGGCCTGCAAGGTCCTACTTTGAATGTACTGAAATTTAGCAGTAAAGATCTCACATTTTAGATCAAAACCTCTGGGTCTCTTTGTGATGCATATGTACAATTGTGATTGATACTCAACCCTATAAAAGATAAACTCCTTTGCACTTCCATTGACACAAGGCTGGCAGCTACTTTCGTCTCTCTCACAATTCCTCTGATCACCTAATATAGAAAGATTTCAAATCTTAATTTGCGCTAATTTTTTGTCTCTAATTTTTTTGATATCCTTAACCAACTTAGGCATTGCACTTTATAGATTCTAAATGTACAAATTCAGTAGGACAAACACAGAAATCTAGGTCTTCTTCCAAGTAATCTTTTACAGCTGCTCATATATTATTTTTATCAGAGGCAATATCAAGATCTCTTTCTCCTAAGCAAAATTTCAAGGTTAAGTTCTGATCTGTTTGCTTCCCTCATCGCATCATCTCCTCCAACATAGAACTATTCAGATAGGCTTATTTTCTTTCTCATTACTAAATCTCTTGCTTGAATCCTCAACAATCTAGCCATGAATGAGAAAAATCTATCTTCTGTTGAGCTTGACACACCAAATTTTCTGAGTTACTAATACATTCATTTCCACTGCTCTCCTGGTTTGGCCATGGTACTCTGCTACATTCTGACTTTTAATTCCTGGTGCCCTATTATTTTGCAGATCAAGTTAATGACTACAATTTCAGTGTAGAATTATAGTACTCTTCTTTCAGTAATTATTTCAAGTAATAATATTTGGGTTATTCTTATTATTATTATTTAGAACACATTAAATAATGCTACTAAATATTTTATATATTTTAGATAAAACTATATATGTATATATCAAAACATAAAGAAAATGTAAATTTATAAGAAAATACAAATATTAAGGCTTCTTTACAATTATAAAATCTTTTCTACTCCCTGGCTTTGGTGCTTTAACTTTGATACTTTCTGCAACCAGGTCATTCTCGCTGCCATGATCTCTGATGGAGATACTGTTATTTGCTTCAATAACTTTCTGTTCTATTCAGTGACCTTGAATGAAGCTTCTAAGACTATCACATCTGAAAATAGCAATTTTGATTTTTCTTTTCACCAGTCCAGGAAGAATTGTCCTCCCAGAATGAAACAAATCCCTTTCCTCAGTAAAGACAAAAGTAAAGGTTCTTCTTGCCTCTGTTATAGTGGATAGGGGTCAAGCTACATGAACGGAAAATTAATGGGAGATAGGACAATGAGTTCTAAGAATTAAGAAGGAGAGGGCTTGTGAGCATTTGAAGTTATCAGAGACACAGGATTGGTATTGCAGATGGAGAAGCTGCTGAGGGATATCTTTAATAACGATATTATATCTACAAAAATGTTCATGTTTTGGTACTTTAAAAATCATGCTATACCAGAAGAACATAAAAGCAAGAACAGATATTTTAATCACTAAATCAAAGCTAAACTAATAATTCAAGTCTCTCTATGAGACAGCTATTAACACCTACATTTTGTAAATTAAGAAAACTAATAATTAAAGGGGTTAAATAAATTGCCCAACATCACAAGTTTCCAAATATCAGATATGAAATTCAAGTGCAGCCTTGACCCTTCACAGAATTCCCACCCCCCGCCATTAGTTAAGGTTTGATAATGCTGAAATTAAAGTCTGTAAGACATTAGAGATGTATTGTATACAGTTGGATATTAATTAGTCTGGCGCTTCAGAGTAAGGCCCAGACTAGTGATACAGACCTGAGTTTATTAGAATGTAACTGATACTTAAAGATGGGGAATTACACAATACTATCAGAAAAAAAAAAAGAAATAATATTGTGTTCATAAGTAAATTTTAAGTGCAGCAAAATAGTTCATAGATTACAATCATCAATGAAGGGAGAAGGTGAGTGGTTTATCCCAAATAATGTTCTCTATACAAACTATCTACAGAATCAAACACTTGTTTCCATGAAAATAGCTCTCGTTTGTCATCAAAATCAGTCAATCTTTCATTCTGTTTCTATTATTTGAGGGCGGTGAGTCCAGTAGAAGGTCATATCCTTTACACTGTACAAATTAGACACAGGAGTAGTAAATCTTAAAGGTATTGACATATATAAATAAGTATTGAAGTTTTAGAGCATTTTTTTTGGAAAGATATCAAAAATCAAAGGAGTGGTCACATGGTTTGTTTTTTAAAAGAAATGCAATACATTAATAGAATATTAATGACAACATCTTTCAGGTCATAATACATATATATCAGTTTTTTCTTTTATATCCTATTACCATAATTATTCAATCTTCTATTGAAAAAAAAGTCATATAATTCTACATCTTTGCTACAACAGACAATACATTCTGATGCTATTAACATGGTAGAACAGTTTCTTTAATGGGATCCTGGGTCAAAGATTATGTGGAATATTAATTAAATGAAACTGCCAGATTACTTACACAAAATCTTATAACTATTCAGCCTCTATCCAATAATGTAATGGAGCACCAATACCTCTGCCTCTTTTCCAACACTTAATTTGGACCCTTTAATTAAATATTTGCCAGTCTAATGAGAAGATGAAGATGGCATCATTATTTAGTTGCATTATTATTTTAGTTCATTTTTCATAACAACTAGAGTATATGTTAATTAATCATTTTGATTTCTTCTTATGTGTGTTACTTGTATGTGCCTGTTTATGGGAAATTCGATAATGGGGTTGTCTTTCTTTTAAAAAATAATTTATAACTTTTAGTAATCTTTTGGCTCTTTACCAGATCAATTCTTTTAAAAATTTCCTTGGCCATAATAAGAATGTACAGTTTTTCTTCGAAAGATACAAATTTCTATATGCTTTTGTTGTTATTATTGTTGTATGTGCATTACTATTTTCCCATTGACCACAAAGTCCTTACCAGAGGGTAAGGAGGTAGGGGTGAGGGGGGAAGTAGATGGTATAAAAGGAGTCAAATATGCGGTAACAGAAAGAAATCTAACAATAGGCAGTGAACACACAATGTAAATATATATGTCTTATTGTTAAAAGATACAGCTGAAATTTACTGGATTTCATTAACCAATGTCACCATAAAAAATAAATTATTTAATTTAAAAAAAAGTCCTGTGTAGTACTTTTTCTCAAAAAATAGTTTTGAAGTTATTAATACATGTATTCTTAACCTTCATTGTTTTAATCAAGTTATTTTTGTTTCATGAATTTGTATGCTCTCTATATACATTCAGTACATAAATATGACTTTTAAACATGTTTCGAAATTTTTATTAAAATAAATCTATTTTTATTCTCTTTAAATCTTTTTATATCAAGTTACACTTTAACATTAATATATTCATTCCTACTTTTTAATTTCCATATATCAGAAATAGCTTTTCCTTCCCTTTATTTTTGACTTTTGTCGATTTATTTTAGACATTCTTCTTGTAAAAAAATTATAGTTGACTTTCTTTTTCACTTTCTTACCACCATCTTATTGCTGCCTCTCTGTAGGAGAATTCAGTCTAGAGGCAATTATTCTGATGTCTCATATAGTTGGTTTGTTTTCCTCCCATCTTACGTATATCTACTAATTTATGTATTTGTATTTATTTCCCCTTTATCCCATTCTATGTTTCAGAATTCATCAAAATTCTTTTTGTACCCTTTCATTCCCTACCTCACTATTGAGTATCATAATTTAGCTCACATGTTTTTATTTTTATATTAATTTTGAATAACAATTATGGCTATTCCCCAAGATATTGTACATCATCTCTTGCCCAGAGTGAAGTCCATCATCTTCTCTTTCTCCACACATCTCTGGAGAATTCTCATATGCATTTTAGGTTTCACCAACAGTTCTGTTGTTGCTTTGACCAGGAAAAAGTGTGTGAGAAAGAGTGGAAACACAGATATACACACAGCTGGCCTTGTTCTTTCTTGTAAATAATAATTTAAACTAAGATTTTTTTTTTAACTCCAACTGTTGTTTCAAATATTTTTTAAAATAAATGTTTTACCATGAAATATGTTGTAGCACATGAAGTAGTGGTTCACTATAGGGCCAAAAGATCACTCATTTATTTATTTAGTCCACCATAGATATTCAGGACTAATGATGACACATTGCTAGATATAGATATTAAAAACAAATTTTTTAAAAAAGGAAAAAAAGAAGTCTCTCATTGCTTTCTGACTAGAAAAGTAACACAGAGTTAACATGAACTAAATTTTAGTAAATTAAAAAGGGTAGTTTGTCAAAGAAAATTTATACACATTTTATGGAAGATCAGAGAATGAAGAAATTACTGCAAGGTGATTATATACAAGAGGTGAAAGAATTAAAGAATGAAATTTGTCTATGATGAGGCTCTGGAGTAAAGCATCCAGGTTTCACAAAATATTATGGATCTAGAAGACAGGGAGGGTGGGTTTATGAAGAAAAATAGGAGAAAGGCTATAAGATATAAGGGAGATAGATCACAAAGGACCCTGATGCCAGGCACAGGAGATCTAGGAATTTTTAAACAAATGAGATGTCCTTGATACTGATTCCCTCTTATCTTCTAAAAGCCTTTTGGATCTTTTCTAATCATTTTTTCTACATCCAGTCCAATCACGCACATATAAGTTTCTTCTTAAATATATTCTTTTTTATTTTCTTCCCTTCTTATACTTCCTATTGATCTCCTTTTTTAACTTTCTTAAATATACTAGTCTACCAGTATTATAACTAAATTCTTTAACTTTCCAAGTCTATCTCATATCTTTAATTTACGAAGATTTCCAATGTCTTTTTACTAAATACAATGGTATAATGAGCCAACGACGAAACAAGGTTACCTGCATTCTCATCTCAGTTTTATAATATCCTCTACCAATGTAGAAGGACACGGAATTATTTTATATACTTGCTTCCTTATCTTAAAATGTTAACATTTATACTTGCTAAATAAAATAAAATTAATGAATATGTTTTGGAAAATGTAAATTGTTGACTATAGTAATGTAAGTTTTGTTCTTTTCTTAGAAGACACTGAAAAAGTAAATTTCCAAATTTTCTAACAGATTCTTTCCAACCCAGGTTTCTGAGACACTGTCTATTCTCTCTTCTCACCAACTGCTCCTTCAATAGTTCTTTCAGCTGTTCCTATTTCAGGTACTAATGCTGCCAATTTTGTTTTCCTTCTAATAATCCTACATCCTATTAATCATATCAATATGCCATCAATATTTTCTAGTCTTCACACATTATCCTAAGATGGGTTATTTTTTCCACCTGTTTCTCTGCATTGCCAGCATAGTATCTCTCTGATTCCAAAAGATCACACCTGTGCAATTTGGAAAGCATCCAATAAACTCTGTAGAATTTTAAATTACATTATCTCTAATTTAGCTTCTTTTGATATAGTATCGGAGTCAAGTAGCCTATTCCACTGATTTTTCACTCCATTTTTACATTTAATGCCCCATAACATTAAGATTTTTCTTTCTATGCCTTAACCAATCCTTCAAGGGATAGTGTTCTTTTTTAAAATAATGTATATTTTTGAACTGATGAGTTTGCCCTCATAGTTCACATTTTTACAAATTTAAAGCAACAGTAGACATATTATTCCAAATACTAACAAGCCGGATGAGACTATTAATCAGTATGTGTCTATGTGTGTGTATACATAGTAATTAGAAGATATAGTAAGCATAAAGTATATTAAGTATATAAGATATATACTCTATATTATAATAGTTTTTTAACTACGAGAAACTAAGTAAAATACATTGAAAGAAACCTTTATGTCTCAAAGCTGTCTTGTATATTCTTTCTTTAAAAATGTACTCATTAATTACAAGTTCAGTTTAAATACAGTGAAAAAGTATTGCTAAACTTGGCACAGATAAATAATTTATCTCCCTAAATTTATTATTTCTTTCTTGAACTATCGAATCTTACCAAATAGAATGATATAAATTAAGACCTTAAAGCATAAAATGTTACAACTAGAAATGATCCAAGAGGTAATTTATTTTAATTACTTTATTCTACAAATGATGGTATTGGGGCACAGAAGGACTTATGTGTTATCCAATATCACATTTCTGATCCTCTTTTTTAGTCCCCAGAGCTTTAGACTGGTGCTATTTTAAATATAGACCTGTCCCTTTTTCTCTAAACTTTCTAATGAATATAAAGATATTCACAGTTTTGTTAATCTTGTATGCAGTTTTCCCTTCATTGATAGCACTTGATAAACTGATTGATCTGCTAACACCAATCTGCCTATTTCATATGTCTTTTCCTAAGTAGCTTTTCCTTTCAACACATTTCAAATACTTTGGAAAACTGGAACTCTAATGACAAACAGAAAAATAAAATCCAATAACCCATTTACCATGATCATATTAATGAGAGAGAAAATTGAGGAATCTGAGATTTAATAGTAATATATCTAGTTTTGATTTGGGTATGTCTTTCAGGAAATTCTATGGACAAAGTCTCCTTGCTATTTTATTATTAATTTAATTAGATAATAAGCTAGTATATCGATTTTTAACCATTCTTTCTTTTTCAAATGTGACCCATTTTCAGTACAATAGAAATAATTTCCTCCACTGAAATCAGTACTCACTTTTTGACTTGTTTCAATGTAGAATAGGCCAGATATATTATACTCTTGGAACGCTCAGATTCTCACAATTAGATAGGGCTGTTTTATATTGTTATGACCTGTGAAAATAAGTACGTACTGTGTGTTTTGTTGAAAATGTTCATGTTCCCCCAAATTCATATGTTGAAATCCTAACCCCCAAAGGTGATGGTATTAGTAGGTGGGCCTTTTAGAGGTTGTTAGGTCATGAGGGTGGAGCCTTTATGCATGAGACTAGTGCTCTTATTAAAAAAGGCTCTAGACAGATCCCTAGCCTCTTTTGCCACGAGGATACAATAAAAAGTCTGCAACCCAGAAGAGAGCTCTCACTGATCATACTGGCACCTTGATCTAGGATTTCCAGTCTCCAGAACTGTGAGCAATAAATTTCTGCTGTTTCTAAGCCACCTAGCCTGTGGTACCTTGTTATAGTAGCCTGAATGGACTAAGCCAGTTAGGGTGATGAAGTGAAGAGATGAAGAGAGGAAGGAAGTGAGACCAGAGCAGTCCAAGGCACCCTGTCATGACAGTATTGTCATCCCTAGCTAATGCTGAGTAACAAAGGATAACTTAGAAAATTTTGAAGACAGCATTTCCAGTGATCATGACCCATAGGAGATTGAGTCTGGACTCAGAGAATCCTCCATGGGTGGCATTGCTGACTGGTCCCATGCACCAAAATACGGTCCCATGTTTCAGAAATTTAGAAAATTTCAAGGAAGACACTCCAAAGTGCAGGAGTTTAGGTATAAGCAAGTAGGTACAGAAGTTATATAGTAATTACTATTATCTCCATTTTCTAGATAAGATACAGTCTCTCAGAAGGTACCCACCAGCCAAATAGAGAATTCGTTGTAGCACTTTCTAGCAGTTAGCAGATGATTACAGCTGCACAATATCTTTGGCTCATTAAACTCTAAAAAGGTGTAGCCAATTTCTTGTAATATTTCTAGCAGTTTTAATCATCAACAAATTCTTTTATTTTGAAATAACTAAGTATAGGCTCTCATCTGCTGCTAAAAATTTTGAAAAGGTGTCAGAAGGCAAGTGATGAACACTGCCTGTCCTCTTTTCATAAGATAACTATAAAAGTAAGACCTCCAACAGATGTCTAAGCATAAAGCCCATTGTTCTTCTGCTCCTTATAACTTTTATACATTTATACTTTCCCATTTTATAATCAGTATTAGAGTAAAGTCATCCATATTCAAGAAATTATACTTTCTCTTATCTCTGTAAGGCCTATCACACATAATGCTCAAAGATACCAAAATCACATTTTAAATTGTGTGCTTTTCTGTAATTAAGTTTAGTCAGACACCTTGATAAAATTTTCATATATATAATTCTATATTATTCCTCTAAGTTCTCAGAAATACAAATATAACAAAGGTCTGACAGAGGTCAATTTTTCAAGGATTTTTCCTCATACAAAGGGTGTTGATAACTGAATTTGCATGTGATTAATTTTCTTGAATAAAAAATAGAAGGAAAATTTTTAAATTGTTAGAAAAATTATTTTCTATTGTTAATTAAAGATACTTCATCTATCATCTAGTAAAATTTGCATGCTAAAAGGGTAAGTTCATTTTATTTTCCATATCTTGCATTTTATTGAAAACTTCTTTAAAATATTTCTATAAAATATTATCAGAGATAATCCAGTGAAGGCTTTTCACCATTTTTTTCAATTATGCCTGATCACCAGTTGACCTGCAGTATTTTAACCAATCAATATTAACCCTCCTTTAAAAATAATACTTGATAATATCCAGTTTTTTTAATGTTAAATTTGGTCATTTAGGTTGGCTTTAATGGGGAGAGAATAAATAATCTACGAGGTATGCTTATCTATAGATAAGTGGACTGGAGTCTTGGAATTATATTTATATAAAAAAATTACTACTTAATTATTAAGAAACATTATTGAGATGAGATTTTATAATTTCTATTATATTTTGTGGTCTACATTGTCTAGGTGAATGTCATCTACATTGAACTGATACACTGTTGGTGTCTTCCCAGACTTTAAACTCTCTTTATTTGTAACTCTGCCTATTGATCTTCCTCCACAGTATGCTGTTAAAACATCATGTTCATCATGCTATCTGCCAATTTGACCCTTCATTGAATCTCCATTTTCTGTAAGATAAAATTCCAAAATCTGTCCTTCTAGCTCCAATTTACCTTTCAAATTCTAATCCTATACTCCATACAGTTTGGTACACTGATCTTTTGCTGTCTCCTTGGCATGCCTTCTTCTTTTCTACAGTCATAGTAATATATGTGTACTGCATTCCTAGCCAGTCAAACTATACACATCATTTGAAGCCAAGTTCCACTGCTTCCTTATGAAATACAATGTCTTATTATTGAGCACAGATTTTATGGTTTACAAAGTATTTTCACAATCTCCCTTAATTCATTTTAATTGAGTTGATATAAATAGGCATTTTACAAATAAGAAATCTGAGGCTCAAAGAGATGTACCCTGATCATTTGAATTTCATATTGCTCTCTCCCTAAAACCAATGGCAAGAGGTCTGCAATGTTTATTGGTACAACCTTTTGCCAGTGGTTGTATTTACCCTTTTATATCTCTAAGTTATTTTTTTTAATATTCATTCATTCATTCTTTCAACACAGATTTACTATGATCTTATAGTGTGTCAGACATTTACCTGGACAGAGACACTACACCAGAAAAATTATTGCTGGAATGTCTAACTAAATGGTAAGCTCTTCCATGTCAGAGATCACAAAGTTTATCTAACAGTGCCTAATATAGACAATATGCAACAAACATTTAAAGAATAAAGCAAATTAAACCATTGCTTCTTTAGGATAATCACGTTTTTAAATAAAAACCATGAAAACTTTTACTCTGGATTTCTGATACAATCCTTTAACTATCTTATGTGCACTTTGCTTTATTTGCTCTAGTTTCCTAAGTGTACAGTAAATGAAAAATACAAAGCAGAAAACACCAAACTCTTTCCGGACTTATCACCACAAGTGGTTTAGCCATAGGGTACCATTACCGTTTGCACTGAAGGCAATTTTTTTGGCCCTAAAATAATTATGCTGAGTATTCAGCATCTTTTGGGAAGGCTAATTGAGGGAAAATGAAATAGTAAGCTTCTGTGCTGTGCAACTGCAGTTATTAGGATGTGAAACTGCTGTCATTAGAGTCTCATTTAAACACCAGTAGAATGAATCTTTGTATGAGTGTGTGTCTGCATTATTTAAACACCTTGATTCCAGATAAAAAGTAAGCTGAAATTTAGCTCTGAGATGCTTTAAGCTTAGAAACAGAGCATTTTTCGTCCAGTATAGAACAAAAGGATGCCTCTGACTGAGCTACTTATAAGAGGTCAACAACTTGGTGAACGGAAACATGTAAATCCTGTCATCTGTTTGAGTGTGAGGAGCAGGACCCTGGCAATGTGTGTCATCAGCCCTGTATTTGAAGATGAAGTCTGTGACCAGGCTTTTTCCTCCATGCAAGTGGTTGCTAAAAGAATCAACGTGCGACCCCAGACCTCTCTGCAGAGTACACAGGGGTCTGTTCTTTGGTTATGCTCATGACCACCGTTTGCAAGGCTTTTGTTGTTTTCAACTTTGTCTGTTTGCCACAGGAAAAGCTTGACCTCTTTTCCTACACTAAGTAAACTTACTTTGCTGCAGAGTAGTAAGGACTAGATTTCCCACTACTGTTGCTTCCCCAGCGCTCCAGCTAAAAACCTTAGATAATGGATTCCACCACAAGGTTTCCCCTCTTTGGTTTCTTTCAATATCCAGTGCTTCACGTTTTCAGGAATCCTATTATATAAGTAACATAATTTGCCATGTTAAACATTTGGTTCATTCTGAAGTAGTTCCTCAGAGACAGTTTATGAGAAATATGTTCAAAAAGCTTGGTTTTTATAAGTGTAAAAGAGGGGCTGCATGGATTTTAATTTGAATGGACCTCAGGCACAAAACAGAGGTCCCTCTTGACGTAAAAGACTGAAATTTTTGTTCTACTTTTAGGATCTCTGTTCCATTAGGGACTTCTTTCCCTAAGTGCCCTACAGTAATCTAGTTGAATCTAAGAAGTTCCAATATGAGAATTTTTACAATTATTATAAAAAGGAAGGAATATCACTTCACCAACAGCTCCTCTTAGCTGAAGCTCTGAATGAAGCAGAATGTTTCCCTGCCCAGTGTAAGTGAAAAGAACCAATTTTCAGTTTACTCATGTTCTACACTGTTTTATAATAGGGTCATCTCGATCATTCAGGGCAGCAGACCCAGTGAATCTGTTTTATAATTTGAATAATTATAGATAGATATATATATATATTGAGAAAGTGAAATCAATACTCAAATTCCTTTGCTTTTCTTTATCATTATTTAGTACTCATATTTAATCCTATATATTAATGTTAGCAATACAAATAGAACTGAAAATTTTACTTCCTCTGCTTTTGCTACCGAAAACTCCAGTTGAGAAAACTTGATTAGAGACTCATTATTTTAGCAATGGAGAATAACTTTATTTTAAATAAAACGCAATCTGTATTCAGACAGCCTTATTTCTTTAAATCCTTCTTAAAGATGCATATGAGTCCTTTACTGGTAAAATTATGTACTATGTGTAAATTCAGAAGACATATCAGCCAATGGGCTTTGGAAAAGTCACTTTACTCTCTGACCCTGTGCTTCTTGTATTACGACGACATAAAACTTACCCTATCAATGGACACAGAGTTGGTATGAAAACCAAAGAAATTAGTGCAAATGTATAGGAGTTTATAAATTTTAATATAGCACTGTATAAATGTAGAGTGTACAGTAGGATTAAAATGGCTTTTTTCATTCATACCAAATAAAGAAGTTTTCAAAAATTAATTTATGGTTTAAATAGTAATCATTAATTCCCATTTGAGATCATTACTTAAATATCACTCTTTAATATAGTTGTTTTCCTCTGAGTATCTCTCTTGAAGTATTATAGAACATGTATAACTACAAACAAGTAAACGATTTCCCTAAGATTTAGGGAAATTAATGGGCCAAGGAGGGCAGGAGAAGAATAATGGACAAAGTGAACTGAATTACTAAATGCGTTCATTCACTAAATAGACTTAGAGGAAGTATAGGCTCAATGACAAGAATAAATGAGCCTTTGATTCAGGTAGACAGGACTGTGATTCAAGTCCTAACACTGGTGCATACTAACCATGTGAGACTGGAGTCAAATCACTTATGCCACTACTTCTCAAAGCATGATTCCAGACTAGTAACATCAACATCACCAAGAAAAGATGTAGAAATGCAAAATCTCCAGCTGCACTTCAGACCTACCAAATTAAAAATCTTTGGGGGCTGATCCTAGAATCCATGTTTCAACAAGCACTCCATGGGATTCTGATTCATGTTCAAGTTTGAGAACCACTAACTTGAACTATCTGAATAGGTTTCTTTATCTATAAAATATAAATAATAACATATTTCTTATAAGTACAATTATAATGATTAGAGCCAAGGTTTATGCAGAGCCTAGTACATGTTAATTGCTCAATAAATAGAGTCAATAACATTATCCTTCCAGACACATCTCGGATGCCACCCAGTCCATGAAACCATTCTTACCCTTCTATGCAGGCAACATCTCTCTACATCTATAAAAAGTAAATAATCCAATTCTGACTATAGACTATATTATTATTATTATGTTATGTATATATTTATATATAAATATAGGTTTCTTGAGTTTAGAAAGAGAACATTACTCATTTTAGACCTCTTGGCATATTTAACACATAGCACAATGGCTTTACTTCCCATACGAGTAGAACTAATCATTTTATCTATTCTGTGAGATTTCTGTGAAATTTTAAATATAAAGCAATTAACAGAGTGCATGGTATTCAATAAATGGTCGTTATTATTATAATGATAATTTTAAAAACTATTTTAAAAGTACATACTCAACAAATATTTGTTGGATTGTCTGGACTTGCTGGAAATAGAAGAGACATCTTAAAGTTCTCTTTGCTATATGGCATTAGGAATTGAGAAAATGTTAGCAAGTATCAGTCTTTGTGTGAATCTCATTTACTAGTATCCCACAATAAGCTCTTTTATATTTTAATTCCTAGTAGTAATTAGCATTTTCTCCTAAGCAAATTAAAATAATTGAGCCAATAATAATTGGGATAGTGCTTCTAAAGCATGAGTCTTAACAGAAAATGTACCAATGAGCAACTAGCTGCTACTTCTGATGAGTTTGGCCTAGACAGCTCTGAGGATCAATCTCAGTGTGATCGTTAATTTTACGTGTCAACTTGACTGGCCATGGGGTGCCCATACTAAACATTATTTCTGAGCGTGTCTGAGAGAATGTGTCTAGGTAGATTAGTATTTGAATCTATGGACTAAGGAAAGCAAATTTCCTTCCAAATGAAGGTGGGCATCATCAATTCTGTTGAAAGAAAAACAGGTGGAAAAAGGAGGAATTCACCCATGTTCTTCCTGCCTGCCTACCTGATCTTGGGCAGTCATCTTTTTCTGCCCTTGAACTGAGATCTGCACCATCAGTTCTTCTGGTTCTCATACCTTTGGACTTGAACTAACATTATATCATCAGCTTTCTTGGGTCTCCAGCTTGCAGATGGCAGATTATGGGATTTCTCAGCTTCCATAATCGAATGAGACAATTCCTCATAATAAATCCCCATATATATGCACATGTATATGTATATATACATATATGTGTATGTATGTGTATATATATGTATATGTGTATGCACATGTGTATATATATCATATATTTATATATCTGTATCCATATCAATATTAGTATCTATATCTATATCCTATTTCTATTTCTCTGGAGACCTGACTGCTAACAAACTTGGGTTCTGCCTATTAGAGCAATGGTCAAGGGAAGACTATTACTAGAGGACAGAGCCCTCCTACAGGAGTCAGTGTGTATCTTCTTTTCAGTTAACACTGAGACCCAAACATTCTCCATAGCTTTCTGGAGGATCGGTATTTTTAGATAGGATCTGATACAGTTTAGCCATGGTCCAGGAAGAGATGAGGGTATGGGCCAAGGCTTCTTTCTCTGTTCACTGCATTTGATAAATAAGTGTCTTCTCCCCCCAACTCCCACCCGCTTTTTTCTAAGAGCCTAGTGTTGAATGTCCAATTATTTTTAATCACACGGGTGGGTTAGTTTTTTAGTTTTCTATTGCTTTCTCAGAGGTACGAATGTAAACAAATAAAGAAATCCCATTGAATTTCCTTTCATTTTATTGGAATTTACAAGAGAGAACATTTTTTTCTGATCTTTTTCCAAGACAGCCATATCAAAGAGCCAGTCAGCATACAGTCAAATAAAATGTGGCTTCACATGGAGGATTAGTAGCTGCTGTTCTTCCACCACCACCACCCCCCTTTATCTGCAAGAGACTATCTTTCAGATAAAGGGCACAGCCATCTTTGTCCACTTCACATAATAACAGGACTATTAATTTATGAGTTTTGAGCATTTCCAAGAGAAGGATAAATTATTACATGACCCAATTGGGAGTTTTTCTAAAGATTTCCCATGATACCATCCATCAAATATGTGAATCTTATTTAATAGAGTTTTTTGGTAACCATTTTTTGACTGATATGAAAAGAAAAACATTGTCTCTGCCTTTTAAGAGATTTAGCTTTTGATTTTCATGCCCCATTAACTCCGCCTAGAATCATGAGGAAAACAGTTGACTATTTGACATGTGGAAAGGTATTATGATTTCTGGGTAAAATTGAAGACAACTGTACTTATCACAATTACCCTTCTAGATTTTGGATAATTTCTGGAGGCACTGAAAGGTATCAATTTAGCACTAGTGTGTTCCTCTACCTACAAAATCTCTGCCACATTCTGAAAGGAAATTACAATTAGATTGTTATTATAAATATATCTGTATCTGAGAGATAACTCCTCAAATTATAGCTGGACTTCTTATACTTATGTTGTTCATTTATTATTTACTTATTTTACTTTTATACTTGTTTATACATAAAAAGTTCATCTTCTACATGAATTTTCAGGAGCCAGCTTTTTATTTCTTTGAAAATTCTAACTTATCAGTCCTCGCTGCTAAATACCTGACAACTTCTTCCACCCATTAGCCATTATTTGTGGAGTAAAAAAACAAAAACAAAAACAAACAAACAAACAAAAAACATTCTTATTAGCTAAATAATATCTCTAACTCCCCAAAAAGTAAAATAAAGGATATAATTATTAGATCTTATTTTAGTCTTTATTTTTATACTACTGGAGATTCAATTATTTTCCAAGCTCTGTTAACACAATGCAAAGTGGATTATATGTATTTCATCTGATTTCTTTGCCTACTTTACAGTGACAGTGCTAACAACTCATGAAATAAAAAAATGAAAGAGACACTGAAGGAAAAAAGTTTTCACTTTACTCAAGTATTAAGGCTAACAATAACTGCATATACCATGCAATGACTTTTTCTATGAAAGTGCTTTAAAAAATCAACTATAACTGTTTATTGAGGGCCTATGTGCTAGGCACTTGGGACTATGATATGCTTTCCAATTTAATTCTCACAATAACCTTTCAGAAGCAGTATTATTTGCCCATTTCACATTTTGCATGTATAGTAAATGGTAGAGCTATAGTTTATAAAACAGGTCTTTCTTTCTGAAAAATCAACATGTTTTTCCTCTACACATACACTGCCTCTTACTATACCATAGAACTCTACAGAAATTCATCTCTATTTTCTTCCACATGCCTGTTTTTTCTTTGTTTTGTTTTTTGTTTTTTAGTTTAATATTTCTAATTGGTTAGGTCAATACTTCTTATTTTATTTTGTTGTTTTTATGTGCCTACTTGTATGCCAGTGTGTGCGTGTGCTTAATTTGCTAGCATGTTCTTTAGAGTTAAGTATAGATTTCTACTAAATAAGCCAAATTCATCTCAAGTCATTTATTCCTTTAGCCCTGGATAAGACATCTCTCAGAAAAAACTGCTTTTACTATGTCCCACCCTTCACTCTTCCCTGGCATGAAATTATTTGGCTTTTTATCCTGTTGACCACTTTGTTAAATCATCTTATGGTCATATTAATAGTGGTTTAATAACACTTACCATGCACTACTAGCCTAGAGGGCACTGAGTAGAGAAATTAATCATAATAAGGGGCTATAGATCAGATAGACTGTACTTTAATGCTATTGAGAAATTACTCAAACAAGATTATTATGTGTTATTACCAAAAACTCAGGCAGCTACAATACTGTCTCTGAGAACACAGACTCTGGATGTCTAGTCATGGGCAGAGTCATCAATAAATTGTACTTTTTTAGAAGCCAAGAAAGCTGAGGAAACTATCTGAAGGAATTGGGTTTAAGTGTGCTCTTTGAAGCTGACAGGAAATGATGTTCATTGTGTGCCAAGGTTAAAATGCTCTTACTCAAGGCTAAATTGGATGTGGTCACAGTTAGCAAAGACCATTTACTATCATTTATGAACATTTCAGACCTTTCTAGTGACACATGGGTAACTATTATTTGAGAGTGCCAAAAAAAAAAAAAAGTAAGTAGGAAAAGATGAAAAGATGAGTAACACAAACAGGCTAGAGAATGCAACTTTTTCATTTCTATTACTGCTTATGAATTTGTATAATGGCTAAAAAAAGTCATATGCTAGTTTACCTGCTTTCATTTGTTTTATTTCTAAGTTAATATCATAAATTTTAAACATGTTTTCATGATATTTCTTTTTTTAAATTCATTTAAGGCAGAGACAAAAATTGAGACAAGGGAGAATATTTGAGAATTTTTTTTAGGGAATGTATAATATAATGTAAAGAATGGAAAACAGACCTTACGAGGATAAATGACTTCTGTAAGACCATAAGAGGTAGGAAGTCAGGTATTCTACTCCCTCATTGATGCTCCACTCCATCCATTCAACCATTTTGTGCCTTTATATATTAATAAGTATTAAACTGACATAAGCTGAGTTTTAGAAATATTTAAAAAGTATTTTGTTAAGATGAAATTTAATACAATAAAGATACCAACTATAGCTCATAATATTTGAAACATGTTAAGATGAAATTTAATACAATAAAGATACCAACTATAGCTCATAATATCTGAAACATGTTAATTAACAACATCAACATAGTTACTCACTGCCAATACCCTGAACAGGGCCTGGAAGGACACAATTTCTTCTCAAAAATGAGGAAGGCAGAATTGTACAAAAATAACAAAATTGAAGATTGTATACTCATAAATCAACAAAATTATCATAAGTATGTGTGTGTATGTTTCAACTTATTTTCACAAAAACTATAAAACTTAATCCTCATCATAGTCCTATGAAGAATTTAGTACTATTATTTCCATTTTGTTTGACTATGGACTGCTAACCTTGTGGGTTTTCTAGTATATTTATCAAAATAAATAATACTATCTGACCCTGGTGTGTAGTTATAGATCCAAATGTTTTCACAGATAGGTTTTCATTTGATCTACAAGTAAGGACTTAGTAAGGACCCTATTTTCATTCTCATTTAACAAGAATGTCGAGAAAGTGTGTATATATATGTGTGTTCTCATTGCTAACAAGTTAGAGTGTACACACTAAAACCCAGCGCTTTAGACATTAACTTTGACATTATGCTGTCATGGATAGGCAGAGCTGGAAGTAAACTCTTTTTAAAGAGTCATTAGAAAAGCTTTAAGAATAGAGGCTTAAAATACTTATTAAATTGTATTAAAATTATTTGCTTTTATATCTGTCTCTTTGTATTGATATATGAAACTCCTTAAAGGGTCCATGTCTTCACTTGTTCCCAATTATTTGTAATCACTATTGAAATTTGATTAGACCAAATATTGACTATATTTAAAATAGGAGTTTGCATATTTCTGGAACTTGATATGTATATAAAAATGTTTACTAAAGAAATTACTTAAGTAATAAGTAAAGCTTTATCAACACTGAAAAAATAAAAACCCATGCCATGTGTCTCTGGATATGATGCACTGAGAAGGGCACATTATTTCTGTTCCAAAAACGCATACCATAAATATAATCACGAAGAAACATCAGACTAGAATGTCTCAAATTGCAGGACATTCTACAAAATAAATGTCTTTTCCTCTTCAAAATGTCAAGGTCCAAAAAGAAAGAAAAGCTGAGGAACTGACCCAGATTAAAGGAGACTAAATAGATAGGACAACTAAATATTGCACGGAATCCTCAATTTGATCATAGACCTAGAAAAAATAGCTATAAAGCATTATTAGAATACTTTTAACATTTAAATAAAAACTTTGGATTAGATAATCATACTGTATTGATATCAAATTTCCTGATTTTTGTTAATTGAACTGTGGTTATGTGAGAGAATATACTTGTTCTTGGAAATTTCACTTAAAATTGTTTAGGGTTAAAGGGCATGGTGTCTCCAACGTACTTTCAAATAGTTCAGAAAAATAAGTGTTTGTGTGTGTGTGTGTGTGTGTATTTGTGTGTGTGACAACTGCTGACTCTGGATAAAAAGTATAGTAGAGTTCCTTTTACTATTTACCAGTCTTACAGATTGTCCTGAAGTCTGAAATTTATCAAATTAAAAGATTAACCGAAAAAAATGATTTGCATCTCTAAAGTATGTCTTTCCTTTGCACTATGTCCTTCAAGCCATAACAAAAGAGGATTCTAATCAGTACTGTTTTTCTTTTATACTCCCCTAAAACCTTGCAGATTAACTCATAAACTAATAATAACTAATAAATAATGAACTAATTTCAAAATTACATTTTTGATTAAAATATGAAGTGATTAAACTATGACTATGAAAAAAATTGCCAGACATTGGTTTTCCTAATCAAATGTTACTGTCATCATTCACATTCCTGATTTATAAAGCACCTGAGCTTTTTTTCATTAACAATATCTGATGCTTTCATTTCAGGTGCTCATCAGTGATTTTTACATTGAGATGTTTAGAATACATTTGTTACAAACTAGGCTGGAGCACTGGAAGTTTAAGAGGAACAGCTGAAAAGATCCTACTTGTTGATTATGCCAGATTATAAAAGCTTTACATATAACCCAACCTACATCATCAAAAATCAACAAATATCATCTCCCTCAGAGCTACATTCGACTACTGAATACTATGTTTCATTCATTCTTGAATACATGTATTAAACAAATATTTACTGTAGGTCCATTTTACTAAGAACTGAAAAGACAGTGAGGTCAGCAAAAGAGTCTCAGCCTTTAATGATATAACTATATGGGAATAAGTTGAGTATAGTTAATAGTAAATTAGAAGATATGACATAGAATAATGCTAAGCTGGAGAACATGCAAGATACAATGGGAGCCCAGGAGAGTAGCAACAATCCAAGTGATAAAAAGGAAGTAAACTAAACTGATAACATAAAACCTAATAGGAGTTAATAAATTGGCTAGAAGGGGGAAATGTATCAGGCTGAGAACTACATATGTGGAAAGCCAGTAGGCTATAAAAGAGTATGGGGAATTTCTGAGAACTTCGTTTTTGACTGGAGCATGAGCAGAAGATGCAGATGCTAACAAAGGCAAAATCACTAAGATGTTAACAAAGGCAAAAATCACTGGGCTAAGGGTCTTGGGTCTTGATGGCAGTAAAGAGACATTAATAGTTTAGAGGAGCAGATAAGTGGGGTCAGATTTGCCTTTTGGAAAACGTCACTGAATATCACTCAGTTTGAACATTTGTTTCAGGAGAAATACTTAAAATATAGAGCTACGATTTCATTTTAAAACCCTTGGGACTAGATATAATTTAGAATTCAGAAGATGGAGGACTTCTAGAGAAGTAATAAGGTAAATGCACTGGATATTACAGAGTGATCTGAAGCAACATTCGACAATCAAATACATGAAAATATCCCCATTCAAATGTATAAATTTTCACCTTAAATGGGACTAATCAGTTTAGATCAGATTTGTTACTAAATGAATAAAGATAAAAGGTTTGGTTGTCAAAGCATTTTGATTTTAGAATTGAGGATGAGGGATTGTGGACATATATTAAAAATGTTGGACACACACGAAGGCTGTATAAGTTTGAAAACCAAAACAAACAATTAACAATTATGATGCTGACATTAGAGCAGTATAATATAATTTACAATGACCAGAAAAGCACCTACAGACTGAATTTGATTCCTCGTTGCCTTTTATTTCTGTATCACTGTTGAATAAACTTTGTTCTCCTACTTCACTAAAATCAAATTGCTTACATGTACTAGTACATTAGATTTTTTTTCTGGTATAAATTCTACATTACATTATGGCTTATAGCAAATTGCTCCCCACGGTTTTATGTAACCCGCCCTGCAATGAAGAGATACTAAGAATGAAATTTAGTGTCTGTCAAACTATTATAACAGTTTATTTCTAAAGCTCTAGTTAAAATAAAAATTGCACGTTCATTAAATCTGGTGGCATAGCCTATGGATAGTCTGAATTATACTCTATGCTGCAGCCTAGCAGTTGAGAACAACTGAGGTAGAAAATGAATTGTTAGAAAGAACAAGATTTCAGCAAAGAGAGCTAGTTAGAAATCAACATTCAGTAAGTCCAGGAATAGATGGTAGTTTTCTTAACTAGGGTTATTGCAATAGTGTCATCTGATCTTGAAACACAGATGATTTCTGCCCCATCACAGCATAGGACAGAAAACATAACACACACACACACACACACACACACACACACACACACACTGTTGATCTGGAGAAAGAAAAAGCATTCTAATGAATGGAGGTATCTGGAATGTTTCTTGCAAGAAGAGTCTTTTGTCCTGAATCTTAAAGGATTTATTTAGACAGTCCGTAGGTAGAAAGGATGAGGTAGTTAGTCAAGTCTAAGAAAGAGGTAAGAACAAAAGCATTAAGGTATGTCTAGATAAAATTTGCAAGATAAGGGGAAGGGGGATGACACTATCATGAACAGTTAAGTCAGATTAAGAAATTTTATTTTATTCTGTAGGTAATGGGGGCTGTCTATCTGGCTACCGTATAAAGGGTAGAACAAAACCAAGGAGGTAAATCTCAAAAAACCTTATATTCTACATATAAAAAAATAAATAAAATATATTGTTAAAAAACATTAGTCTCAATCAGATATGCTGGTTCTCTTCAAGAATAATTTTGTACACACATACGCACACATAGTATTCATGTGCATGTTTGTATATGTATGTTTGTGTATATATTCTGCAATCTCATTTTCTAGAATTTAAGAATTTAACTCAAAGGCATTTCATGCATAGCAACTCAACCATAGACCCTTTAGCATTACTACCCTTCAGCAATGAAAATTCAGCCATCTTTTCCTGAAATAAAAGCAACCAGGTGATGTGTTTCTTGGCTCATGGGGTGAGAAGGTCTCCTGAGGCCTTGTGCTACATTGCCCTGCCTCTTTACTAATTAATGCTTCCCCCGTTTGTAAATTTCTTTAGGCAAAACAATTTCCTTTGAAGACACTTTATAATGTCATTAGATTTCCCACTTGTGTTCAACTGTACCACATTCATGAGCAGGAAATGCTAACGCTGATTTTCTCCAAACTGAAGGACCAAGAAGGAAATTCCTTTCTACAGAACATTCAACTCCCTTCTCCTTATAACTCTACTCAAATGAGAGTGTGCCAGGCATTTGCTATTTTTTTCTACCCAACTTTTTTCCATGCGCATGAAGAAAATGCAATAAAACTGGTAGGCTATTGGGTTACCCACACTTTAACCTAGGTGTCAAGACCATAACGACACAACAGTGTTAGAATCCAGAAAGGCAGGTCTGAACACTGATCACTGACATCAATATTTTGATATGACAATAACATTTTCTTTCTTCTTTCCTTTTAGAAGTATTCACTGGTCACATGTTTGGTCCACAAAGAATAACATCAAGGTCATACTTGTGAAATATGTGAAGTTCCCACCATTTCATGAGCCAAAGACAAATATTTTCTACCATGGCTACATTCTACTCCACACTGAGGCTATTAGAGTGTAGTTTACAACAATGCTCTGAAAACTTCAGGCATCCTGGCATATATGACTTAGTTTTTCTTCACTTGGTATTTTGTTTAGTTTAGTTGTTTGACTGTTTGTTGTGAACTGACAGGCAAATAAAATTTAATCTAATCCTCTAGCCTCAACCCTGTGAATGCTAATACCCACATGCACTCTGATTCTTAAAATGTCTCAGCATTGACCCTTCTCAAAAGATTGTTGCAATGAGTTTAGGATTTAGGGTGTAAATCTTGCACCTTATGATTAGCAACTTCAAACAGCTAAGGCCAAAGCCAAAAAAAAAAAAAAAAACTTTAGACAGATATCAAGACCAAAGCCAAAATTCAGAGCATTCCCGGTTGAGTCATTTGATAAAATAAGAAAATTATTATGTGATAGTCCTTAACTTAATGCTTTCCTTTCTCAATTACAATGAATCAAGGTTTTTGTGTGTATGTGTTTGTGTGTATATCTAGATATAGATATAGATACATCTGTGGATTGTACGTATTTGTGTGTATGTTGTGTATATTTATTTGTGTATGCAGGTACATATATATGTATGTTCTACTTTCACCTGAGAACAAAAAAGAAACATTTAATTTTGATGCTTCCTTTTTTAGCATTAACTGTGATTTTCTCTCTAGCACAAATCAGATTGCAAATTCTTCAGCAAATGGAATCATGCTTTTACAATATTTTGAAGGTGAACATCTCATTCATATGCATAGAAGAATCTTGTCATTATAAAACTTTGATTTCACCACCACTGTCACCACTCTATATTTCAGAAATAATTTCCAAGTCAGGGGCATAGCTGATGATATAGTTTTATGAGGGATATATTCAGAGAAAAAATATTTACATCAAAATGCCCTTTCAGTTTTTCCGTGTAAAGCACAATCTCTGGCTTAAGGCTGTGCCAACACAACTGACCCATGAATGTTCCTTGTAGAACAGTGTGTTGATCACAGTAAACATTCATTCTGAAACTGTGTAGGTAAAGCTTTCAGAAGTTAAATACTCACAACTACTTCAGTCAACAACAGGCTTTGTGTAAATGGACCCTAGTCCAAATGAGCATGTGAGAATCCTGCTGATGGTGTTTGTGTGGGTGAGGTGGGAGGGGGTGTTGTTTTCCTATGATGTTCTTCCAAGCTGCTTAAAAATAAAAGTGAATAAATAATTTGTCTGCTTTTATGAAGAATTAATATTTCATGTCTGAGGAGATGAAATTCATCTGAAAGAGTTGTAAGCAAGTAAACCCAAAATAAATCCATAGACAATTAGTTTGAAACATGAATTTGGGTCCCTATCTTCTCATTCTCTTTTATAGCAGCTGAGGTCCGAAGGTACCCATGCTCCGGGGGAAATGTGCAACACGATGAGAGACCAAAACTAGTTCTGTTTTCCTACAGCAGGTCATCTCACAGATATTCAACTACACCAATGTTTTCCTATGCCTGAGTTAAGAAAGCATATGTCTGCCAAGGACACTGATTGCTGTTATTTTTTGAAAAGACGTTATATTAACTAATTTCGTGGTATCTTAACATCATTCTAGTTATAATTTTGACAGAGGCGAATGTGAGATCACTAAGAAGAGAAAAAAAATAATTCTGAGCCATTTTGTCCATTTTCTTCTAATTTTTTTCTAAACAGAATTAAAATTATTTTATGTCTAAAAATGGTCTATGTATAACAAAACTAAATGTATTTGTAGTATAGAAGGCTAATGACTCTGATGAAAATGTTTTGAAAAAATATGGTCCCCACTAATGGAATATTTAACAACCTTAACCATTCCTCCGCTTGGCACTGCTCTTAGTCATTGGCTACCACTGGGCTCTTCAAGCTCCATGACTGTGTGTCACACAAGATATGATAGAAGTCAAGGTCAAGATGTACAGTAAGGAGCTAGAGGCATGCTCATACATGCACCATGCCTTGAAAGAGGATGGCAGGGGAAACTGAGAGGATGAACACATGTGCCTGATGAGACTTTAAGATAAGTGCTTTCATTTAGAAAAAGATAGTAAGTTCAGAGAATGTAATGAAACTCAGTGAAACTCTGACTGGTTAGAGCTTTGTGGTGATGTTTGTCAACAGTCAGTCCAGGTGGGAAGTTCAGGAATGTGTCAACTATTCTGTTCATTCATGAACTTGTAAATATTATTACAATATCATATGACGTTAAAATTATTTTATAATTAGGGGTGTCAATTTACCTTAAATAATTGCTAATATAATGAGTCATACAAGTAAAATTACATAATTTTCTGGCTCATTCTAAATACTACATCAAATTTATTAACATCTACCATGTTCAACTACTTCATACAATTATTTTTTATTTGTCTTGAGTTACTTAAACTTTTAAACTTTTTAAAATTAGTTCTTAAACATTCTTTGGACGCACAGACAAATGGAACAGAATAGAGAGCCCAGAAATAAACCTGTGCATATATTGTCAATTAATTTACAACAAAGAAGCCAAGAATATACAATGGGGAAAAAATAGCCTCTTCAATAAACAGTTCTGGAAAAACTGGATGGCCACATGCAAAAAAATAAAAATAAACCCCTACCTTAACCCATATATAAAAATCAACTCAAAATGGATTAAATACTTGAACATAGACCTGAAACCATAAAACTCCTAGAAGAAAATATAGAGAGTCAGCTCTTTGAACTGGTCTTAGCAATAATATTTTGGACCCGATACCAAAATAAAGGGAACAAAAACATAAACAAGTAAGACTACATTAAACTAAAAAGCTTCTTCACAACAAAGGAAACCATCAACAAAATGAAGACAATCTATGGAATGGGAACGAATATTTGAAAACTACATAATTGATAAGTTAATATCTAAAATATACAGAGAATACATACAACTCAATAGCAAAAAAATAAAAATAAAAATGTACAACCCAGTTAAAAAATGGGCAAAGAATCTGAATAGACGAGATATATAAACAGGTGCTCAATAACACCAATCATCAGGGAAATGTAAATCGAACCACAATGATACATCACTTCATATCTGTTAGGCTGTCCATAATAAAAAAAAGACAAAAGATAACAAACACTGACAAGGAATCCACATACGCTATTGATGGTAATATAAACAGGTCCAACTACTATGGAAAACGGTATGAAAATACCTCATAAAACTAAAATAAAACTACCATATGATCCAGCAATTCTACTTTGGAGTTTATATTCAAAGGGAGAAAAAAGATAGCATATTGAGAAGATATTTGCATTGCCATGTTTATTACATCATTATTCAGAATAGCCAAAGTATGAAAACAACCTAAATGTTGGTCGATGGATGAATGGATAAAAAATAAATGGGGTGTGTGTGTGTGTGTGTGTGTGTGTGTGTGTGTGTGTGTGTGTGTGTGTGTAGTAGAATATTATTCATCCTTAAAAAGAAGGCAATCCTGTCATTTGCGACAAGGATGAACCTGGAGGACATTATGCTAAGTGAAATAATAAGCTAACCAGAGAAAGACAAATACTGCATGGTATCACTTAAATGTGGAATCTTAAAAAATAAATTTAAAAAACTGAATTCACAGAAGTAGAGAGTAGTAAAGTGGTTGCCACTTTACAGTATTTGGGGGTGGGAAAAATAGAGAAAGTCTGGTAAAAGGGTACAAACTTTCTGAGGATCTGATGTAAAACATGGTAACTACAATTGATAACACTGTATTGTATAATTGATATTTGCTAAGAGATTAAAACATAAACATTCTCACCCACAAAAATAAAAAAGGTAAATATGTGAGGTGATGGATGCGTTAACTTGATGAGGGGAATTCTTTCATCATGTATAATATACATTTATCAAATCATTATGTTGTATACTTTAAATATCTTACAGTTTTGTCAGTTAGACCTCTATAAACCTAAAAAATATATAATTGGTGACAATACCAGTACATATACATGGAGGGACATAAATCAAAGAACAGCTCTTTTAAGAGTTATCCCTTGGGGAATAAGTGCTAATTGCCTGTAATATAAAGATAGACTGAATTAAAGTATACATTTGCATGTTGTATTACTTGGGAGGTACTTGTAGACATAATTTTGAAAAAGTCAATGGTTTCTGGAATAATATATTGATAACACAATACTATACTCTTAACCTATATTATAATCCTGAATAATTTAGGGGAAGGATTTTTATATATTACCATTGTTTCAAGGTATGTTAATTTCTTAAGATTAATATGCATAATACTTCACATATAATTCCAGAAATATATAACTCTTAGATGTGAGAAATCTATAAAAATCAACAGATTTTTTTAATGTTTCTTATAGGTGAATGTCTACATTTCTATCAACAAAAGGTCAAAGAAATTTTGTTGTTTTAAATGCTAGGCACCACATTTCTTTTTAGAGTTTGAGAAGAAAATTTCAATAAGATATTTATATCTGTCAAACTCATGAACAAATCTTTATATTGCTTTTTTCCTAAAACTACATTCTTGTTTACTTTTGCCACTCCCTTTTATTTTTTTACTTTTTACTTTTCATTTTCTCTTTTTTTATATCTCTATTAATGTTGCCATCTCTCTGTTCTAACCTATTTTTGGCATCTATCTATTTTAGCCTCATTCTCCTTCCTAAAGCCACATCCTTCCGTTATTTTTCCTCTAGATTGCTTTGACCTTGATCTGTATCTTTTGTTGAAACATGCCTCAACTTTACCTCTCTGTAAAGGAATCAGAGCCAAGTGAAAATAATGAGGGATGAGAAAGAGTGTTTAAGTTCATTAAGTAATCCTGAGATTACTTAAGAATCCTGCAGAATATATACATTCTGTAATGAAGATTTTGCTTCAATGATGCATTGCATTTTGATTATTAACTTGAGAAATGAATGAAGTCTCAGAAAAGCCATAATAAGGGAGCAAACAAGTCAGCTGCCTAAACCAGGCTTTTCTGAATACAACATCTAAGTTATTTTGAACTGTACATTTAATAATTTTGACCGCAACTATTTTTTGCTAAAATATTATGTGAAGCCACAAGTAGGAAAGAAAATAAGTATCTTACTAATTTTACCAACATCCTATAATATCTCTCTGCCAATTTTGGTTGTTAATCATTCATTTCTAAGCAATAGTTTTGCATTAAAATTTTATTAGATCACTTAAAATTTTTTACATGGTTATGGTAAGAATTTAAGATGAATTTTAGGAGAAAAATAGGTTTTCGATGCACTTTAACTCCCTAAACACAACACAATTTATAAATACTCTATAATTAAGAAGCATCGATTGAAAAAATACTGGACAGAGTAAAACCTTTCATGTTTACACACTGTTTTCAAAAACTTTAAGAATATTTATTTTGATATTCATTGAAAGCAACTATATTACAAGATGAAAATGCATTATATTTCAATGCATTTTGAATAAAGATGAATATCATGATAGATTCCTTCTAGTAAAATATAAGACAGTGAACAAATTAACCATATAATTTTCAATCAATTTTCAACTATTTTTCTTGATACTATTTTAATAATAAGTCTGAAATCTAGAAGAAATGTGACCCCATTACACACCCACACAGCCTATATTTAAGTGACTTGAGGTTTTAGATTTAAAAATATCTTTTGATAAGAACTCAAAAGGGTTGTTTTCAATGCTGTTACTATATTTGTAGAAAATGTATTCACAATCTGAAAAATAAATGGGCTGCATTTATTCAATGAAATGTATGGTTCATCCATTAATACTCAAGTTATTAGTGTATCACGACAGCTCTACAGCAATGTGGTCTGTCTTATAAAATCCAAGAAGAGAATGAAATTAACTTACTGCTCCAGAAAAAAAGATTTGTAAAGAATTCCTCCATCTATCTACTCATCTGCCACCATTCACCGAGATAGGACTCTTGGACTTTGAGAATACTCTGGGTATGAATCTGTGAAAACACTTCACACCAAATACCCAAGGCCCCAATTTGAAATCTTGAAAGATGACCTTGTCTTAATATAAAGTTAATATGTATTCATTTTCACAATTTTTTAAAAAACTAAAGATAAGCAAAAACAAAATGGAGTTGACATTCTGGAAATGATGGTGTGAAGATTTTGAGTAATTCTTTCTACAGAAAATAATTATAAAACTGAAAAAGAAGCTTAAAAAACAACTATTTGGAAGCAATGGGAAACACAAAAGGCAGTCAGAAATTGAAGTAGAGTTTATTCTTTAAAAATTCCTAATTCACTCAGCTAAAAACTGAAACATGTTGATTGCTTGGGGAAACACCCTACTCTCCTTAGTTCTAGAAATGGAGAAATACGATATTACTAGTTGGTAGATATAAGAATTTAAGAAGCAGCAAAGCAGCTAAAAGTATAAAAAAGGAATGCTGGAGGTAAGACAGCCAAAAAAGGACTGCAATACAAATATTTAGTTGTTTTTTTTTTTCCCAACCACCACCAACTGCTAAACACTGTAGGTTCCGGGGAGACTACAAAAAAGAAAAAAAAAGAAAAAGAAAAAAAAATCAGAGATGAGGGAGACTATGGTTGGGACACTACCTTCAAAGATAGAACTGTTGCTAGTAAGATTTGCATATTTGCTGTTTTTGAATCAATGTCTTCCCCAAACTGCACAAAGCTCAATCAGCAGAGAATGGAAATCTTAATGGCTCAGAGACCAAAATGTGGCAATATGGAAGTTATCTGGAAATTCAAGACATTAGAAGTGATAGAATCAGAGAGAGTGAACCCCTAAAATTTTAACTGTAATATCTTGCTTCCACTATTTTTCTACCTACCTTGTCAACTTTTACATGTTTTTAGTAAGAGCATGTAGCCAGATGTTGTTATTTTTAATGATCAGAATAGTCTCTCTTTTAACTGATAAATTTAATGCTTTAAAATTTCATGATTAGTAATATATTTAATTTTATTCTTATCCTTTCTTTGGGAGGGGATCTTGCTCATCATAATGCATTTTCTTTAGTTATTGTCTTCTTTATTGCCTTCTACTGATTCTATGAAGTTATTCTTTATTTTCTCTTTTCCTTAACTATTATTTTGAAGGTTGTATATAATATTTCTATATGTTTAAGTATTGCCCTTAAAATGCTAATGAAATATTTTATATACAAAATCTAAAATCCTCAATTTCTCATATCTCCCTCCCAAAATCTGGCAATTCTCAGTAAGCATACTACTATTGTCTACAATATTTGTTCCATCTTTATTTCTACTTCAAAGAGTTTATAACTATTATTATATTACCTTAATTATTTTACATAGGAATTTTACTTTGTCCACAATTTGCCATTTTATCTTGCATATTAATTCTTCATTTTGAATTTAATTTACTTCTTCCTAAAACACAACTCTTTTATTTTTCCCTTGAAGATCTTTTAATGGTAAGTTTTCTTAGCCTTCAATAAAAATATATTTGTCTTTACTTGAAGTAGATTATTTTTAGATGGGTGCACTGTTTTAGTTTAATAATATTTCCCTCAGTAGTATGAAGATAATCTATTGTCATCTGATTCCTATTTTTACCTTTGAGAAGACCATTTTCAGGGTAATCATTCTTCCATTTTAGTTGTATCTGGCTTTGCTTTGTAGTAGCTTTTAAGAATTTGTCTATGGAGGTCTACATTTTCATTACCATGTGTCTAGGTGTGAAATCGTTTTGTTTTCCTTCCCTCGATTAATTCTATTTCCTGAAATATGAAGGCTTTCATAAGTTCTGATGAAATTTTAGCCGTTTTCTCTGAATATATTTTCTCTATTCTTCTGATGATTACTGCTAATAGACTTTTGTAGTTTAAAAAGTCTTTTTTTCTCATAATCTCCATTTTGTAATTTTCATGCCTTTGTTTCTGTACTCATTTTGGATAATTTCTCCACATCAATATTTCTATTTATTCATTCTCTCTTCATCTGCATCTAAACTTCCATGCGACTCTTTTATTATATTGATTTATCAGTTACTATATTTTTCAGTTTTAAAGTTATATTTAAATTATCTCAACATACCATTACTTTTCTTTCCATAATATGTTATTTTTTTCTTTGAGTTTGATTACTTCAATTATCATTTTAGATATATTTATTTCATAACTTTTTCTTTTAGCATTCTTACTATCTGGAGCTCTCCAGATTATAATTTTCCCTGCCAAATCTTGCTTTTGGTGGAATGTAACTTGAGTATTTTTAAATTTTGGTATTATGAGCTATAATATGTATCCTGTGGGGCATGGGTTTTTGGAATATTCCTAAAGAATTTTGTGTTTGCTCTGACTGACAGAACCTGAATAAATCACAATCCTAAGACCAAGACTGTTATTTTCTTCAGTTTTGATATCATTTGAACCATACGAGCAGTATAAAAAATTGGGCCCCACACAAATAGAAAAACAGAATCAGGCTTAGAATTTTTAGGAAACATTTTGATACTTTTTCACTTCAAGCAGGGGGCATCGAACTATATTGTCTTTTCCTTGTGCCAGTAAGTAGAATTATTGTTCACTCTTTATTTGAGAATATAACTTTTTTAAATCCCTAGCTTTATGCTATATATAACACTCTGTATATCCTATATTGTACTACTTATTGCCATGCTTATTAAATTATCTAGTTCCCAAAGTAATTTACTAGTTCAATTCACTTAGTCAATGAATGTTTACTATGCATCTACTATATACCAGATTTTGCTTAGGTGGGTCCATGGTTAACAAATGAGACACAAATTCCTACTGTGAGAATAGGAGTCCTACATACTTTGCTTTCCCATGCAAATCCTCATTATCTGGCATGGTAATCAGAATATATCAAATATTCGATAAACATCTATTGAATAAATGACTCTTACCCAGTATTCCGTCAGCATACAGAATCTGAACTTTGACCTCTATGCCATTATATTTTGTTGCCTTATTGAAGTTAAATCATAAACATAAAAGAAAATACAGGAAATCACAATAACATTCTGTGATCGTGTCTAACATACGAACTACCTTCTATGTTTATTCTCTCCATTAAGGTCAGAGAGCACACCATCTGCAAGACAGTGCACCTTGGTGTTGTGACTCTTACATAATTAAGAGGTAGAAAATAAATCACCAAAAATTACTTGGCAAGTTTACAATGTGTTTCTAAAATTCCAAATCTCCAGACGTTCATTTTGTTTTCTTCATTTTTATTGCGTTTTGTAGAGTCTTCTCCACAAAATTTTTCACAGGTATTCATAATTTTTCATCTGCTACATTATGTCTACCTCTGATAGCTTTTGTATTGCTTTATATTTAGCTTTGGTGGATATTAATTTTACTGGCATATTCTTTATGTAAGCTATTATTTACAGATAGATAATATTCATATAAGATATAAGCGAACAGGATATAATTACAGATTACTGTATTTTATTTTTTCATCTTTACTTCAGTCAAATTTGGTAACTATTTTCTTTTTAAAGGGTCTGAAGTCCATTTCTCCAGTAACGGGCTATTTGGTGAGTCCTGCTTAGGCCCTCTGAAGTTAAATTTTCTTGACACTCAGGGGATGCAGTTATTTTTATCCTTACTTATTTCTAGACCTTCTCTGGAAACCAACAACTTGGAAAGAGAAAAACCACGATTTGCTTGAATAACAGCTTTTTTCTTTATTCACATATAGAATGTTTCTTTTCTTTCCTAAAAGTGCTGTGCGAGGTCTCATGTTTACCAAAACTAAAGCAGCTACTTTCTACCTTTTGGTAATCCAGTTGCTGTCTTAGATATTTTTGCCCCGTGCTATTTTTCACCACACCCTGAAGCAAAATTCCTTTAAAATTCTTACAACTAGTGTTTGTGACATCAGTGGCCTCCAGTTTCTAATATTCTCTGTATTCATTTTTTAATATGTCATTGTTAACCTTCTCTGTTTCATTGTGGTAATCATTTCACCTTTCTCTCTCATGCTCGTGAATACAGAGGACACCAGGTCACATCTCAGAAGTCTTGGAAAAAGCAGCAGTAAAACTGTTAGCTCCAAAGCACTGACATTCTGCAGTGAACAGACCAAGGAAATCATAGATCATTTTTAAAATCTTGATGCCTGCCCTTAAATCACTCATTTTTAAATTTCTTGGAATATTATGGTTTTTCTTGCTTTTAAGGTAGATATGCAAACAACTTATTTATTATCTAAGTTTCTCCTTCCAAACCATCTTAAATCTCTTAATCTTGTAAGTCTATGTCCATTATTTATTTGTCTTCTGAAAATCTCTATAAATTAAGTTGGCAATGCTTCATTCCTGACATTTCCCCTTTCCATTATCATCCCTATACTTTCTAAATAAAATTATTGAATTTGCTATGTTTTACTATTATTCCTTTGTATCTTATTTCCCTTTTACTTTATATAAGCACTCCATTAATGATTTTGCAACTAGGAATGTTTAATTTAGTCTTTAAATCCTCCAAATTTACTTCTCTCAAGAGCTTTCTTTACATCATTATTAACAATCCCTCACCTTTCTCTGACATCTTGAAAAGGCTCTCATATCCTTAATCATCCCCACCTTAGATTTCATTTATTTCTATTCTAACAGGATTTACTCGTACTCCACACACAGCTGCAAAATTATCCACTTTGGGGTGACTCATCTAACATGAGAGAATCATGAGAAGACGACTTAAAAGTGATCTTTATTTGCACCTGCTACATTATGTCTACCTTTTTAATGTTTTGCTATTTCTATTTTTTTTTTGATTATCAAAACTGTTAGCAATTGTATTTCTTATAGGATTTTTTATTATGGTGACATTAATTAACAAAATCCAACAAATTTCAAGTGTACAATTCAACAGTAAGTCATACATATGTTGCATTGCGTGTTCACCGCCCATAGTTGGATTTCTGTCACCAAGCACACGTATTTAAATAAGTGATTTTTATATCTCCATTTCTATATGCTATTTTAATATCTGGTTTCAGAGATCAGTTTTAGTTATAGTTTTCATTTACTTGCATGTTTTCTATGAATGCTGAAATTCTTTCCAATATTATCTTTCATGCTATATGCAAAGTATTGCCATAAATTTAAATGCTTTTATTTTTTACATTCTTTTTGGAGATTTTTGAGATTATTATACATTTTGTTTTTAAACTTTTTGAAAGTCTTATGTATAATCTTATGCATCCCAACATACTCTGAATGCTTCACAAACTCATCATATATATTAATAAAAATCTCATCCTTCCATGGCTCTTGTCCACTGTTAGCTGATGCAAAAATCCCCCTCAGTCCTATAATGTGTAGAAGTATTTCCATAATATCTAAAACCAGCTAAAATTTCTAGTGCTAAAATATGATGAACTTCATGTTTCAGAATGTACCATAAATAAAAAAAAACTTTTTCTTCAGTAGTCTTTAAATTTTTTCATTTTAATTTGTTATTCCAATATTTGTGATTTCAATTAATTTAACAATGCTTTCATAAATTACTTCTTCCCCTTTTCCTCTCATGAAGTTCTCTGTTGATTCCATTTTTCCACATCTTGCCCTCCTTTTTTTTTTTTATAAATATTGGTCCCATTTTCTCCATGAGTTTTGGAGCTCCATTTTTCTTTTATCTTCTTAAGCGAAGCTTTCTTTTCCCTAGGTATGTTCTCTATCTCCTTACCTCTGTACCAGTCCACCTTCTCTATTATTTATTCTCTGGTTTCTTGTTCTTTTCCTAGCTTTCCTCCTATCTCACATCTCAATCCCAAGTACTATCTCTATAAAACCATTTCCTGCTGTATTCCACTCTTTCAGTCACAGAGGATTTCATAGAATATTTTTGAAGCAAGATTACAAACTTAGTTGTTCTCCTCTTGTTTCTTTAATTTAGCACCCTTTTCATACAAGAGCAATTTGCATGTAATGTCCCCTTACATCTCAAAGTTTTTAGGAAAATTCAATTTTTATTGTTTTCAGAGAAATATTTTCAACGTGAAAACAAATTTGTCTGTATTCCCACCATCCTAACTCATAGTCAGTACTCAAGTAGTATGCTTTTATTTCTTTGTTAGTTTGGATATTTTTTAATGTGTGGCATGTTATTTACCATGATAGTCTATCCATTTGTTACACATTAATTTACTTAATTTGTCTCTTAATGATAACTGTTCACATTTATTAAGTAATTACAACATATAGATATTGTTCTGTGCATTTTATATTTAAAGTCATTTAATGCTCATGGCAACCCTATGATATAAGTATTACCATAATCCCCATTTTAAATGTATTGACTTTACATATGACTTGCCTTCCCTACTTTATTCTCTATGTTTTGTTTCTTATATCTCTATTGAACCAATTGTCCAACCTTAAAATTGGTGTGTCCTCTCAGACTCCTTCATTTCCACTGCCCCCATATTCAATCATCAAACACTGCCATTTCCACCTCTGAAATAGCTCATGTCTGCCCATATATTTCAATTGCCACTGTTATGTTTCCAGTATAGGCCATCATACATGAGCAGAAAAGGAGCAGGCAAATGCATTCCAGCCAGAAGATAGAGCCCTTTTTACTACTCAACCCTCATATCTCAGCTTAAAAGTTATATTTTCAATAAAGTTTTCACTGACTCCTCTGGACATGTTTAATGGAGCATTTCTCCATGCTCAAATAGTCCAGAGTAACCACTCTTTTCTCATGAACACTGGAGTGCATTTTTTTCCCAGTAAATCCATAGTTTTCCTGATGCCTATGTCAGAGACCTATTGGACTATTGTACAAGTCTATGAATACTCCTATCATGCTAGATGTCAACTTTCATTCTGGAGCCAATTTACAAAAGAAAACAGTATTTTATCTTAAAAAAAAATCACAGCATTATAGTGGCAAAGATAGCAACTCATAGCTAAGTCATTTTGAAGTGTACATTTAAGGCAGCCAAATAGGAGTATTCACTCCTAGTCCAGTGACTCTCCACACAATGGCTCAGCAGTAACCCTAGGGTTAAATTGTATGTCTCATCAAAATATCAAATGTATTCATTCCTTGGACATCTGAATCCACCGGGAAGCATTAAAACCATAAATTTTAAATTGTGAATAAATGAATTAATACAAAAATAAACAAATGTTTAGTGCTTATAAGCAAGTACTCAAGAAGTAAATGAATATTTCCTTTATGTAGAATAGAATCTGAAAAAAGTGAGATATCATAATAAAACTTATTATTTTTAATATTTCTTCACATCTAGAATACTGCTCCTAGAGATACATTATACACACTTTATATACACATTATACATTATTTCTTAAATCTTCAATGGAATGACTTTGTCCCAGATACCCATCTTGACCTTTTCTGACCATAAATGGGAAAATTCTAGGATTATAGTACGCTCATTCCCTCTTGCCTCAGGTGTCTCTCTAGCTTATTATACTCATTTAAAGCACAGTATGTCTGTTCCTGGTATTGTAAACTCAAAGCATCGTTAAGAACCATATCATTCCTGGATAAAATTCACAGATCATTTGGCCTACAAAGCCTCTAAATTCTTCGAGCAGTTTGATTTTTAATCTCTCATGCAATCACCAAATAAAGCCAGTCTTTCTGCTGACCTCAGACTCAGCTTGGGATCCTTAGTTCTTGGTATTTGAATAAACTCTAATATAACCCTTTGACTTATCTTCCCACCTGAATCAGAAATCCTACAACATAATGTCTTATTGGGAAACTGCTCATCCCAATGAAAGAAAATTAAATCTTCTCCTTACAAATTATACTGTTCTTATTTTTTTGCCCATCCTTTTCTTCCTATGGTTGTTATGAGATATTTGAGAATAACAAACATATTTCCCTAATTATACCCCCACTTGTTTTCTTACTCTCCTCTTTTATCCAATCCCATTGTAAAGGCTTTCCTCTTCTTTCTCTCCTCTTCCTCTTCCTGCTCTTCGTCCCCTCCCACTTTTCTTCTTCATTCTTCTACTATTTCTTATTCTAGTTCTCATTTGCTGCAGCTGCCTTGAACTTCAAATGGCTCTTATGGCTAATTCTAGCCTCAGATTATCTAAAATATGCTTCCTCTAGTTGTATTTACTTATTTTATTTCTCTTACATGTTCTGCATTGCTCCTTGTTCCCTCTCCTGCTAATTCTTTACCTGTGTACTAGAAGTAACAGCCCATATCCTGCTGAAGCTGATCCAACTCCTTACAGTACTCTACACCTAGAATCCATGCTGATCCAGTCCAGCATCCATCACTCACTGTTCATGCTTACAACAGAGCAGTTAAGTACATAGAACATCTTACACACAGCTCAGTCAGGTCCAAAACCAAGATCTGAATTTCATTAGCAGTGTGAGCTTTGATCAGATACCTATATTTTTATTCTGAGCCTTAGTTTTATTATTTTTGAAACTAGAAGGATAATTGTGCTAAGACATCTTGTTTCTGTTTTTCAAACCTCCATATTGTCACCTTTTCCTACAACACCACCTTAGAGCTCTCTGGTACATTGTCTTTGAAGAAAAAAGGGGACCATAACATTATCCAGCTTGAAGAACAGCTCACTCAACACAAGAAAATCAACCTTCCTAAGGCCACCATTTCTTTGAGCTGAATATTTGTGACATCAATCCTAGAAACAAGTGTCCTTTCTCCTTTAAGAGACTATGAAAATTAATTCCACCTAACATAGGACTTGGTTAAAAATCCATGCTGAATATACTCCAATAATGTATATTCCTCCTCTTATCTGGCCCAATCACCTTTCCCTCTCTTAATGTATTAGTTTTCTATTGCTACATAACAAATCACCACACATCTATTGGCTTAAAGCAAGACACATTTGTTTTCTCATAGTTTACATGGGCCAAGGATCTGAGCAGAGCTTATCTGCTTGGGGTCTTACCAGGCTGTGTCAAGATTTCAGCTAGGCTGAGTTCTCATCCATAGACTCACCCTAGGAGGAATCCAAACTCATTCAGATTACTGGCACATGTCATTTACTTATGACTACAGTATTGCCAAAGGCTCTGGATCCTTATTGGCTGTTTGCTGAAGGTTGCCCTCAGGTCCTAGAGACTGCCCAAAGTTCCCTGCCATGTGGTCCTCTCCCTAGGTAACTACTAAATAGCGTCTGCTTCTTCAAGGCCAGCAATTGAATCTCTCTTTCTAGTCAGCTAAGAGTCTTACATAATGCAATGTTGTCATGGGAGTGACATCCCATTATGTTTGCCATATTCCACTCTTAGAAGCAAGACACGGGTTCCATCTACACTCAAGAGGAAGGGATTGTACAAGAGTGTGACTCGTTGTGGCTCCCCTTATGGTAGATTGCCACACAAGCCTTTCAACACTTCCTATTACTTTGTCTCTAGCATCCTCTATGTCATCAGAAAACTCTTTTACATATCCTTGATCTCCATACATTCAAAGTGCTCTCTCCACTTCATTCTAACCCAGAAACGGAGAACACAATTTGTTCTGAAGACATCTCAAGCAGAATGTATCACTTCTAACATCCCGTTTGAGTTAGAGCCTGCAGAAAGGAAGAATGGTCCTCTTTGTTTCCTAGTGCCAGACCCAGACCCAGACCCAGACCCAGACCATTTCTTCTCACTCCTGCTGCAAAACCCCTTGTTTTCCAAGGCTCACAGTATCTAGCTATACCTCTCTCTATAGTTACTACTATATCCTGACTTCCTGTCAATCATCTGATTCCTTCTCATTCATTAAAAACTTTACCTCCGTCTTTCCCTATGCCTATCCATCTGTCACACTTAGTAGCTTCAACATTTGTATGTATAAACCACCTTTTCCTTTTCCTCGCTTTCTTATAATCCTTATCTTCAAATATATTTTTCTTCAGTCCACCACTCTCATGCTCACACTTTGGATAATATTAATTCTTGACTCTATAAACCCTCTAAAATTTTGGTTTCATATATTTCTATTATCTGACAATCACTTTCTTGTATTCTAGCTCACTTGTTCAAACATGAGACATTTTATTCTTCAATATACTCTCTGCTCTTTGCTCATGGCTGGCTTCTCACCATTTAGATCTTAGAGATTTTCCTGATTGTAACAAGTAGAGGAAAAATACAATCCCATTCCTTATAAGCACTAATCACATGCTTAGCATAATGTGTTTGTTTGTTTATATAGCCTAATTGAATGGCCTCGAAGAATTTTGAAGCCCATGAGGACAGAAATGACGCTTACAACATTCTGTGCCCATATAGACTAATACATCTTATGGTATCGAATATACATATGATACCAAAAAATTATATACATATATGTGTGTATATGTATATATGTGTGTACCAAATATATTTACATAGAGAATAAATAAATAAATACATCAAGGGTTATAGCAAGAATTAAGTGAGATTTTGCATACAATGACAATGATGATGATGGATGATATTTACTGAGTGTTTGCAATGTTCCAGACACTATTGTATGTACTTTGCACATTATCTCATTTAGTCCTCTCAGTAGTAACTCTATGAGGTATGTTTTATGATTTACTCTGTTGTACAAATAATGAAACCATGGCATATACAGGTTAAGTCAACTGCCCGATGTTACACAGACTATGGGTAATAGATCATGAAGTCTAACTATGGAGCTTCTACTCTTAGTCTCCATACTAGACTACCACCCCACGTTAGCATTTAGGGCTCTAGCAGCACAAAATACTAGAGAAATAACACCTTTAGAATTATCCTTATAAGTATATTCAATAAGTTGGAGTTTATGTACATATATCATACGTCTATAATGTAAAGATACATGTGTGGATATAGATAATCTTTTCAAAAATATTTGAGAAGATAATAGTTACCTATTTATAATATAGATCTACTATTATTTTCCAGATGAGCAAAGACCAAAGAGAAAATAATGTACCTAAGGCCAGGAAACTTATTAATGGTAGAAAGAGATTTCCAGTTTAGAAGTATTTTGTTATAATTTTCTATCAATGAGTCATTACTACTAATGAAGATTTGTGCATGTATACACATATGCATGTGTACATGTACATATAGGTTCACTGAATTTGAATAATTATAAGTCATTTATACTGTATCTCAATGAATGGTCTGAGGACATATAATAGGACAGGATTTTTAAATATAATTTATTGACTGTTGGTCTTAGAAGGTATTTGTTACAGTTTAGTTTAAATGATTTATTATACAACTTAAACGTATAGCCAAGTAGTTTGTCTATTATTGCAGAAGCAATAGGAAAATAGTATTGATTTACCACTATCTACATAAAATGAATTTTAAAGTGAATATTTTTTGTTGACTATATGCACTTGTATCTGCATAATTACAGCTACATATGAACACATTTTACAATGTATATAATACAGGACATTCTAACTCCAAATGGCATTTAAATTTGTGATATTAAAACTCTCTAAAATATATTTCGCTCTACACACTAGAGACAAATTGCTTGTGATGTCACCTTGCCCCAGGAGACAACATTGCTTTTTCCGCAGTTACAATATTTTGTCTTTAAAATGCCTCTTCTCTTTTTGGTTGTGAGTGGAGAATTTTAAAATTGTTTCTAATTTTTTATGGTTGAGAGACAGAAGTATATTTTCTAAAGCAATAATGTTTAACTTTGAGGCAGAATAATTTTGAGAGCCCTAAATAATTCACTTTGACACTCCTGGCTCTCTAAAAAGTGCCTAAGGCAAGAAGAGGTACCATATTGTCTTATAGAGTATACTGCATTGTTTTATTTGTCATCACTGGAGATGAATCCCAGGAATGTTAAGAAACATTGCACATCAAAAATATTGCAAATTAGAATTATTTCCCCCCCAGATCTCTATGAGATGTGACATAAAAATACCTGGATACTATATAAGTAAAAATATGATTATCTCTGTCCTGTTACAAGTCACCCCAATTTTTATTTTTTAATTTATTGCCCAGAACCCCATTTCTAAGACTGCATAATGTGTATTTATACCAAGCAGGCGGTTAAGAAGTGCCATCTACCGATTGTTTTACTTTCTAAATTGGAGCCTTTATAATGCCCTTCCATATATTAAACTATAATTAAAATAAAATACTTGGGAAACAAACCCAATATCACTTCAATGGCTTGAACATTTACGGTTAGTGGTTAGTACAGTCAACATTTTTCTTTTTGTTTTCTGAAGCCCAAATATCCTAAGTAGAATCCTGCAGCATGTCTTGTGTTTCAACTGTATAAGAGAGCCCTGGACTGGGGAGTTGTAACAATTTCACTTCAAAGGAAAGCAGACTAGTCAGTGGCCCCAGTTTTGTTCTTTTGAAGCAATCAATAATAGACTTGTCAGTTTACAAAATGTGTCTATATGAGTAGTGTATCAACATTGTTAAATAAAAGGTTACTGCATTAAATAAGATGACCTTGCTACCTTTTAGTTTCAGTCTTAGAGAGCAAACTTGTTTTAATTAGCAGTCAGCAAGCAGACTGTAACTTCACTGAAGGAGCATTGAAGAATCACTGCCTATTAACAACCCAGCGGTAAGTAAGCCAGCACAAATACTTATAACCAAATAGTGTGCATTTCAGGAGTGGAGAGGATTAGCTATTGGGCACACAACACAGTGGAGGAAATTGCTTTATTCCCAGTACTGCTGGGTACCAGGAGGCAATCACTGTGCCTCCAGCCCATTAACAGCATTCAGAGTGTTGCTTCCCATAGAAGGGGTTATTGGCTAACCACTGGGTGACCAATTAAATGCTATGAATAAGTCCCAAACCCAGCAGCATGGGGCCTGTTTGTGGCACAGTGGTATCATTACTAAAGTGAAAAACTTGATGAGAAAGGAACATATTTAATTATAGAACTATACAAATGGCTAATTAGGACCATAAAGTGAAATGAATGACTTTCCAGTGGATTTTTGAATGTTACTGATAACTGCTCAGCTTCTTTGGAGACCATGAAAGTGATCTACAGCTAGAGCTTGCATGTCATGGTAATGGATGGATCTTCATTAGAGGAAGCTTTTTTGACCTGGTTGCTCAGGTAGCATGGGTTCTAAAGACAATCCTTGATTCCTTTCACTGCAAGGGTTCCTTCTTTCTAACCCCCTGGTCTCTCATGAGTTCCACTTGCTTTCACAATAATTCTTATGGGTTTAAATGCAGAAACATTATCTGCAATAGTCACTCCCTACCAGTTGGAAAACTGAATCGCAAAAGGGTGTCACTTGTTTGGGGGAAACAATGATCCATGCTTAGTTTAGCTTTTAAGCTCTGGAATTAATCCGAAATCTGCTGTTATACTTTGCTAATCCAGGCATCTCAGGACTGCTAAAAAGTCATGGGGCTTTCAAATTGAAGAATTACGGTTAAAGGTTCTGTCTAACTAGTGTCAAAGATTAAATTAAAAAAAATAGAAAAAGGAAGATTGAAAATTGATCTAGAGCCACGAAAACAAAAATAAATGTGATTAATTTCCAGCTATCAACTGTTGGAGTAAGCACTTATTTTAGATGTATTTGTATGTTTTATGCTAATTTGGTTAAGTATATGTTTAATAAAACCAATTTTAATTCATTTATCAAATATTTAGTAAGCAACTCTTCTGTGTAAATAACTATACTAAAGATGTATAGAAACATGGCCTTTATTTACAGAGTAAGAAACACTGGATGCCAACAAAGAATCATACACACTTCTAGTCAGGTAAGTATAGAAAAACTTATTGGCTGTCATGTAATATTATTAAATGCCTGCCTTTGTTTTTACTTTATTTTACAGTTCAATTTCATTTTTATTAAAAATGTTACTGTTCTTTTAAACAATAATTGCAGCAGTCAACAATGGCAGCAGTATATTCAGTAAAAAGTAAAATTTTTTCACCCTAATCTCTTTCTCCACAGTTTGTAAGCTACTATTACATTGTTAAAAGCTTAGTAACCACCTTCCTGGTAATCAAGGTTTGGTGGAAAATACTAGTACTAGATGAGTTTATAACCAATCTGGCTATAAAATATCTATATTTGGAAATACTTTTTATATTTCTATATTACTTAATTCCACAGTAAAAGAAGGGTCAAGATACCCATATACCATTTCTGCTCTTGAGAATGCTAGAAAAGTGGAAGTGCTAAGAATATTGATTGCCTCCATCTCCACTGATCACAAAAATACTTGTCCTGAACCTGCTGCTGATTGCTTAATCAGAATTCATGTAAATATTATTTAATTTTTAACCTAATCACTGACATGAATTGAGAGTTCTAAAACTAGTAGAGACCTCTGAAGAACATCTACTGCAGAGCTCTCTATGCAGGCAGGCAACACTTTATGCACCCAAGGAAGCTATGGCTCCTTACATTTAAAATATCCACAGGTATGCAGAGCTCATGATCTTTCTAACAGGCTGATTTCCATCTTGATCGCACAAATGACCCCAAATAGATTCCTCTTCTTAACCCCAATATCTCCTGCTAATATTTAAATATGTTTGTCTACATTTGCCCTTGTATGGATTAGAGTTTTCTGAAAATACTTCTCACCAGTTAAAAGGATGCATAGCTATAAACACTGAAAATTCTTTAAACTTGTCTGGCTCTCTGATAGTTGTATTTCAAATGATTGCTATTTTTTGCCCTTTCCCTCACTCCTTCCCTTTAAAAGCTGCAGATTTCAAAACATACAGAATGTAAAAATGTGACATATAAATTAGCTATCCCATGAAATTTGCTATTACTTGTAAAATCATATTGTATTTTAATTGCATGACAGATATTTTTCGTGGTACATTTGTCTAAACAGTATCTCTACCCTTTATTTGGTGATTCCTTTAAACATTCTTCTTTCTAAATTTACTGAATTTACTCCTGTTGGATTTATCTCTATCCTGTTCTTAATGAGGTCATTTTTAATTTCTCTGTTTCAGGTAATTTAAACTCTGCTAACCTTCTTCATATTCAACTTAAAGATAGTGTGTTCAACTTTTTCCTAAGGCAAAATAAAAATATTAAAAACATAATAATTACATTTCTTAAAGTTTTACTTAAAGCTACAAAATAATAGAAAAAATAAACTAAGTGTGAACTAAATGTAGCTGTGTATCCATGCGATATTTTTGTTGTTTACTAATGAAATTCAGTTTGGATTTCAAAAGCTTTGCTAAATCATGTATATTGTGACTGCATGTATTCTTGAGGTGTGAGGAAGAAGGGATTATTCTACACAACAAACAATAAACACTCTAAAAATATTATCTATTTCTCTTCCCTAACTCCTTCCTATGGGCAGCTACTCCCAGTATTTTGTCTCTCTCCCTTGATAAAACTCTACCCTTAGACAATTGCTTCACTTTCCTTCTTCTTTCTCTTTCTAACCCTCCCTCTAACATCTCTCTTACCCTCCCTGTTACATCTCTACCATATACTCAGATCACCACAAAAAGATTCAAAAGTCATCAAATAATCTGAAGAAGGCAGAAACAAGGGAAAGCTTTTCGATACTTATGTTTAATATTTTTTATGCTGTCAATTATACACAGTAAAACTAAATACACTGTACCCAACTGAAGGACTATAATCTAACCATGAAGATAATAACTATGAAGTCCAAAGAGCCATGCAGATAAATATTTATGGCATTATAACAACTAAAAAAAAAGTGACAGATTTTAGAGCAGAGAATTTACCAGGCAAAGTTATAAAATAAATGAATACATATAGTATTAGAGTTTAAAAAAAAGTCCATTAGCAGGTGAATGAATAAACACATTGTGCTACATACATATTCTGAAATGCTTCTCAGCAATACATAAACACATACATATACATATATACATACACACACACGGGAAATATAGGAAAAGTAAAGTAAAATGGCAAAATGAATCCAGAAGTGAAATTAATACACAAAATTACAGGTAACCCTCAAATTTTGGCAGTCAGTATAAAATTGGAAATGCAATCAGTTCCACAATTCAGTGTATGCATCGGATATAACAAATTAGTTTCTTAAGAAAAATGTTAATTTTAAAATTGAGGCAAGAGAAACAATTCTCCTTTGGGTCACATTTTATACAATGTTATCAATTTCAAAAGATCTCTAACAGCATACATTCCTTAGATACAAGGACATATTTTACATTAAATTTTTTTAAAAAGATTCCTCAACACATTCCAAAACACATTTTAGAAAAAGAGTAATTAAAAGTGGTGGAATGGTATGTGGTGGTATTTGATGAATGGAGAGAAATAAACAATGAGGGCTACATATGCATCAGATGGCTAATGTTGTAGTTTAGTATAAACCACATTTTAATGCTTCTAGAGGAATGATCAGATTTTATATACATTGGGCAATCAACCAGATTTGGTGGATAGTAAGATCACTTAGGTCTATTTCCTGACAAGTGTCTGAGATACAGATGTTCTATATTGTCTATATTATTCTACATTGTCTATAACAAGTTAGGTTAGATTAACATCTTTTTTCGAAAATAGCAGAATTTAATACTAGCTTATCCCTAGGCAAGTGAGTAACCGTAAGCCGTTATTAAAACATAGTGATTATTTTTGGTAATGCTTTAAAGTTGCAAAATAATAGAAAAAAAACTAAGTGTAAACCAAATATAGCTGCTACACACACACACACACACACACACACACATGTATCTTGCAGCCTATATATAAAATAATGCTATTTTTCCAGACAAAAATATGAGGTGCATTAGTTTGAGTCCACTGACTAGCAGATGCCAAGGCAGGATCAGATGTGTATGAGGTTAAATGGAAGAAGCGCCTCCTAGGGATAAAGTGGTGGAAGCCAGGAAAGGTAGATCAGAAACAGACCTAACACAGGTGCAGGAGAAATAACGCATGAGGATTAGGTAGGAAAAGTTCCTATTACAACACAGTCCAAGGCAATTTTGGAGTTTTGGCCAGACCAATGGAGAATTCTAGAGTTAAAGTCCTCAGTTAAAGGGCTCTCATATCTTGCAGAAATAGGCCTGTATTAGTACTCTCGAGTTCAGACACTGCTTGGGAGCAGTTTGTGGGGAGTGTAAACACAGCTGTGGATTCAAAAGAATGGCAAGAGAGGCCCTCAGCCTATTGTGCTTCCTGCAGCAGGACATATGAGTAGGACATTTTCCTGGCCACCAGGGGTTTGTCATGTATGTAGAAAGAATATTATTTCCTGTGATTTAGTGACCACAAGTAACATGTATTCAGTCTGAATTAACACTGCCCATGTGTTGTAAAATAAACTTCTAAGTTGATTGGTAGTCTCTTAAGAATCTACAAAAAGAAAATCTATATCTTCTCTGATATAAACAAGAATGAAAGAATTTGATTTAAGTCCTCATTAGATTTTAGGGGAAAAAAATGAGTAACAGTAAAAATCACAAAGCACACAAGTGAGCAAGGAACCATGAGCATAAGTCAGTAGAAATGATAAGTAGTAGAAGAAAATATTGAAAAACTTCAGATATTAAAATTATCAGAAAACAGCATATGTAATAATTATAATTAATATGCTTAAAACATTAAAGAGATGATTGAAAATATATACAAGGTATAAAAGACTATTAGAAATATAAAAGTAGGTTTAAAAAAAGCAAATGGTACTTCTAAAACTGGAAAATAATTTTTAAAACTCAATTGATAGATTAAAGTAAGGATCAGCAACTATGGCCCATAGGTGCTTGGTTGTGTAAATAAATTTTATTGGAAGTCAGGCCCAATTGTTTATGTATCACCTCTAGTTGTTTTCATGCTATAACAGCAGAGTAGAATAGCTGCAACAGAGATCTTGTGGCCCAGAAACATGGAAGATTTACAACCTGGTAAAAGTTTGCTGACTCCTGAATTAAACAAATAATTGAACTCAACTTAAGAAAGAATTAGTTCACTGGAAGAGAGAGCTGAACAATTTACCCTGCATACAACACAAAGAGATGAAATATGTGTGAAAGGGAATTTAAGAGATAGAGACAATGAAAGGAAAAAAAGATATATCAGATATTTAAGTAAAATTTCAGAGAGAAAAAAAGGAGAAAAAATAGGGTACAGGCTCTATTCAAAGAGAAAGAGGCTAAGTTTTTTTTTAGAATTGTTAAAAGAAAACAATTTTTAGATCAAAGATGTCCAAGAAATAAGAAAACACATGATGGATCACAAAATAAAAAAGTCTTCAGACCTGCCAAAGAGAAATGAGAGATCAACTACAAAGGAACATTAATCTGACAGGTGGCAGACTTCTCAGTAACAATAATTATAACCAGAGCACAATGAAATAATAGCTTCCATTGCTTGAAGAAATATTAGCGAATATAGAATTCTGAACACAGCAAAATGATATTTCAATAAGAACAAAATAAAGACTAAAGAATATACTATAGACCAGAAGTATGATGACTGATAGAAAAGAATGCTGAGCAAAGATTTTGGTTAATATGGGATAATCTAAACAAACATTGACTGTAATAAAATACAGTAAGAATAATGTTTAATATATATTTGGAGTTAAAAATCAGGATAAAACTTTATATGAAATATACTTTAAATAACGGTTTATAATAGTATTTAATACGAGGGACTGATGAGTTTTAAAATATTCTAAGATCATTAGTTTTCAAGAAGAGTGTAACATCATGCTTAATTGTAGCTTTTGTTTATTTGAGTATAAATGTAAAAGATAGCTAAACCACAAATTAATGGCATGCAACCATTTACTTCCAAACAAGAAGGGAAAAAACGGAATGAGGAAAAAAGAAAATAAAAAGTGAGTCAAGAGATTTAGTGAAAGAAGAAATTTTTAAAAACTTGATTTGTTGAAAGTATGTAATAAGATAGGAGCAATCAATCCTATTATCAATCACAGTAAATATGAGACTAAATATTCCTGTTAACAAACAGATTTTCAGACTGAAATTTTAAAAAATTCTTTTATGCTATTTAAGCTATTGATACTTAAAATATAAGAGGAAAACCTGAAGTTCAAAGGATTGAACTGTCTCTAAGTAAACCACAAATCAAGTACACCAAAATCTATAATGATATGATTTGAAGCACAAAATGTAACATAGAGATAATGACCACTAGACTTATCAATTAGAAAATAAACATTCTCTTCAGGTACATATAAGACATTTGCAAAAATTAAACATATGCTAGGACTTAAACCTATCCTCAACAAAATCCAGAGACTTGAGATTAGTCAAACTGGGTTCTGAGAGAGGGCAATTAAGTGCACTTAATCAAAAATAAAAAGATAAGCTTGGAAAACGCAATCTATTTGGAAATTTATAAAACATACTTCCAAACAAATCAAAAGTCAAAGGAAAATACAATTAACAATTGTAAATATTTAAAACTAAACAAAAGTAAAAATATTTTATATCAATACTTACATGAAGTTTATAGATAACTGTATAGGGAATTTTACACTCTCTAATATATATTCAAATATATACAGTAGAAAAGGCTGACTCAGAGTTAAAGTAAGAGCACAGGCGAGTTTCACTTTGAGCCTTCTCACACATAAGTACATACTAAATCTTGATCAGCTAAACCAAAGGACAAAAAAGTGGGAAGAAATTCATTTTTACCTATTCAGGATATTCCTATTTCAGGGATGATAGTAAGGAGAAATAAGCTAACTCTAAGAGAATCTATTATATTGCTTTGACCATTAAATAAATATACAAAGGACCTGTTCAGCTTTGAAACACCATCAAGCTCTATTAATAAATAATTTTGGTAAGTAATTTACCTATGTCTAAGCATGTGCTGGGGAATATAGTAGTCACTAACCACATGCAGCTATTTAGATTTAATTTTGAATTAAATTAAATTTCAAATATGTTTTCTTAACCACACTAGCTATCAGTGACTGAAACTGAATTTTTAAATTTAATTTAGTTTAAATTAATTCAAAATTAAACTTAAATAGCCACATGTGGCTAGTGACTCCTATGTTGGACAGCACAGATATAGAACATTTCTACCATCAGAGAAAATTCTACTGAACAGTGCTGGTCTAGAACAGAGGTCAGGGAACTTTCTAAAAAGAATCAGAGAATAAATATGTTAGTCTTGCAGGCCTTTTGGTCTCTGTTACAACTTTCGAACTCTGCCCTTGTAATATAAAAGTAGCTATAGGCAATACAGAAATGAATGAACGTGGCTGTGTTAAAATAAAATTTTACTTCTAAAAAATAAAGGCAGCAAGGCTACGGGCTGTACTTTGCCAACTCCTGGTCTTGGGAGAATATCACAGAGGAAAACACTTTCAGATCACAGCATTCCAGGCAAGAATCTAGTACTGCTTGTCTAATGCGGTGGCAAAAAATTGAGTTTCCAATTTTTGTTACTCAGATGATACATACCACTGGATATTAAAAATAAAAAACAAAAACAAAAACAAAAACACTACAAGCCGCTCTACAAAAATAAATAAATAAATAAATAAATAGATAAATAAATAAATAAATAAATGGTCTTAGAAATAGATCTATTAAGAAGAAATAGAATGCCCTCGAAAAAGATCTGAAATAATTTAAACCACTTCATTAATTACCTTAACATTTCCTTTTCTCCAAATCCAAATCAAATCCTAATACCTCATCCCTGGAATCTTAATTATAGTTGTCTCTCAGCTTCCTGTATCCTACATACTTTTAAAACAAACCCCTATCTTCTCTATTTAACATAATTTGAGCCGATGTTAGCCTGTAAATGTTTAGATTTACCTTTGCTATACAGTGATGGAAGAAGAAATGTGGAAAAGATTAGACAAAAAATAAATAAATAAATAAATAAATAAATAAATAAATAAATAAATAAATAAATAAATAAATGAATGATCTATTTAGGTGTAGAGATGAACAGCGAGGTGTCACTGAGTAGTATGACTCCTGAGTGACTCCTGAGTAGTATGCAGCAGTTAGAAAATAAGAAAACTATAAGGCACAGGTAGATTAAGCCTGTGAGTGAAGAGTCCAGTTGGGTAGGAGATATGCAAAGAGGAACTCAGTCTTTAAGGCTCTCCAGGTTTTCCTTTGGGACCTAGTTTGTTCAGACCTTTATAAGGAAAGTGTTTCTGACCTGCTATGCTTTTGACCTTCCCTAATTATTCACTCTCTCCCACTCCAAACACCTGATAACCTGACTCCAATTCTTACGTGTTCTCTCTTTTCAGAGTTGTTTTATTTTCCTCAACTTGTATTCTGACTCCCATTACCCCTTGTATAATTTAGCAGGAGCTCAACTCTTTCTCTGAAAATTAATAATGCAGTGATTACCTCTGCTTTGATTATCATTACTTATTTAAACTACAGTTTCCTCCAGTCCTCTCTAATTACTTCTACCTACTGGTAATGATTCTCTACTTGAATTCCATGGGCCAGTGTAATTGCACAAGCAAACAGAGCAACACTTTCAATATTTCACATAACAAATTTCTCATCAAAGCCCAGATTCTAAACTAAGCCAATAATAACTCTCCATAATAAAACAACAAATGGGACACTGGACATTAATTAATTTGTAAATAGCTGTTTCCTATTTATAGACCTAGCTCCTTTTATTTTTTCCCTTTAGTATAAACAATAATAAATACAAACTATTTTGGCTATATGGTCACCAAAATATTATTTTTGCTAGTAAAAAACATATGTCAAAATCGTTATCTGAGTAATGACTGATTGTTTTTTCTTTCTTTTATGTACTTTTTACACTACATAGAGTATATGTTACTTTTATCACTGGTGGAAAAAGTAAATTACTGAATTTTTTTTAAAAATGGTCAAAAATCCTATATTGATTTTTCAAATGATATTTATATGTTGATATAACTAATTATTTTAATGCTGTCTTTTCAAATGTGTGCTCCACCAGAAGAAAAGGGCCTATTTTTAGAAGAATGATAGAAGTTGATGTGCAGATCTGAGCCTATAAAATCAGATTTTATATTTGTTTTTTTAAACCATCATACAACTGTAGGAAAATTAAACCAATTACCTTTAAGAATGTAATACTGATATAGAGTGTATCATATATATACAAAATACATTCCTATGTATATGTGTATACTATGTGTGTGTGTTTCCAAAGAGAAAAATATTGTTTCCTACATTTTGTTTTGAAAAACCATTTATTTGTCAGAATGACTTTTTTTTTTTTTACAGTAGTTTGCTCTGAAATAGCATTGCTTAATTAAGTACTTTTGTAGTCCACATATATTACTTTTGAAAGTGTCTCCATCTTATCAGGAGCCCTTTCAACAGAAGTGGTTTCCTAAACACACTTCTATGTGCTCACTTAGGTGTAGCCCACATGTGGTACAGCGGGAAAATACTGTAAAACACAGAGAACTTCTCCCTCATAGGATGTTATTTTATGTTTATCAGCAGCTAATCTAAAATTTCAACTTCCTCTTTGACTGCTGAAGATATAAAAACGACAGGGAATATCTTCCAGTTTCTAACACTGTAGTCTTACCTTTTTACTTTCAATATATTACCATTTATCCTCAAAGCAAAATATATATTCTTCAAGGCTAGTAAAAGTATATCCTATTAATGGGTTTAAATTAATTAATTTTTAATGGAGACGATGATCATAGATAGGGCCCACCGAAAGTTATTCACATAAAGATAGATGTACTAATTAAAGTAGGAGGAAATGTTAAATTTTATACATCTTTAAATGTAACACTATGTGCTATGGGTTCTTCAACAGAAAAACTGAGTTTCATTTTCACTGATTCAAAAAGGACAATATTCAATCCATACTTCCCTCATCAAAGTGGCGATGAATGCTGACTGCCCTCTGCATTCTTAGAAGAGACCCAGAACTATCTCAGATATGTTTGGAAGGTTTTTGGTACCCCTTGGTAAATGCATATTTCTCAACATTTAGGAGGAAGCAAAAGCAGGACTAAGGTATGAGCAGAAGAAAAGAGAAGCTATAACTCTGGTGAAAGACATCCCCGGGGGCAGGCTAGATTTTAACATGAGGAATAATCTGCAGGAGAAAGAAAAAAAGATGTAAACAACCAATAATGCTTTCGATACTAACCAAACATTATGGTTCTCTCCACATTTTTGTTTATCTGAGCCATTCTACCTGTTTGTTTTAGACTTTTTAGGCTTTAGCTTGTGACTCTTTCCCTTGCTTCATTATTTTAAGATATTTTGTAAATGTTTTGGTCCTATCAGATGTATGGACTGGATTATGTCCATACATTTAAGTCCTGATCCCTATACCTCAGAATGTGACTGTGTTAGTAGGTAAGATCTTTAAAGACGTAATTAAGTTAAAATAAGTCCAATACGACCTGTGTTCTCATAAGAAGAGGAAATTTGGACACAGACATGTACAAAAAGATGTGAAAATTCAGGGAGAAGATGGCCATTCACAAATAAAGGAACAGATCCTTCCCCCGTGGCCCTCAGAAGGAACCAACCCTGTCGACACCTTGATTTTGGATTTCCAGTCTCCAGAACTGTAAGAAGATAAATTTAAGCCACCTGGTCTGTAGTATGTTGTTAAGCCAGCTCTAGGAAACTCATATATCACATTTTCTGCATTAATTAAAATTTCCATGCCATAAGTTGCATGTCCAATAGGATCCACTTATCAGAAGTCCTTGATTTCAGGAAGTGTTGAGGAGTCTGAATGCAATGAGACGTTTTGGGGCAGAAGGCAGGATTCTGCCCCCAGATGAACAAATGCTATACAGCATCTGCTATGTGAGCATGAGAGCAAAAAGCTGTCCAGGGGATAACAAAAATAAACCAGAAGGTTCACCATATGTTCCTTTTACAGACCAACGGAAAGTGTCTTCTATGAGACCTAAAAGGAGCAAATTTTAGTGAGAGAGGTTAGGTCTTGGAAAATGGCTAGTAATTCAAAATAAATTTAAACTTAAATGAACTTTCTTTTAAAAATGAAGAAAAGCAGACCATTTTTCATTCTAATAAATGGAGAAAAATAATTTTTCTATCTTCTTTGTTATATTACATTTAAAATAAACATGAAAGTCTAAAGAAAATGAAACAAAATATTTCATAAATCAAAAAGGGCACTGACAATGTTCAGTGGGGTCAAAGATTTGGATTATGATCATAAATTACCTCTTCCTCCATCTTTAGCATTACAGAAACACTGACCTAAGAAGTTTTTCTAACACTCTTAGTAAGATTGTTATATTGTTCTGACTATGATTTATAGAAGGAGAAGCTTGGGACAATGTTAGTAATCTTGCCATTGTCAAAGGCAATGAAGGTTTCTAAATTTAGCATTTAAAAACACAGGGTACCCACTAAAATTTGCATTTCAGATAAACTATGAGTACATCTTCAGCATAAGTATGTCCCATGAAAATTTGAGACATATTTATAAAACTATTATTACTTGCTTATCTGATTCAAATTTATCTTGGCATTCTAATTTTATCTGGCAACCCTATGTATAACCTCTATTTTGACTTGAAAGGTCTTTCACTATTTCCTCTTCAGGGTCCTCTCTGTCAGCTGAAGTTTTCTAGCTTTGCACTAAAATCTTTAAAAACACTCAAAAAAATTTAAATTCAGAGTTTTATCTTGCACCACCAGAATATTAAATAGTATGTCACATGACAGAAAAATGAGGTGTTTACTCTCAGTGGGAAACCCTGAACATCCAATGGGCACTTTAAATAATGTTGTTCTGAAATTCATGTATGTTTCTAAAGGTGTTCATTTCTCTTCACTTTATTCCAAAACTATGTCAAGTAGCCACACAAAATATGGATGTAAAGTATGCCATAAATTAGCTATAGTATGTCATATTTTATAATCACATGCTTTCAGATTCTGAAAGGAAGCTAATATTGTCAAACTTGCTACTGATTAGAAATCTTTGATATCTCATACAGATTTAGTCTTTTATTCTCCCTAAAAATGAATCTTCCTATTGCAGGAGAAGAGTTTATTTCAATCTGGAATAGACGTATCGTACATTTCCTTCCTTATCCTGGGCTCTGTGCTTATAGGTGCATTTTGATTTACTTCTTTTTATTATTTTATATTTTCCAAATATTCTACAGTATGCATACATTGAAATCACAGTCAAGAAAAATAGCTACTTTAAATTTTTTAATTAATTAAATTTATTCTGTTTCTAAAGTTATAATCTATTTTTACGTAGCACCTCATTATGGTTTAATTTATGGCCTCAGAAACAAACAGGCAAATAGACACTCCTTCATGTGATAATCCTTTTTAAATAATTGAAAACAATGTTTATAGCTTCCTCTTTAAATTTATCTTCTTCAAGAGAAACAATTTCAGATTGTTCGTATTCTTTCTGTCATGATTTCCACATGTCAATCTGGATATCCAGGTTTCTCTTAGAACATGATGCCCAGAACTGCATGTAATACTTCCATTGTGTTCTGAGTAAAGAAAAACAGCAAGGAACTCTTCCCTTCCTTTATCAGTAACACCCTACTTTTTATCTCCACACTGTTTTGAAGAGTGACAGGTTAACTGCAAAATCTTAATTCAAGAGTATATAAATATAAAATGATTTTTATTTGTCTTTGTCATCAACTCTATATGAATACTTCTTTTCCATTCCTTAACAGTGTGTCAGGCCAGAATCCATAACTTTCTGGTCAGCTCCAATTATTAAAATAAGTAATCCTGCCAGACTAAAAATGTCAAATCTCATATCAGATTCAAAGTTCTCTCTAGGTCTTCTAGTGCGCTAAACAGTGAGGAGAACCAGAACTGGAGCTTTTTCTTCTTTAGCCTCAATGCTCCTCTGGCTAGCCAAATATACCTCTGTGTGGCTCATGTCAAGCCCATGTCATTCTTGGTAGCATCGTGAACAGCTCCTTGACTGTGGAAATCTAACTCCGATTTATCCTCTCCTTAGCCTACAGTTCTCTACCTTCCTCCACCAGCAGACGGCGCTACGACCTCTGACTCCGGGGGCATCCTCTCCTGCTAGAAAGCTTTCTTGGATGGAATTTAGCAAGACATTTCAAGCCCACCTTAAGTATCCATTTAGTCCATGAGAATTCAACTATTTTCATTACACCAAATCTTGGGAGTACAGGCCATTCTACTCTACTCCCTGTTTTTGACCCACCATCATTCCTTTTTCTTTTCTTCTGCTCCAAAATGCACAGAGGAAAATCAAGAGGTCCACTACTTAGGAAACTGTCCAAACAGTAAAGAGTATATCAATCTTTATAAATGAATCTTTTGTCTCATTGGTGGAAACTTTGGCCCTTCCTGTTCTTAATTATGTGCCTACCGATGATTCTGGGATGATCGAAAAAAAAAAATTTCTCAAAACCCTGATATATAATTTAAGAACAACTTTAAACACTTTAGAATGAGTTCTTAAATGAGTTCTCTTACAACTTATGTATGTCAGAAATAATTTTTCCATAAGTTACAATGATAAAAGAGATCATTATATCATTTTCAGGGCACACTGCCATTTTCTAGTAGATAGAGGCAAGGAACAGCGGTAGAAGAGAAAAGAAAATACCAATCCCATCAAAATTCAGAGAGGGTATTTGAATTTCTGAAGTTGTTACAGTTAACACAGGGATACATGGTGAGTAAGATCTATATTATTAGCACAGTATTAAGGGTGCCATATTTTAGGTATAATATATACTAAATAAGCCTTTGCTCTCTGGCTAGGAATCCACACCAGTTGCTAAGCTGAAAAATAAGATTTAAATAACTTACTTGTACATAAACTCTTAGAATACATTTTTAAGCATGATTGATCGAAATGTATTTACTAATGCTTTAGAACATTTTTTTCAGCTTTACTACTCTTTATTGGTAATAACATATAAATTTTTAGGTATATTGTCCAATTTGGGAAAGCATCTGTCAAGTTTCCTACACATAGGATCTCTTACAATTTCAAGGCATTCTTTCTTATGTAGTTGTTCAATTTTTTAAATGTTTTTTATTGAGATATAATATACCATAAAATCAGACCTTTAAAGTATATAATTGAGAAAGTTGCAAAACCATCATCTCTATCTAATTCCAGAACACTTTCATCACCCCCAAAAGAAACTCTATACCCATTAGCAGTCACCATTCTTCTGCCTCGACTAAACCTTAGCAACCACTAGTTTCCTTTGTCTTTATTATGGATTTGCTGATTCTAAACATTTCATATAAATAGCATCATACAATATGAAACTTTTTGTATCGGAATTCTTCCACCTAGCATAGTAATGTCAAGGTTCATCCAGTTGTAGCATGCATCAGTACTTTATTTCTTTACATGGCTGAATAATATTCTACTGTATGAATATTCCACATTTTGTTTGACCATTCATAAATAGATGGACATCTGAATTGTTTTCACACTGTGGCTATTATAAGTAATGCTGCTATGAATATTCATGTATAATTTTTTTCCTTTTTTAATTTAATTATTGGGATGACATTGGTTAATAAAATTATATAGATTTTTTGTTCTGTTTTTTTATGTCTATGGCACTTGGTCTTCCTAGGTGGTCTCCCATCCAAGTACTAACCAGGCCCAACCCTTCTTAGCTTCTGAGATCAGACATGAAGCTTGTTCAGGGTAGCATAGCTGTAGACCATGGACTGTGGCTCCCCTGGGGCATGAACCCAGGACCTTCTGTGTGTAAAGCAGATGTGCTAACCGCTATACTACGGAACCACGTCCAAATTATATAGGTTTTAAGTGTACCATTCTCTAATATATCATCTTTATATTGCCTACTAAAATAAAATCTTCATTTATAAGTTGGAGTCTGTCTTTCACTTGTTCTTGTTCATTTGTGTAAATTATATAAGGTTTGTGTGTATATCCAGTCATGTTACTTTCTGTAGAAGAAAAAAGATAGATTGTAAATAACTTGAATTAAATGTTTATTTGTAGGTATGATCAAGAGCGTGGGACCTGGAGCCAAACTGGAATCAAGTTGTGGCTCAACTACTTACTGGCTCTGCGACCTTGGACGAGTTTCTGAGACCCTCTTTTGCCTTCGCTAACAGTCCTTCCTTTCAAGATTTTTGTGGCGTGAATACAATGCTACATAAATAATAATTTTAATGGTGCCTGATACACAGAAAACATTCAATAAATGTAAGATAACATTGTTGTGGCTATTGTTGTTGTGTGGCCTTACTGAGAGATCTAATGAACCAAGAAGAGAGGGCCCAGGTGTTTGTACTTATGCCCTGTAACACTGTCTGGTATTTTAGTGTATTCGTTGTGTTACCTTACCAGAAATTTCATATACTACTTGTTTCATATACAGAGCAACTGAAAGACAAGCAAACCAATAGACTAGGTTAAAATGTCTAAAAATAGACTTATGTCCTTAAACTTTACTTGAAAATAAATTAAGAAAATGCAGACCTCCCCCAATATCTTGAAGACAGAACTTGCTTTAGCCTTATTCTCTTCTACTCACATGTTCTGAGAGATTGAAGAACATTACACTTGCATACCCTTTCTCATTTCCTAACTCTCATTTAAGTAAACTACCTAAGGGTATATTGGTTAAACTATATTATCATTTTAGTAAGAATATTAGGAAACTTGTAGCAAAGTGGGAAGTCGAAGTTATACTTGAAACACTTCTAGATTATTGAATCTGGTAAATGATGAAATGTTGACTTTCATCACTATCTCTTCAAAGATACATCAAAGAATGTTACAAAAAAATGTTATAATAGACACTATGATTACTTTTTCACATTAACGAGAAACCAAATCAAGTTGAAATTCTGCATTAGATCTCAACAGAAATAATTTTTTTTGCTACTTTTAAAGAGATCATTTTCTAGTTACTATGACTAGGAAAACCACTGTATATAATTAAATATAGACATTTATGTTTAAATGTCTATATTTAAAACCTTGTTTTTTCTTGTTTTCTTGTTTTTGATTGCTTACATATTATATACCCTACATCTCTGACTCTCTCTCTATCTCCTCATGGAGATTTAATTGAATATTGATGATGCCTGAAGCTTACCAGAATAGTTTATTGTCACATTTTATGAATATTAGACATTGTCATACAAAAACAGAATGCCCAAGTCTGGTTTCAGTCCCAACATTCTATCTGTTGCTTAAATAGAAAGAAGTGGTCATTAGTACATCAATCTATAGCATAGTTCAGTAAATGTAAAGGCAAAAACTTCAGATGATAAGTTGGATTGGAAAAAAGAAACAATATTAAGAAGTAGTGTCCTTTTCAATTCTATCCCTAAAAATAACACAATTCTTTTGATTATACACATCAATCAAACTCCCAAAATCATCTTTTTTTTCCAAAAAAAAAAAAGCTTCTAATCTATATATAGACTTGTTTATGGTACATTTAAAATAATTCCAAAATTCTTCTGCTTTCATATGACAGTTCCTACTATTTATATACTTTTTATGCCTTAAGAAATTCAAAACATCAATCCTAGTGCTCACCATTCTACACAATATTCTCCCATACAAATAATCTACATCCTCATTTGGGTTGGGTAAAATGAAAATACCAGTCCTTAAGCAAAACAATAAACTAGTTTCTCATTTATCTTGCTTTTAATTAATAAAAAATACTGTTTATTTTCTTTAGCTTTCAATTTTGCCACTGTGTTCAATTTGCCCAATTCAATATTCTGACTTATTTACCAATACACAAATGAAAGGTAGAGTAAAGGATCGTGGGGTTTTTGTGTGTTTGTTTTATTTTAGAATAGAGTATTCACTTAATTGAATTATTTTTTAAAATAAATATACTAAATACCTAAACGAGTGCATATAATACCTTAACAGAAAAACTATTTATGGAAAAATAAAACACTTTTTTTTTTCATTTTGAGAAATAAGAACAAGAATTATAAGAAGCTAGCCATACTGCTAAGAATATTATAATGATTCAATAAATATAAGCTATTCTTTTATTTTCATTATTATGGTTAGTGTAATCACTTCTGTGGCAAAAGTTAGGATACCAAAAGAACATCAATAATCAGAACTACAACTTTCCTACTGAAAATAATTATTACACCTGCATGTGGCCCTTATAGTGAAAATGGAGGTTAGAGTTTAGATATGCCCTATGAAAAACAAATTTTCATTAATATTAAGAAGACAAATTCTTATATTCTGCCACAAAAGGCCACTTCTTCTAGAAAAATAAATACACTTAATGGTTATACTATCATTAGCCTGTACTGTTCTTTCAATGTTCAAAGGAAAAGAGCTTAAAGTCCTCAAGTTCCTCAAAACAGTAATTCTTTCTTGACTAACAATCCTTGCATTGTCCTAAATTTTTGTCATATAAAATAATTTTTTTCATGTAACTGTCACAATTCTTGGTGACCATTTAATTTGGCTCATTCATTTAATATATAAATGAAGTTTGAGGAACAAAATTGAATACTATTTTATTGCAACACAAAATGGTTAACATTTTTCTCTTCTCAAAATAATTACCAATGAATATTTCTGCTGTTTCTTTTTCTAAAACAAAATTTGCAACATTTAGAATAAAATTATAAATGCTGTGCATTCATTTTATTTACAGATTCTTGTTAAATGATCCTATTTGGAGGACAGAACCATAAATAAGTTAAAGCCTCTACTGGCAGAGCTTCATATGGCTTTGTAATGCTGAAAAATCTATCAATTATTCCTTCTTCCATCAGGTGACTGGGTGTTTTGCTATTGCTAAGCAGATGAACTAGAATCATTTCCCACCAAACAGGCTAACAGGGTGAGGTGCATAAAAAAAAAAACTGAATAGTAGCCAGACTTTCTTACTTTGTAACAACAAGTGCCCTTCATTTTCCTTACGAATCAATCTCAGTGACCACGTTCAGGTACTTCTGCTGTAATACTGTTGAAGGATATGCTTGCCTTTAAGGAGACTTGGGAGAAATGCATTAAACTGGCTGGGAGGTAATCAGCTTCCACATATCACCACTTATTGTGCTCTTCTCAAGAAACAAATATTGAATTTGTTATACTATGTGTTCAATTTGAAGAAAAAACAATTTGTATTGAATGAAGCACTTAGGAAGCAGAAAAGCATAATAAAATAATAAAACTTGGGGTAGAACATCTAGTTTAGTAAAAATCCAGTGATAGTGAAGTTTTTGGTTTATTTAAAAAAAATCACAGGAATATAAATTCTACCCACTGGTGTGAGGTTAAACCAGCCAAGGGATTAGGTGTGTCACTTTCCCTTGTCTACATCAAAATATGCAAATGCATTTCCACTGATACAATAGAGACAGCTTCAAGAGACAAATATAAGTTGTCACTTTCTGTCTTAGGTTCATGACAAAAGTGTGACTTTGGGGACTCTTATTATTGAAACTTAAAATAGCACCATGTCAAGACACTGAAATAAAAAAATTAAAAAAGTTTCTTGTCCCACAGTGGATCATCGACATTTTCTCATTCACATGAAGACAGTAATTCTCAAAGCAGGAAAGGTGCCTCCATTAATCTTGACTTCATGTCCTTTCCCATGGCTACTACCAGATTGTTTAGGGAAGGGGAGGGCAATTGCTATCTGCAGAAAACAATAGAAGACAACCAGAGTACTTCCCTAGAGAAAGCTTTAGTGGTGGGATATGACTCTCGATTGAAAATTCACCTAAGAAAAGTTATCTACATTGCAATATAACTAAATAAAAATAACAAGAATGTTATGAATTAATGATCAGCATTTCATTAACCCTTTCAATGTGCCAGCCACTAAGAAAAAAGCACTACATTGTTTCATTTAATTTTTAAATTAATTCTGTGTGGCAGGAGCAGTGGATTAGTGTCATTCAATGCATTTGTCTTAAACTAATTCAACTCTAAGCCAAAGCTATACAGGCTTTTTTTTTTTCTTTTTCTTCTCTCTTTTATAGAATTTAAAATATAGCAAAGTTATACTTCACATATATGTTATCTTTTACACCAAACTTTCTCTATACATTTGTACGTTTACTCCTGCACAAAACTGTATAAACAGAAGCATATACACAGTACTTCACAGACAAATTAAAGCATTTAAAAAGGTAATTTCACAGTACTCAATTTTTACTTTATTTACTCATCATAGCACCTTAGCACATCATTGTAAGATCATGTGAAGTGTCAGACACTAGTCTGAGCAGTCCACACACAACTCACAGGATCTCCTGAAGGATCAAATTTCTGATACTCCATTTTACAGGTGAAGAAACTAAGACACAGGTTATTGAATAATTTCTCCAAGATGACACAATGGTAAATTTTGCAGCTAGGATGCAAACCCACAAAATATTACTTCTAACATGATGCTTTTTATCATTTTCTTACACTGCCTTCTTTCCAGTGCTACTGTACAATTATTATCAACTGTTTACACATGAAGACATTAGGCTTAGAGAAGTTAAGGGAAATTGCTTAAGGTCATAAAGTTAATAGTGGTGGGGCTCAGATTGAACCCAAAGGACACTCTCTCAAATATTACACCATAATACAAATTCACATGCCCCTTTCCTCATCATAAGGTTAAAGTTTCATTTATTCATAGCTGCTAAGTTATATAATGTATTACCTTGGTGACAATGGACAACTTATTTTGCCTCTCATTCCTTCACTTTCTCAGTGAATAAAATCAGAGGTCTTGTCCTCTGTCTTAGCAATAGGACTAACACTAAATTAAAGTACTGCATGACCATCACAAATATAAATCTGGCCTCGCACAGATCAAACTGAGAAAACTCCCATTTTTCATCATATCCTGGTTCCATCAGGTTAAAAAGATTGGTCTTAAGAACTCGCCAAATAACTAAAAATAGGAGGTAGACTCAAGAATTTTAGTTTTGAATATTTCCCACTTATTCTATTTCTGAGTAGAATTTAAATCTGAGAGCACTACTAGAGCTCATTCAATACCCCCAGCCCTGAGCCCTTTTCAATTATCTGTGAGCCCTAACAGCCCAGTTCCTTTTGATTCATCTAGAGTCAAACTCTGAACATGTGAAGTTGGGATGAAAGACCTTGGATCCTGCGGTGAGGACAAACACCAGTGATTCACTCCCTCAGGATGATGGAACAGGGAAGGAAAGGACAATTTGCACTTTATAAGGTATCTTTAATCCCCTTGCTCCCCAAAAGGATTTGAATGGAATTTGATTAACAGTGACTAAAAAGTGCTATGAGATACGTAAAGAAAAATACCTTTTTACCACAGTCCAGCGCTGTCATTGCTCCAAATGCTGTAAATTATGAAGCTTTTTGCTGAATGATGCCAGTGATGAATTTGGAGCTACCCGTCCATATGTTTCATTTGCTACAGCTTCCTCTAGCTTACCATGGCAGGAAGCAAAATGTTTTATAGAGAATGATTTGAAGGGCAAGAGCAGCCAAATACAAGGTTACAAAAAGACTGAGCCAATCCTTTATGTCAAAGTAATTATACAACATGTTTCTGTATTGACCCAACGATTTCAATATAGAATTGAACAGTCACATTGATAGACTTTTTAAACCATGAACAGTATTATGAAAATCTATGTGCTATATATTGTAAAGAGACTTCCACCTCTTCATGAGAGAAAACAGTGTAACCATAAACTCACTCATGAGAAATAAACCTGGAGAAATAAACTTCAGTTGTGCCTAAGTGTCATGGTGATTTTAGCTCACTATCATTAGCTACTATTTAACTACAGGTTCAATCTCCTAAGAACGATGTCTCTCAATATGGGAAGCCCAAATGTTAAGTGCAATAGCTTTGCCTAGATCCATAAATATAATAGCACTTTCATGCTTATGTATATACCTTATAATGCTTTATATTATCATGCTATGGGATTGTAAAACTGATTTCACAGCAAGTGACTTATTAAAAATCCGGCCATCACACAGCATTCCTGTGCACTGGATTTTCAATTTTGTTGTCGCTCTTGATTCTCTTTTGCATATGTATTTGCCGGGAAAACCAATTACCAGATGGCACATGGTTATTTTTACATTTTGTATGGAGGGCTTCCAGCTGATAATTATGACATTACAGGAAGACTCCTATGCTTTGCATTAAGAAATTTTGGCAGAGGCCATCATCATAAGCTTTTCCATTTGACTTTACACTGCCTGACTGATATTTATAAATTATTTGTAGATAAATCTCTTAAGATATCAGGGAAGAACTTCCTTTCTTATAAATGGGGTTCCACAAACATAACATTCACAAAACAATGAATTGTTTTTTCCATTCCTTTATACTATCAGAAAACTAATATATATTTAAAATTTTCTAGTTCAAGGTAAGTCAGGACAAATTGTCATAGCCATTGCATACAGAAAGCCACGCTGTCCAGTGGTCTATGTGTGACCGAGGCTTTCAGACCTGTCAGGTGGCATCTGTGTTACAGTATCCATCATTTTTTTTATTAGCTTCCTTGCTTTAATGCCTCTGAGGGAGGTTTTAAGAGAGAGACAGAGAGAAAAGAAGAGACTGAAAGCAAAGGTAATAGTACAAAATGACTATAATTACAATTATGTAGTAGTAATAAATCCAGAATTGCGGTGTAACACACCAGAGTAGAGTCAGGCCTTAAAACACATTAGAATTAGAATTAATAGGCTATACTTTTGTTAGTTTATCAATCCCCAACCCAAAATGTACCTCAGTTCCTAGAACAACACTGTTGTGCCCCTGCTATGCTCCTAACTTGGCACTTCTTTCCAATTAATTTAATCATGTTATTTAAAATGTAGAGTGCATAAAATCCTATTTTCTTAAATATCATCAATGTTTTCCTTTCGACTCACCTCAGTAATAGGAAATGCATTTTTCCCCGACATATGTAGTGTTGTTGTTGCTTTTTTTTTTCTTTCTTTCTAATATAAGGAAAGAATGGTTATCACAGTGCCACAAAATTAATGTTGTTTAAATATACTGTACATTTTAGGTAAATATTGCTCTAATATTAATACATTTAAAGTAGGCTGTGAGGAAATGTTTTTAAACAGCTTAATTAAAATTCGGAAAAATTTGCCAGCTTGTTTCCCAGTTTCAATGATAAAAATAAAATGCTGTGTGTTTGATATGAGAATTAGTCCCTAGAGAATAAAGGAAGGACTCAGTAGAAATCTGTGCACTTCCAGGCTGTATTTCCTGCGCAACCCAGTGAACACGAAGCATGCATAATTTGGCACTGCTGTCTCTGTATTTGCATCGAGCATACATACATTAAGCTAATTAATCACTTTACGTCCTACTCTCCCCAACATATAAATTAACCATTCTGTTAATTGATGACAAAAGTGCTAATTTTTAAACAATATCCATACTAAAAATTTTGGTTTGACTCTATTCTATTTTAGGTAAATGACTTTTTATTGACAGTTGATGTTTTTTTCTAGAATGACCCTCCTCCTTCTCAACATAATTTGACCAAAAAAAAAAAAAGGCATCTGCTGAATAACCTAAATCTATACAAACTGATTGCTTGTACAATTAATACACTTACTCTCCATACAGAAACGCACAGCGGTCAAAGTACCTGTATTGAAAGAAGCTCTTTACAAGTTGATACAGTTAAAAATTAGAAGCAGATGGAAGTAATGAAGTAAAGTATCACAATGGAAAATTTCTTCATAATTTCTGTATTAATGTGACTTCTAAAAGTAATTTAATGTTTTCTATGACTTGTGAAATGTGTACAGCCTCAATGCTGACTCTCATGAGAACGCTGACTCTCATTATGAGGATATGTCTTTAATTCTCTTGCTGTTCTTGACCCTGATTCTGAAGATTAGCGTTCTACAAAAATGAGTCATAGGGTTAGTCTGGCAAGTTTAATAATCATTGACATAGAGTGGGGTTCTAATCAGTGTAGTACAAGGTTAAGATAATCCTTGCTCTTCCTGACATTTTCCTTCTATCATTTTTTGTTAAGAAGACAATCCAATGACTACAGAAGATTTTACAAGGTTCAGTGTTTGAAACTTTTCTCTAAAATCACGTTAATGGAACAAAATAATGGGGAACCAACCGAGACTGAGGCCTAATTTAAAGTCACTTTGTCAAATTAAGGCATAGCCTTTCACCCACAGCACTATACACCCTACCCGCATTTGTCTTTTCAGTTAACTTCTGTGGATCCATGCATGAAACATTAAATATCAAAAACACCTAAAAGTAAGCACTTTAAATAAAACCTGGAAGAATCTCAAGATTAATACAGATGTTGTCAACTTGGATAACACATTTTTTCTTAAATGGTGGTACTTGGAAGATAGGAAGAAAGCTGGAGTTGTTTTAGGAGAATGTGTTCTGCATACTAAAGATGGCAAAAGTGAGGCAGGTAGGTAATTATCATTTGGTAAAATGGTTGGAAAATAGAGCACCTAACCTGATGGGTTAGAATTCAGATAAGAAAATCAATTCACTATATAACTAAATTATATGTACTTCACTATATAAAAAAAAAAACTTAATTTTTTAACACTAAAAAAATGATTATGATACTTTGACTTTGTAGTTTTATCATCTAAGTTAAATTGAAGTCTTTACACTCAAGACATACAAACTAGTGGTGTCCTCTGTGTTCTCTTTACTATCTCAGAAAGAACATATGCAAATTGAGCTGCCTTATTTCCAGTCTAAGATAAATTTAGAAGATCATCAAAATTGATGGGAGGAAAGGGAAGGGAAGGGAAGGGAAGGGAAGGAAGGAAGGAAGGGAAGGAAGGAAGGGAAGGAAGGGGGAAGGAAGGGAAGGAAGACAGAATAGAAGGAAAGAAAAAAAAGGTAGAGAGATCCTTACTCAAATATCTTAAAAGGAAACAGTTAAATTCTATAAAACCTAAAATATATATATATATACCATTGCCAAAATAAAAAATAGAAAAAAGGACAGGCAATAAATCTAAAAGTGTAAAATTGTGTCTTCTATAGGATTTTTACTTTCTCAAGTTTATGTGTATCCTTTCATTAACAGGAAGTTATTTTCCTTTAGTTTTTCCCCCTAATTATTTCTTAAAAACTTGTAATTAAAATTATGGTTGTAACTTGAAGCATAAGATATATCTATTTTTTAATCCAGGAAAAAGTCCTAATTTTTCCTAGGACTCTAAAGGAGCTGATAGCTCTGTCTCCCACACTATACATACATAAAATTTAGAAGGATAAATAGTCCATAAGTTACAAAATCTTTTAAGTGCTTCAGGGAAAGTAAGTTGTTCAGTACAGATGTTCATGCATTGCCTTCTTTTGTATTTGAGAATGACAGTGAGAAGACAACTATCTCTTTTTCCACATGCATGGGAATAAAGAAATATAGAATATGTCACTTTATAGTATGGTTACAGAAAGACTGTCCTTCAGGTTAGAGCTCTTTCTCTTAGTCTACAAGTCATCTTGATTCCTTGATTAAAATGAATCAGGCCATTCTAGATGGCTGCAAGCTTGGTTGGTCCGATGGTGCTATTTCCTAACATCATATGGCTGTGCTGCATGTCACATGACAAGGTTACTACTCAGGAGATGTGCTACCCTGCTCATCAGCCACTCAAGCAGCACACATCAGCTCGCCTGACCCATGTGGAAAAGAGATGATGACACCGTCAACTGCTGGAAGGCAGGCAGGAGTGAAATATGGTGTGAAAAAGGTGCTACAAGACACAATCGAATGGTCTTATCTTCTTACTGGGTATTAAGACAGCACTGTGTCAACACTGCTGTAACTCAACATGGTGGGAAGAGAGTAACAGTCCAATCTTTTGAGATCAAGTAATTGGAAAATGTTTCCCCCACTCCTGTTCTCTGAAATTATTCTCATATCTCTTTATTTAATATACTTTAAAGTGTAGTAGAGTATGGAACATGAAAGTACAGTATCTCAGATTTTTCTTAGCCTTATGGAAAGAGACCCTTTATGAAATAAGGTGGTATGAGTCCACGTGTGAGTTAAAAATTGGGGTCCATCCCTGAAGAGAGTTAAACTTCTTGTTTTCTAGGAGTTCTACTTAGAGTATGCTGCAGGAAAGAAGAGGAAGAAAGAGAAAGATCACTGAGAGAAAAACTGGTTTTGATTTAAAATGTTCCATGTGGACAAGTACATCATCAGCTTTAAAGTAATAGTGAAGAAAGTATGGCTTATTTACTTAATTACTTTCTGACAGCATTACTTCACCATGTCCAATATTTTTTACCAAATGTCACTGATTTATTTAAATCAAAGGTGAGATTCTTAAAATAATTAGATTATAAAAAGGTAAGACTAAGGGGGAAAAGAAATATTTTCATTCACTTTATGCCAGAATAACATTAATATTTTTTTAATTATAAAAGACGATGTTTTAACGAAGAAAGTTTTCCAAAAAGTCTTAGTTTCTCCTATATATTTGTAAATATTTAAAAAGTACAAAACTAAATTTCAGATTAAACAAAATCTGGACTCTTGATCTCCAGTGTTGACCCCAATCTGCTTCTCAACTTCTATTCAATATTTCAATGTTAAATGTCAAACCCTCAAAGCAAATATACAGTTAATTTTGTCCTCGAAAACTTTTTTTTTTAATATACACTTAAAAATAAGGAAGCAAATGAGTAAAGGTACTGGTTGATACCAGTAACTACAATCTTTTTTGAGATGAAATGTGAGAGTAAAATGAAGCTATAAAACATAGAAAAAGGTAAAGAATGTTTAGAAGGAAGAAAAAAAAAGCCTGCCTTAGAACAGAAGCACCAATTAAAAAGTGAAAATTTCAGCCAAATCATCAGTTTGAGAGTATGTTTTTTTTCTCCCTCAGAATATATTTTGACATATTGCCAAATAACTACGAGTATGGTTTTTTTTTTTTCCTACTGAACTGACCAAATTAACTGCTTTCACTTTATAAAATTTCAACCCAAGAATGAAGAAAGTTTCAAACCTGCAGGTGGATTGTTTCTACTGTCTGCTAAAGAAATGTGTTGAACATCTTGCAATTTGTCCATCATGTGCAGCCTGGGTGTTCTTTTTCTTTCTGTCTTTAATTGCTTCTTGAGCTAAATATAAAACTAAGCCAGCCTTACTATTGTTGTGCAGTGTTAACATATCACCTTAATAAATTAGTTTTGGAGTGGAAATCCTGGCAGAGAGCCACACCTGTTACTGTTTTTGTTATAATTGTTGTTGTAGTTGGGTATATTGCCCCCAGTTCTGTATCCAGTTTGTCTTTTACCTGTCATTGAAATGTGCTGTCACTCAAAAAGCTGGTTCCTCCTCCTGGGCTTCTCTGCCTGAGCACACATGAATATTTCGGCTAAAGAGGCAGATACCAAGTGGCCACATACTGTTAGCTGGAAGTTTCAGGCTTTTACACTTTGACATGGTCTAAGATTTGGAGGGGAGCGAAATCATAAAAACAGAAATATGACAATGTTTATTTATAGAAAACAGAAAATGCATGTGAAATTTACACAGAAACATTGCCATAGGGTCTGAGTCGACATTTCTTTTAATAAATAAGATGGAATGATATTGGTGATTATCCTTGAGGTCTTGTACAATTAGTCAATCAATCAAGAAATATTTTTGAAGCCCTAACAGGTAGAAGATATGCTAGTCTAGAGGAGGAAGACATTGTAGAGTCTATCTTTGCCCACAAAATTTAAAAAAATATATGAAAAAGTAGGATCTGAGGAAGCTGTAGATGAATTTTCATGCTCTGACACCTTCATTTTTATCACATGGCCTTGGTAAAAAGTCTTTTGTCCCCATCAAATCTCAATTTCCTCATCTATAATTAGAGGAACATTTCTGCTTAACAATTATTTTGTGGGTATCAATAAGACAATGCATGTGAAATTGTTTTGGAAATGATGCTACATTATTCTAATAAAAATTATTATTTTTTATTGACATTTCTGGCCAAATAATTCTTTATTGTGGAGGCTGTCCTGTGCACTACAAGATATTTAGCAGCATCACTGTCCTCTACCCACTAGGTGCCAGTAGCAGACCCATGTCCTGGGTTGTGACAACCAAAATTTCAATTAATATCCTCTGATGGGGTAGGAACAGTATTGTGCTGCTGTTTGAGAATATTTTATTTATATATATATTACAATACAATGACATACATAGTAATATATAATATACATGTAATATATATGTATATATATACACACAGAGCAAGAATTTCAGAAATAAGGCCATAAAACATCTAATGTGTACAGATGTCAATATGGTTCATATATATAATGGAATATTACTCAGCCATTAAAAAAATGAAATCCTACCATTTGCAATGACATGGATGGACCTAGAGGTTATTATGCTGAGTGAAATAAGTCAGACAGAGAAAGATAAATACCATATGATTTCACTTATATGTGGAATCTAAGGAACAAAAAGAACAAACTAATCAAAAACAGACTCACAAAAATAGTGGACAATTTGGTGACAGATGGAGGGGAGGGAAGTTAGGGGCCTGGGAGAATGAGGTGAAGGATTAAAGAAGTACAAATTAGTAGTTGATAGTTGGGAACGAGGATGGGGAGCACAGCACAGGAAATGCAGTTAGCATTAATATATGATGGCTAAGGTGAGGGCTAGGGGAGGGAGGGAGCAATTGGGGGAACCATTTTATGAACAATATAGATGTCTAACCAATGTACTGTATACTTGAAACTAATTTAAAGAAATAAATTTATTTAAAAAGAAAACCCACATAGTAAACAAAGACCCACCAAAGAAGAATATCTGTTTGAAATTAAAAATGTTTAAGTGGGCCCTTTCAGACATGTTTTGCACTGTGCTACAGACGGGACCACTTAATTCTTTGATCTGCCTCTGTCCGATGTGGGAGAATACTGGCCATATCTTCTTTGGCACGTTCTCTATCACAGTGGTACCGCTCATTAAAAGGAATATTTATTTTCTAAGTGATAACACAAGTTAAACACTAAACTTCTCATTTTTATCAGCTTTATTAAAATGTCTTTGAAATGGATATTCCAGTGAAATCGATCAAAATACCTATGAAGAGTTGACTTTAGGAAAACCATCTGGGAAAGGGTAATATGAAAGGAGACAAGAGCTGGAACCAACTTGAAGTTGCAGTCTATCATTCACTAACTGTGACCTTGGGACAGGCATTTACCGTTTTAAGCTCAGTTTTCTCAACTGTAAAACTAAGAAAATAATGCCATCTTTGTAAAATATGGTGCTACTATGCAGGGCTCTCAGAAAAAAAGCTCCTGGAATATGTTATAATACTATAAATATTATCATTTCCTTTCTTTAATAGTAGTAAGCATGCTTTACAGTTTTCTGTAGTTACAAAATAATTCTACAAAACTTACTTCGTTTCATCTCCAAACAATTCATATTATATGTTAATATTCCCATTTTACACCAAAGCTAAAAGAAGCTCACAAATATGCCTAAAGTGAAACAGCTAAGATGAAGCAGAAAGAGATTCAAACTGTTATCTTCTAGCTCCAGTATCCACTGATTCTTCCTACATGCATCATTTCTAATTTTATGATCTCCCTGGCCATATGCCTTCTCTAGGACTAAGTTTTATGTATAATATAAAAATTAGATGTCATCAAATATATTTTCCAACTCTAAAGAATCCATTTTCTCTATTTGATATAATTTTAATGTACACTAAGGTAAATGATGGGATTATGAACAATAACCTCTGACATTTAGTTGGGGACCAATTACAGGTATGATGCCAAGCGACTGCAGATTTATCTAATTATTTTGATTTTAAAAATCTCTTAATAAAAAAGGACATATTTAGATACTTTTTAAAGGGTATTCATCTATTTCTGAAAGAAATAAAATTAACTTTGGTCTCAATTCATAGTTATAGTTTTGAATTGTACACCAGATAATTCCTTCCCATGAAAATGTGATGGTTACTTGGGAGTTAAAATCTCTCACTTTTGCAGTCGTGACAATTTGTGTATTTCTGGTTTAATATGTGACTATCCCAAGAGACCTAAGGTGCCATTAGTGAATGCAGAGCTATTGCTGAGGAAATGCTAAATAAAATTATTGTCTTTGGAGTTACTAACCCCAAACACAGCCACATTCCCTGGGCATGTGACTGTGAAGATGCTGTGCGTATGAACCTAAACCCTGGAGACAGCAGCATTGTACTATATAGAAGATCATGATTTAGTAACATCTGGTCTTTTTGCTAAGCTGAAAAAGGTAGTGAAGATGAAGGGAAATGCAGCTATTACAACCATGCTAAAACTAATTTGAGAAAGATGGCATAGCAGTCATGGTCGTTTCCTTGAAGAACTCTAACCCTACTAAGATTCTCATTCCTGAACTTGGACTGTAAATGAAAGCAGATTCCTTTTTCCTATAAGATCTATGCAGAGATGAGAAGGGATATAAACAACAAGTGTAACAGAAATCTCCAGTTCTTCCTCCAAAGCTCTGAAGAAAAATGGTAAACTTGAGCTCACAATAGAAAAGCTGGGGAGATTCTCTAACACCTTAAACTGCAGTCTCCTTTCCTGCAGATGTGGGGGAAAAATGTGGAACAAGCGGATACTAAGCGGGTAGAGATTTCTTCTCTACTTCCTCCCCTTCAGAGAGAATTCTCAGACTGGGAAAATGAAATATTCAAGACAGAGACACATGATCATGTCTCAGAGTCAGCATCCTCTGCCTAACCTTGTATCTTCTGCCTCTATCTTCCCCTTAGTTAGGGATTCTGATGCCCCATCTCATGCAGGTATAATCCTGCCCAGTTCCTAAGCAATCAAACAGCAAGCATCCTCAAGCTTCATTATTTGACAAAAAGAAAGAATGAGAGACTTTTTAAAAACTAAATCCTGTTTTCCAGATGCAGGGTCTGGTGTCTCAGCAGTAAATTTTGCACATAGAATACCAGCCATGCTTCACAGTCAATCTCTCTGCTAATCAGAGTCAGACACTACATACCAGCGACATCTCATCATCTGGGAAAAGCTTCCAATTCAAAATTATTTATACCCACTTATTTCTTCCTATGCGTGTTAATTGTTTAGCTCTCCATCTCTATTTTCTTCTAACTAAATTCTGAGTACCCTTCATAGCTTCTGTCCACTCTCTGTGCCTGGGTTGGATTCTTCCCTATCTTTCTTACTTATTGGTCAGAGGCCCCTATATCTGAAGAAATGTTCCAAAGTCTATTAGTAACTAATAATCTCCGATATTCATTAAGTATATGCTATAAGCCATATACATTACATGATGCTTTATATTTTCTTTTCTCCTTAAAATAATTAATATGTATCATTCCCATTTCACAGATACACAAATTAGAACTAACATTAAGTATGTCACCATTATTGTAAGCCCTTTATTCCCATCTTTAATAGATGGATTCTCCCTAAACCCCCAGAACACTGAACTTAAGACAATAACCAAAAAAGCTCATAGGATCATTAAGTTGGAAAATGCTAACCAGTCATGTAGGGGCAGGTAATTGATATTTAACACCCAAGTCAGAGAAGAAAACTTTTTACGAATGTTTTATTGGTACATCTATTGATTTCACATCTCCTTTTAATTGAGCTTATCTGCTTTTCACCATAACAACCCTCACCCCTTATAAAGCAGGACTTTTATTGAGAGAGTACAAAAGAGTAAAGCTGTTGATGTTTATCCATGGAGGGAAAAAATCCTTCTGTGTCTTTATACACTTATTGTGAGGCTCTGACATTTTATAATTCAATTAGAGCTGAAAGATTTCTAGATACATTTTATATTTCTGACATCTGGAACTAAGCACAACCCTTGATCCGAACCTCTGTTCTCTCCAGTTTCAGTTGCCACATATAAAATAAGGTAAGCATCTAGAGCCTACTCGGAAATAAAAGAGAAAGAAAGCTCTCCTCTAAACTACTGGAATATCTTCCATTCTGGCACAGTATCCAAGTGTCTAGAAGACATAAATCTTATCATTCTCCTACTGAAAATCTTCTTTTAAATTCCCCCAACACACTTCTAGTACAACACATATTCCTTATCCTAGCTTGCAAAGTGGTATTTGATCTAATTCTTACATTATATTGCCAGCTTGCCCACTCTATGTTACCTTAACCACACTGGTCTTTCTTCTCTTGGCAAGCTAATACTTGCATTAGGGCCCCTGTGCCATCGCTTCTGCCTTTATTAGTGTTTTTCATTTAAATACTCCTAGAGCTGCTGCTTCTAGTTATTCAGATTTCAATTCACTCATCCTGTTTAGCGCAAACTTCCCTGACTTCCCAACTGGCAGAGACACCAGGACATTCTCTATCATGTCACCTTATTTTAATCCTCTGCCTAGCCTCTATCACCTCTATCTCTGTTTGGTCTCTCTTTACTTACTGGATTTAAATCCCTTGTGAGTGAGGTTTTTCTCTGTTTGTGGTGTGTATCTAAAAATACACTAAGAGCTAACTTTTAAAGGAATGAAAAAATGAATGAAAGACTCCTAATCAGAAAAAGGCTGAACATGAACTGGGCTAAAAGAGAGAACATCCAGACCTAGACTAAGCAGGTGAAGTACAAGGAAGCTATTTTGGGAAAATGAACAAAAATCTCTAAGGAGTTTAGGGATAAGAAAGTATGGTTTTAAGGATTGCTTTCTGATGCTCTGCTTGACTGTCAAGTAAGAAAGCTGCTAGAAAGTTCTTAGAATAGTTCTCTAAATATTGGACTGGAACTCTTGCCCATCTCCACTCCAGATCTTGCCACAATCCTGCTTGAGTATGCAATGGGCTTAATATTAGACCACTCACATGTCCTTTTACCAACATACTTTGCTTCTACGCTTCTGCTCATGTGATTGTAACTTAACTTTAAGAAAGGGAGCTCTGTTGGTGGGACTGCAAATTGGTACAGCTACTATGAAAAACAGTCTGGAGGCTTCTCAAAAATTAAAAATGGATGTACCTTTTGACCCAGCAGTTGCACTTCTGAGTATTTATCCAAAGAAAACCAAAACAATAATTCATAAAGATTCATGCACCCTTATGTTCATGGCAGCACAATTTACAATAACCAAGAAATGGAAGCAACCTAAACGCCCATCAGCAGACAATTGGATAAAGAAGTTATGGTTCATATATACAATGAAATATTACTCAGCCATTAAAAAAATAAAATCCTAGAAGAGGAAAGAAGATAGCAGACTAGGAAAAAGCAGGGTTCGTCTCTTCTCAGGTCCGCATTGAAATTACAACCAAATTATAAAATAATGTGGGGAATCACCTGAAGTCCAGCTGATTGTAACACCTATGTCTGATAATATAAAGGAGATACACTGAAGCTGGTAGGAGGAGCAAAGTCACAAAACAGTTGCGAGCAGACCACTGCTGCCTGTACAAGCTGCTATATCTCTTGAGGGGATTGCAGGGGTCCGTATTGATCTGAGGGCCCTTGACTCCCTGAGCTCTTGCCCCATCCACTACATAAAGGGCCCGCTGCACATTGATAGGCAGCTACCCCTGCCCTAGGTTGGCACATTCAGGCCCAAGGTGGGTAGCAGCTGACGTTGCAAATTGTACAGTAGACACAGAGAAAGCATTGGCATGTAAACTGACACTGCAGTGGCAGGAGGAAATTTACTCAGTAGATACAGGAGATTCCCGAGGCCCCTGCACCACCCAACACGCATATCACCCAGAGGCTCTTCCAGTTTCAGAGACTTACGGGCAACTGACAGGCAGTGTCAGGCCTTGAGGATCACTGGTCCCTCTGCTAAACTGTCCTAGGTCAGGGATGGGGGAATAACCAACTTCCGTCTACAGCATTGTCTCTTCCACTTATCTAGAAATCCAGCATAAGCAACAACCATCTGCAGATCGCTTTGTAGTTCCCACCGGGTAGCCCAGAGCTATCAAAAGCAATGGCTGACCTTGGCCTACAGGGGAGCCCCTCCTCAGGGGCCACAAAACCAACATATCCGGAGGCTGGCACCAGACTACAACAGAGCAAATCCTGACTAGTCTCATTAGCGGTAACCACAAAGGGTGGTTGTAACAAGTACACAAGTCTGTTAAGGCAAATCCCACTCAGTAGGGTCAATACTCATACAGCAACTCTTACCCTGCAGCCAATTTCCACAATTAGTCAGCCTGAGCATGAATCCCATCCACTGATCTACTAACAACAATAAAGTCTTGTTGACAACATAAGATCACACACAACCCACATAAAGATCACGTCCAGAGCGCCCAGCATAGAGGATCAGGGAGAGTGTGCCACTGGGCCACATGGGACACCTTCCACATTAGGCCATCTGGCCAAGGCTGAGAGATGAAACAAATATTGCTGACACATAGAAATGAACATAGAGAGGCTAATAAAATGAGAAAACAAAGAAACATGCCACAAATGAAACAATAGGATAAAACTCCAGAAAATAAGCTAAATGAAATGGAAGCAAGCAACCTACCAGAGACAGAGTTAAAAATAATGGTTATAAGGAGGCTCAACGAACTTGGGGGAGAATGGATAAACACAATGAAAACCTCAACAGAGAGATAGTAAGCATAAAAAAGGGCATAGAAACCATAAAAAAGAACCAGACAGAAATGAAGAATACACTAACTGTCATAAAGAATACACCAGAAGGATTCAACAGTAGATTGGACAAAACAGAAAATCAAATCAGCTAATTGGAAGACAAGGCAGCAGAATACACCCAAACAGAACAACAAAAAGAAAAAACAATTTTTAAAAAAATGAGGATAGTTTAAGAGACCTCTGGCAGAACATTAAGAGTAAAAATATCCCGATCACAGGAGTATCTGAAGAGGAAGAGAGAGAACAAGGGCTTGAGAAATTATTTGAAGAAATAATGACAGAAAACTTCCCTAACCTGGCAAAGGAATTAAACATATAAGTTCAGGAAGCACAGAGTCCCAAACAAGAAGAATTCAAACAGACCTATACCAAGACACATCATAATTAAAATGCCGAAGGTCAAAGACAAAGAGAGAATCTTAAAAGCAGCAAGAGAAAGGCAGCTAATTACTTACAAGGGTACCCCCATAAAAATGTCTGCTGATTTTTCAATGGAAACTTTGCAGGCCAGAAGGAACTGGCAAGAAATACTCAAAGTTATGAAAAACAAGAATCCTCAACCACAAATACACTACCCAGCAAGGCTTTCAATTAAAATGGAAGGCAAGATAAAGAGCTTCCCAGACAGGAAAAAGCTTAAGAAATTCATCACCAACAACTCAGCATTAAAAGAAATGTTAAAAGGACTTCTGTAAAAAGAGAAGGGGTAAAAAAAGAAAATAAAAATAACGAATACTAATAATAAAATGGCAATAACTATGTATTTGTTAGTAATCACTTTAAATGTAAATGGATTAAATGCTCCAATCAAAGGACAAAGAGTAGCTGAATGGATAAGAAAACAAGACCCATGTATATGCTGTCTACAAGAGACCCACTTCAGATCAAATGACACTCCCAGACTGAAAGTAAAGGGATGGAAAAAGATATTTCACGCAAACGGACACACACACACACACACACACACACACACACACACACACTCAAAGCCCAGGTAGCAATACTTATATCAGATAAACAGACTGTAAAACAAAGGCTCTAAAAAGAGACAAAAGGGGGCATTACATAATGATAAAGGGATCAATAAATCAAGAGGACATAACCCTAAGAAACATATACACACCAAACATAGGAGCACCCACATACATAAAGCAATTATTGACAGACATAAAAGAAAAGAACAGTAATACACTCATAGTAGGAGACTTTAACACCCCCATTGAAACCAATGGACAGATCATCCAAACAAAGAATCAACAAGGAAACAATGGGTCTAAAAGACACACTAGATTAGAGCAGAAATAAATGAAATAGAGTCTAGAAAAACAATACAAAAGATTAACGAAACCAAGAGCTGGTTTTTTGAAAGGATAAACAAAATTGACAGATTCTTAGCCAGAATCATTAAGAAAAAAAGAGAGAGGACTCAAATAAATAAAACCAAAAATGAAAGAAGAGAAATAACCACAGAAATGAAAGAAGAGAAATAAACTTATATGTTTAATTCCTTTGCCAGGTTAGGGAAGTTTTCTGTCATTATTTCTTCAAATAATTTCTATACTACAAGGCTACAGTAATCAAAACAGCAGGTACTGGCATAAAACTCCACAGAAATATAATGGATCATAAGAATATACTATGAGCAATTATATGCCAACAAATTGGGCAGTCTGGAAGAAATGGGTACATTCCTCTAAACATACAATCTCCCAAGACTGAGTCAAGAAGAAATAGAAAATGTGAACCGACTGATTACCACCAATGAAATAGGATCAGTAATCAAAACCTTCCAAATAACAAAAGTCCTGGACCAGATGGCTTCATAAGCAAAGTTTACCAAACATTCAAAGAATTAACACCTATTCTTCTCAAACTATTCCAAAAAATTTAAGAAGAGGGAAGGCTACCTAACTCTTTTTATGGAGCCACCATTACCTTGATTCCAAAACGAAAGACATTACAAAAAAAGAAAACTATAGGCAGATATCTCTTATGAACACTGAAGCAAAAATCTTCAACAAAATATTAGCAAACCAAATTCAGCAATACATTAAAAATATCATACACCATAATCAAGTTGGATTTATTCCTGGGATGTAAGTTTGGTACAATATCCGCAAATCAATTAATGTGATATACCACATTAACAAATCAAATATAAAAACCATATGATCATATCAATAGATGCAGAAAAGTATTCAAAAAAATCCAGCATCCATTTATGATAAAAATTCTCAGCAAAGTGGGAATAGAGGGACCATACCTCAACATTATAAATGCCATATATAACAAACCTATAGCTAACATCATACTCAATGGGGAAGGCTAACAGCATTTTCCTTAAGATCAGGAACAAGACAAGGACGCCCACTTTCACTACTCTTGTTCAACATTGTATTGGAAGTCTTAGCCACAGCAATAAGACAAGAAAGAGAAATAAAAGATATGCAAATTTAAAACAAAGAAGCAAAACTTTCATTATTTGCTGATGACATGATACTATATAGAGAGAACCCTAAAGATTCCACTAAAAAAATGTTAGAACTGATCAATGAATTCAGTAAAGTAGCAGGTAACAAAATAAATATTCAGAAGTCAGTGGCACTTTTATACACCAATGATGAACTCTCAGAAAGAAAAATTAAGAAAACAATTCTATTTACAATTGCATCGAAAACTATAAAATACCTAGGAATCAAATTAACCAAGGAGGTAAAAGACCTGTTCTCAGAAAATAATAAGTCATTGAAAAACGAAATCGAAGAATATACAAATAAATGGAAGCATATACTGTGCTCATGGGTAGGAAGAATTAACATCATTTAAATGGCCATACTACCCAAAGCAATCTATAGATTCAATGTAATCCATATCAAAATACCAAAGGCATTTTTCAGAGAGCTAGAACAAATATTCTTAAAATTTATATGGAACCATAAAAGACCCCGAATAGACACGGCAATCTTGAGAAAGAAGAACAAAGTTGGAGGTATCACACTACCTGATATCAATCCATACCACAAGTCTACAGTAATCAAAACTGCATGGTACTGGCATAAAAACAGATACATTGATCAATGGAACAGAATAGAGAGCCCAGAAATAAATCCATGCTTATACGCTCATTTAATATATGACAAAGAAGGTAAGAATATACAATGGGGTAAAGACAGTCTAGTCTCTTCAATAAATGTGTTAGGAAAATTGGACAGATATATGCAAAAAAAAAAAAAAACCTGGACCACCTTCTTATACCATATACAAGAATAAAATGTAAGACTTTTAATTAAAGACTTAAATGGATTAAAGACTTAAATGTAAGACCCAAAACCATAAAACTTTTAGAAGAAAACATAGGCAGTAAACTCTCTGATATTACTAACAGGAATTTCTTTTTAGATATATCTCCCCAGGCAAGGGAAACAAAAAAATAAATAAACAAATGGGACTACATCAAACTAAAAAGGTTTTGTACGGCAAAGGAAACCATCGACAAAAGAAAAAGAAAACCAACTGTTTGGAAGAAGATATTCCCTAATGATACATCTGATAGAGATTAATATCCAAAATATATAAAGAACTCATACAACTCAAACAGAAAAACAAACAATCCAAATAAAAAATAGAAAGAAGACCTGAATAGATACTTCTTCAAAGAGGAAACACAGATGGCTAATAGACATATGAAAAGATGCTCAAGGTCATTAATCATCAGAGAAATGCAAGTTAAAATCACAATGAAGTCTACGGCCCTGTCACCCTGAATAAGCCCGATCCCATCTGATCTCAGAAGCTAAGCAAGGTCAGGCCTGGTTAGTACTTGGATGGGAGACCACCTAGGAAGACCAGGTGCTATAGGAGTAAAAAAAAAATATATATATATATATATATATACATATATATATATAAAATATATATTATATATATATAATATAATATATATATATGGGATTGTAAACTGACAAGGTCTTTGCAATCTGTGAGGTCAACCAAGAGTTACCTCGCCTAAAAAAAAATAAATAAATAAATAAATAAATAAATACATTTTAAAAATAAAAAATAAAACACTGTGAGATATTACCTCAAACCTGTCAGAATGGCTAACATCAATTAATCAAAGAATAACAAATGTTGGCGAGGCTGCAGAGAAAAGGGAACCTTTATACACTGTTGGTAGGATTGCAAATTGGTACAGCCGCTATGGAAAACAGTCTGGAGGTTTCTCAAAAAATTAAAAATAGATCTTCCTTTTGACCCAGCAATTGCACTTCTGGGTATTTATCCAAAGAAAACCAAAACAATAATTCATAAAGATTCATGGCAGCACTATTTACAATAGCCAAGATATGGAATCAACCTAAATGCCCATCAACAGATAACTGGATAAAGAAGTTATGGTTCATATATACAATGGAATATTACTCATTGAAATCCTACCATTTACGACGACATGGATGGACCTAGAGGTTATTACGCTGAGTGAAATAAGCCAGACAGAGAAAGATAAATACCATATGATTTCACTTATATGCTAAATCTAAGGAACAAAAAGAGCAAATTAATCAAAAAACAGGCTCACAAATATAGTGGACAATTTCGTGATGGACAGAGGGGAGGGCGGTGGGGGGCGGGGCTGAGAGAATGGGATGAAGGGTTAAAGAAATACAAATTAGTGGTTGATATATGGTCACAGGGATGGGGAACACAGCATAAGGAATGCAGTTAGCATTAATATACTTGCTAGGTGGAAAACCAGAGGAGAGAAGGAGCAATTAGGGGGATCATTTATCAACTATATAAGTGTCTAACCAATGTACTGTATACTTGAAACTAATAATAAAATAAAATTAAAATTAAAAATTAAAAAAAGAAGGGGAGCTCTGAATCACTCCTCTCCTTCAGTCGCAAACTGCTATAATCTCAGCATGTTTTTCATTACAGATCTGAGAAAATGTTAACACCTTAAGTAATATCGTGTAGTTTAATTTATTTTCCTACCTTTCTGGCAGCCCTTCTATATTCAGAATTAAGTGTTTCAAATATCCTGAAGAATTCAGAGTCCCATAGGATAGGATCATCCTCAAAAAACAAATGCTTCATGAAAATATTAATGGCCACATATTCCATGTTATTTTAATTAAAAATTTTATTGTAAAAATATGTATGGTCTACAGTCAGTCTGGAAAATGTTTAGACAATTTCTCATCAATGTAAATATACTCTTTCCATGTAATCCAGTAATTCCACTCCTGGGCATTTATCTTAGAAAAATAAAATCTTATAACCACACAAAAATCTATATGCAAATGTTTATAGAAACTCAATTTATAATTTACAGAAATTGAAAACAATCGAAATGTCCTTCAATAGTGAATAAACTTTGCTAGGTCCAAACAATGGACTACTATTTAGCAATAAAAAGAACCAAACTATTGATACATGCATCAGCTCAGATATAGATCTCAAGGGTACTATGCTGAGTAAAAAAAAAAAAAGTCATTCTCAAAGGTTATGTATTATATATATATTATTTATATAATATGCTCAAAAATTCAAAATGATAAAGACAGAAAAGATCAGTAGTTTCCAGGGATTAAGGATGGGGGAAGTGTGTGACTAATAACCTCACATGAGCGAGGCTTTTAGGATGGTAGAACTGTTCTGTATGCTGATTAGAGTGGTGGTTGAATGAATCTAGACTAAATATACTAAATATGCTAATATACTAAAATTCATAGAGTCATACAAAGGAAAGAAAACACTTACTATGTAATTTTTAAAAATAAAAATTATATAAATATACATGCATATGTGTGTGTGATAAAACATCCAAATAGGAGAGAGTTATATAAAGAAAAATACTAAAAGCCTCTTCTCCCTTTCCTCCAAATTCTACTTTCAATTAGTAACTGCTGTGGGATTATATAGTTTCAGAAAAAAATTCCTAGATGTATACATTCTCCAGTCTTCAGTATGTCTCTGTCTGTCTCTGTCTGTCTCTATCTGTCTCTGTCTCTGTCTGTCTGTCTGTCCATCCGTGTGTGTGTCTCTCTTTCTCCACTCTGCCATTAGACCAAGTTCCTTTTATGTATGTTTGAGGAATGGCATGAACAGTTCTGCTGTGGATCCTGTGACTCACATTTAAGAACAATAAATGTACCTGAGAATAGATGACCCTAGGAGGGTTCTGGAGGTCTTTCTCCAATCACATGTAAAACTACAACCTGTGGCTCTGAGATCCTTTGACCTTGTACATTTCTTCCTCTCCATAGGTTTTCTTGACAAGTGAGCAAGAAGCCCACCTTCCCATGGAATAAGGGAGGCCCTGGGGACTTGTGGACTTGATTGTATTATTGTTTCATGTATACCATTTTTATTTCTTGTTTGCTGAACCAGTAAGATAGAAATAAAAGTAACAACCATGGAGTCACCCTCATCATTTTTCAAAATTTAACCAGTCATGAAGGTCGGACCTAGCTCCTACATTTGTCTTTATCATTCTTAACATTTTTAATAAAATAAATTAGCCTTTTCTCGTAACATGTACTGCAAATATATTTTCCAAGCTTATCCTTTGCCTTTTAAATATTGTATAATGCTTTTTAAACCTTTAATAGATAACATTTCAATTTTTTTTCTGTATGCCAGCTATTTGAATTATATGTTTTCCCTGCTCTAATATAACATTCAAATATTTTCTTCTAAATATTTTGTTATAATTATATACTTTTCACACCTGTCATCTTAACTCCACTTTGGTAATTTCTAGAGTGAACCCCAATATTATTTCATTGAATTATTGAGCTTTTATTTTTCTATAGGCAGGAGTTGATGTTTAAGCAAAATTTAACATAGGTTCCTTATTTCGATGGAATGATTCCTAAAACTATATAGTTAAAAAATGTTTCTGCCTCATTTTTTTTAATTGGTATTAATACCCACAATCAAAAATTGTTCAATCTCTTTCAAAAGTCTTCTTTTGTGCTATGCCTTTTTACCTACCTCTACATCCCTTCGTCACTAACACCTGAAAACCAATCTTTTCTCCACCTCATAATTTTATTTCAAAATGTAATATAAATGAAATAACACAATACGTAACTTTTGGGATTACATTTTTCACTCAACATAATTCCTTGCTGATTCACCTAAGTCATTGCTTATATCAACAGTCTATTCCTTTTTACAGCTAAGGAGTATTCCATAGTATACATGTACCACCCTTTCTTTAATCATTCATCTGGTAAATGACATTTGGGTTTTCAATTTTGGGCTATTCCAAATAAAGGTGCTATAAACATTTGTATACAGGTTTCCATGTGAATATAAGTTTTCATTTCACCGTGATAAATTCCCCAAAGTATAATTGCTGGGTTGGATGGGAGTCATATGTTTAGTTTTATAAACAAACTATTTTCCAATGTGGCTATACTGTTTTACACTCTCACCTAGTAATGTACAAATGATTCAGTTTCTTAGTAACCTCACCAGTGTTTGATATTAGTATTTTTAAAAATATTTTAACCATTCTAACGACATTATCATTAGGTATAATTATCACCACACCTAACTTCACATTTTGGTTCTAATTTTAATTTCCTTAATGGCTAATTCTGTTGAGCATCTTTCCATATGCTTATTTGTCATCTGTATACGTTCTTCAGCAAAATGTCTGTTCAAGTCTGTTACCTATTCTCTAATTGAAAAAAAGTTTTTTAATTGTTGAGTTTTGAGGTTTCATTATATTCTAGGGGCAAATACTTCATCAGATATGTAGTTTAAAATATTGTTACCCAATTTCTAGCTTATCATTTTATTCTCTTAAAAAAGTAGTTTTAAATTTTTGTGAGGTTCAATTATTAAATTCGCCCTTTCAGTATCATGCTTTTGGTGTCAAGTTTAAGAACTATTTACCTAGTCCTAGGTCCCGAAGACTTTTTCCTATGTTTCCTTCTAAATGTTTTGTAGCTTTACATTTTACATTTAAGTCTGTGATCCATTTTGATTTAATTTTTGTGTATGGAGTGAGGTTTAGGTCAAGGTCTTTTTTTTTTCTGCCAATGAATGTCCAATTGCTCCTGTACCATTTGTTAAAAGGCTGTTCTTCCTCCATTGAATTGCTTTTGCACTTTAGTTGAAAATCAGTGGATCTATTTATGGGTCCTCTATTCTGTTCCACTGATCAATGGCTCTCTCCCTCTGCCAATATCACAGTCTTGAATACTTTATGTAGTAAGCCTTAACATCTAGCAAAGAGAATCTCTCCACTGTATTCATTTAAAAAAAAAAAATCATTTAGGCTATTATAGGACCTTTGCTTCCATATATTTTTTATAATAAGTTTGTCTATGACTATAAAAATCTTTACTGAGATTTTGATAGAAATTGCATTAAAACTATAAATTAATTTAGGGAACATTGACATCTTTACTAATGTTGAGTTTTCAAGCTGATAATCATACTGTACCTCCCTATTTTGGTCTTTAATTTCTTTCATGAGCATTTTGTAACTTTCAGCATAGAGATTCTGTACATGTTTTGTTAGATTAAGTTAAAATACTTCACTTTTTTGCAACAAATGCATTTTTAACTTCAGTTTCTACATGTTGTTAGTATGTAGAAATGTAATTGATATTTTTTGTATTTGCTTTAAGGGTAATTTTTCCACTTTATTGAGGCATAATTAGCATATTGTACCTAATTAATGCATACAAAGTGGTGTGTTTGGACATATGTATATACTCATGTTACCATCACAATCTAGGTAATAAAGATATCCAACACCTCCAAAAGTCTTCATGTGTACCTTTGGTTTTTTTTGTTTATTCTCTGCTAAGAACACAGCATGAGATCTACCTTAACAAAATTTTAAGTGCACAATACCTCATTGCTAACTACAAGCACTATGTTATACAGCAGATTTCTGCAACTTACTTATCTTGTATAACTATAACCTTATACCAACTGAAAAACAGTTTCCTCTGTCTTCTCCCCATATCCTCTGGTAATCAACATTCTATTATCTACTTCTATGTGTCTGACTATTTTAGATGCCTCATGTTAGAGGAAACATGTAGCATTTATCCTTCTGTGACCAATCTTGCTCCTATATTAGTTCTAGAAATTCTTTTATAGATTCTTTGGAATTTTCTACATAGACAATCACGGCATCTGCAAATAGACACAATTTTATTTCTTCCCTTCCAATCTGCCCTTTTCTTTCATTCTTGACTTATTATGCTGGCTGTAATTTCCAGTACTGTGTCAAGTAAGTATAGTAAGTGCAGACAACCTTTCTTCTTCTCCATACGACAGGGAAGCGTTCAGTATTTCAATATTAAGTATGATATAATGTCAGTATTTTAATAGTTTTTTAATCAATTCAAGAAAGTTTACTTCTACTTTACTAAAAGTTTTTTATCATGAATGAATGTTAAATTTTGTCAAATGCTTTTTTGTATCAATTGCTATACTCATAATTTTTCTTCTTTAACCTATTGAAATGATGGACTACACTGACTAACTTTTGAACATTGCCATGTAATTGCATACCTGGAATAAATATCTCTTGGTCCTGAGGTGGAAGTCATTTTATACTTTGCTGGATTCAACATCCTAATATTTTGTTGATATTTTTAAAATTAAGCTCATAATAGACATTTATGTTTCTTTTTCTGTTTTTTTTTATCAGATTAATACTGCCTCAAACAATGAGTCTGACTTAAATTTTAATTATCCTGTTATAGAATTTTGCTGACTTTGAGAGTGCTATGTCTAGTTTGTCCAATGAAAAATGTATAGTTTGGCCATGTCCAAAGACATGTACCATTTCGTTTTACTGGTGCTGGTTTAATTCTAACAGGCATTTGCAGAATTCTTCTAGAGTTTCTTTTAGTGGGTTTATTTTTCTCATACCCTGTCAACAATCATGCTATAATATTGTGTGCTTTTGACCTGTTGCTCTATTTAACACCAGAGAGTTATATTTCAGTAGTGAATGAAGTGCTGTCCTAGAAATCTGCTGTACAAATGCAAGACAAAAGTACTAAACAACTGTTGTATTTTGTTAAACACATCTAGATACAGCATATTTTTTCATGATATCGATTTCATAAAATTTTAGATTTCTTCACCTTCCAAAAATAATTAGAAGCAGTGAAGAATGAAGGAAAGTGCTTATGGGCATAAGTGTTTTATATAACACACTTAAGTATTAAGTAGTAAGTAGACATCACTGAACATGGAAATATAACATTTGAGTTCACATTCTGGCTCTGCCACTATCGGTGATTTTGGACAAATCACCTACCTTTTCATATTAATACTGTAAAGGCATTAACATTAATCTTATATAAGGAAGTTAAATAAAATCATTTTTGGAATCAATACTACACAAACTTTTATTCTCACTGCTTATATTTCATTGTGCCCTTATATGGCTTTGAGTATAAGTTTTAGTACACAGATATATAGCCTTGATGTTGACATACACCAAATAATTTTGAAATATGCTCAATTTGTAGTGGAATTTTCAAACATTTAGAGTTGGGAAGCTCAGAATGCTATGAGTAAAGAAAACACTGAAAGAAGAATAATGTTTGCCATGGAAAAAGGATACCGAAAAGTACTTCTAGAGAAAAAAAGGGGGGAAATGAAAGTATGTTTTGAGTTCAAAAAATGTTTATATATTTCATAATGCTATAGTTCCCATTTTGTAATTCATAATGCACACTAGTTACTAAAATCTCTGGGAAATTTTGAAATAAAAAAGCCAATAAAGCTTAATTTAACCCAGCATTTAGCACTTATTTATACACTTATATTCCCCATAACACTCTGTAGGACATTTAGTAAGATAATCCTTAACTGAGAGGAAAGCAAAGCAAAGCAACCAATGCAAGGAAATGGTACTTTTGAAAAAGACAATATTCGATATTTTCTTGCTATAATTTAAAAAGAAACTAGATTAGATAAATAAAGTCTAAATATTTAATATTTATAAGAAAGATAGAAGAGTCACATGGATTTATTTAAATCATGTATAGTTTACAAAACGTTTAACTTACTGTATTTTTAACATTCTCATGACTACATATTATATATAACTTAATTTATAATAATCTAACATTATGTAAATGTACTTTTATATATTTAAATTTATAAGAGCATAAATTAAATATATAATGTTAAATATAGTACTATAGTAAATAAAATTTTAATTATATAATACATATATTTAATATTTAATTTTATATATTATATACTAAATATGTTATATCTAATATAGTAACATATACTACATATAAAATATATAAATTAATATTTGAAAATACATTTGACTATTTAAAATTTTAAAAAGTAAAATATAATTTGATATCTTATGTTACATAAATATTACGTGACATATTTAAACATATATTTAATAAGTGTCTTATTTAATAATTTAGTACATTAAAATAACTAAGTATACATACATATATTATATATAAGTATACAGATAGACTGACATATTTAAATTTATCAAACATGTAATATATAAAATATATTAAGATATATTTCTATGCATATAACAAATTTATGAAAGCTAAAATATGAGATGAATATGTGCACTTGAAATAAACTGAAGACATTAAATATAAAAGGTAAAGTCATATGAAGAATTTCTTAGGCGAATCTACTCTTTTTCTCTTACCGTAAGAATTACATGGATAGATACTCAGTTACTTGCATCTCCTGGAGCACAGACTCCCAGGTTATTTAAACTCTCTTTAGAGTAAGGGTTTTAAAATTATAATGAGTGTTTGACATAGTATTTTAGTCAAGCATGCTTTTCTGCTCATTTTATTGCTCACTACAAAAATCACGACAATTTCAATATAATTCACTGCTATGAAGAAAGAAGTATAGAAAATAAGGGCTAATGTAAAAGAAACATCCTTTTTCCCCTGCATTTGAAAAGCAATAGTTTTACAGTTGTTAAGTACCAGAACTTACCTCAAGTGCTGGTGTTTTCACAGTAGCTCTCTCTGGGGTAACAGGAATGAGGGCTCTACATTCAGAGCCTGCTTTACCAAATTGAGGCTTGTCACCCTATGTTAGCTAAGTCTACACCCAAACTAGACTATCTGCCAAATGGAGAAAACACAGAGCTTTAGAAAAAACAAGGAAGGAGGAACTGGCCACATTCAGAGACTTTATCTGAATCCCTCCACAACCACCTGTTTTTTCCTGCCTAAAATAAATCTCACAGGATAACTTCTTTACTAGTAGTACCAGTAGTACCTTGTTCCTTTCTACTGAAGCAACATAAGTAACAGGTAATGTTCACAGACTTGCTATGCTTCTTCCATGGACTTAGAAAACCTGAAAATATTTTTGCACTGAATTTAAAATCTGTAATAATTTGCAATCAACACCACAACTAATGATAAAAAGCATTTAAGTCATATTTTCAATGAACATATGTTGATACAACTATTCACTCCGCAAAATCGAAAGAGAGAGAAAAAAATAAAGCACAACAAAAAATATAAACAGCATTGCAGATTTGTGCCTGCCATTTAGTATATATGGACCTCAGGGTGAACAAGTATGAGTTTGCTGTTCCTATCCACCTATGACTCAGTTACCACAAACCTCACCCTTCCACTCTGTCATCTCCAGCTCTTAGTGTGAGTCTATTATCAGAAAGATGATTCTTGTGTTCAGTTGTACGCATGTGTAAATGAGAACCTGGAATCTACTTCTCACAATGAAGAAAAAAATAACTCTCCTGGACTCAATAAAGAATTGTGTTCGGCAAAATTAATGCATTTTACTGGCTACCTAAGGAGTTTTCAGAAATTTTTTTTTTATTATTCTTGAATTTAGCTTTATGCATTGGATGGAGTGTATATTAGTAATAACTATTTATTATGAACTTAGAATAATTATAATCTGCAAGTTATATGTGATTTTCATTATATGACCTGCTCTGATTCCAATTTAAACTCTATTTATCTATGTATATCTACTTGGCCTAGCTAAATCTATCTATATCAGAATATCAGTATATAAAAGTAGTGTTATTATAGAAATAATCTTGAATCTTCCATAATTTATTTTAAATTTATATCTACGAAACCTGGTGATAGTTTTATTAACAGTAGTATAAATTCCCTTCGGTGTATTGATGAAGACACTTCACAGTTGCGAACCACTGATCCAGAGGAAAAAATAATTTTAATAGTGAATGAAGTTTTAAAAAGGGGAGACAAAATATGAAAGAGAAAAAGTGAGAGTGTATCTTTCTCTAAATATATAAAATTATTTTAACTCAATATTTTAAGCATATAAAAAAGCATTAATGAAAAATACATTTTACATTCAATAGGAGTTAAAAATGTTATATTATATATTGCTTCCAAAATTATTGATCATAATTCCAGAATGCAGATGACATAATCTTGTTAAAAGTTCATTACTTTCCTTTCATTCTTAGTTTGTTCATCCCACTTTAGATAGAGTGTAGTGTTGAAACAGCAGAAATACATGTAGGCTTGTATTGATGTTGACTGTCTTAGGGGAATGCATCTCTAAAATTTGTTTTATTTCTACATGACTAGATAAAATATGTAAGGTCCTGGGAGTTTTTCTCATTTGGAAATAGGAAATAATGCTTATCCCATTCATCTCACGATCTTATTGGAATGACCAAATGAGGTAATACATATAAGGATTTTGAAAAATTTACAGCAGTATCAAATATAAGCTATTGTTATACCTCGATATCAAAAAAAGATCTAAAAGTGATGCCACACTGTTGCATCAATCTATTAATTCTATTTTCCTTCTGAGGTATTCTATATACTATATAATGTCTTAAATAATGTTAACAAATAAATAATGTTAACAAATCAGCATAATAAACCAGTTTCCTCAAGTTGAAATTTTTTTATTGCAATTGAGGTAGCCAGCCTTCGAGATTAATCCCAATGATCCATGCCTTCTGGTTTTCATGATCTGTGTAATTTCCTCCTGTTGAATGTGGCCTTGACTTACTGCTTCATTTATAATGAACAGAATGAGGCAGAACTGACCCAGAAACTAGATCATAAAAGGCAGTGTAGTGTAACCCTCAATCGCTCCTTGATCATGTAGTCAGAGGAAAGCCATGTTATGTACAGCCTTACAGAAAGATCCATGTGGCAAGGAGCTGAGGCCATTTGCCAACAACTATTTGAGTGAGTTTGGAATTAGATTCTCCAGCCCCGGGAAAAGTTTCAGGCGACTGCACCCCCAGCCAACATCTTGGATGCAAATTCATGAGAGACCCTAAGCCACCCCTGACCCTTATCCTCACAAACTGCCTTAAGTAATAAATTCTTATTCTTTTAAGCTGCCAAATGTTAGGTTAATTTGTTATAAGATGATAAATAACTAATACAGGTTTTTGTACCCAATACTGCTGAGAAAAAAAAAAAATATGTAGGAAGGTTTTGAAATCAAACAGTGGTCAGAAGCTTAAAGTGCCTTGGATACAACTGTTCATAGAATTTTGAACATTGAACTGGGAGTAGGTGATCTTGCTAAAGAGACTTCCAACCAGACGGTGTTGAAGTTGCCATCTGGTTTCATCTTGCTGCTAATAGTGAAATGTGAGAGGCAATACATAAGCTAAAGGAAGGACTATTAAACCAAAAGAAGCCCGCGCTGGCTGGTTTTAAAAATTCTCAGTCTCTCCAGATGGCAAACAATGCTAAAATTAAGAAATGGCTTCTAAGTAAAGGTCAAAATCAAGCAAATCTCAGGAAATCATGGTCTAAAGATTACACTGAGATTGTGACTTTAAAATCCTTCATTGAGACCCCTGACAGATCAAAGGTGGTACTCTAGACTACATTCGTTTAGGCAAAAGGCCCTCTGAATATTTTAAGGCTATAAATAACAGATCTTCTCAATCAATCAAGCTTCTAAGAGGTTTAAAGGCATTGTCCTTCAGCGGAAGCCTAAAGCAGAGAAGGGCATATCTCCAAGAGATTTGTGGATGTGGTTTCCATCTAAAGGGTTGAACTCAAATAAGATTCACAGAAGACCCATAAAAAAATTATATCAACTACACCCTGCCATTTTGGAGTGAAAGTAACAGAGACAGCATGAATTGAGATTGTTGGACTCCCAAAATTCTACTGGCAAGAGAGCAGAGTGAGAAACTGTTCAGCTGATGATATCTACCTTTCATGGAAAAGGAATGACTCAGGTGGGTAAGGTATAAACCAATTGCCCAGAATGAAGAATGATGGAGAATAACTCCAGAGAAGAAATAGCTGAGCATGAGAGAAATTCTATGGTCCCAAGTTTCTGATGTGCTGCCTTTTCCCGTTCTCATCCTTTGTGAACAGGAATGCCTACGGCAGTTATTCTATGTTTGCTTCACTATGTCGGAAATACACAGGGCAGAAAGCTTGCTTCTCTAGTTCACAGAGGAGCCTTATCCTCACTTGGACCTGATTTACATAAGATCCTGAACTTTGAGCTGACGCTGCAATGGGATGCCTAGGGCTTTGGGCAGGTGCAACTATCCTTTGCCTATGGGAGAAATATGAATCATTGGAGCAGAGAGAAGACTGTAGTAGACAGCCTCTAAGATGGCCCCCAATGTTTCCTGCCTCCTCCAGTCAAGTGTAGACTGACTTAATAACTTTCTTGTAGTGAATAAAAGGTGAAGGTAGCAACGTGTGACTCAGAGACTAGGTCATAAAAAAAAAAAAAAGAAACAGATGGCATCACACTCTCTTGAATCTTTCATTCTGAGGGAAGCCAGATGCAATGTTTTGATCGACCCCATGAAGAGGTCCACATTGCAAGAAACTGAGACCACCTTCCAGTAGCCACAAAAGAGCTTGGAAGTAGATTTTCTGACTTTGGACAAAGCTTTAGATGACAATATTCCAAGCCAACAGAATATATGAAATCTCATGAGAGACTTTGAGTCAAAACCACATGTCTTAGATATTCCTGAATTCTTGACCAGTGAGATAATAAACAATTGTTGTTTCAAGGTGCTAAGTTTGAAGAAATTTTGCTATGTAGTAGTAGACAACTAATACAACAATATACAGGTGAATGGAGCAAATCTGAGTAAAGAAATTTAGTAGATTTAATTTTCAAGTCCAGCCATATGTCTCACCTTGAGAACTACTGTATGTGGTTATCCAATGAGAGTTAGCATTTAGACACAGTACTGAACACTCTCAGTCAACAGGCATTAGCTCACAATACAGCAAATATGTTCGGCCAATTAATTTTCTATATACTAGCCTGAGTTAAATGAGTTGTCTGTTCCTTCTTAGCTGTCTGCTCCTTCTTTATCATTAGTTGTATATTCAAATAAACAAATTTTCAAACATAATGGCTGACAAAATGTATAAAAGTGATAGTCTGGACACTTCTATAAAATGGTCAAGGAAGCATAGACAAGTAAAATCGACAAGAAATTAAGGAAAATTGGGATCATTTGAGAATATTGTAGTTCTACAGTCCAAAGGAACAATCAATACAATAGAAGGGCACAGCCTAGTGCAAAAGAAAGCATACCATGTAAAGAAACTTATTATATAATAACTCCAAGTGGGAAACTAAAGTTCTGATTCCTAATTTGGTTCAATCTCAGGGGTCCATAAAATTCTACCGGAATCTCATTTGGACAGTTTCTCATAAAAGTCCATGCACTTTCTGTTTTCAATCAGGCCAGCAAAAGAGAGGAAATGTTCTTTTTCACAGCATTTCAACATTGTTGTTTCTGGTTCTAGCCATATTACAGAAATGGAAAAAAAGGGAAAAAAATGTTAATCACAGTTTTTGCACCTAACTACCTGAGTTTTATTTCCAGTTCTTATTAACAGTGTCAGAAGAATTTTGTTCTGACATCCTGTTTCTTTTCCTTCTTAAATAATGTGTCATGAAAATGAGCAATACATCCAAAGATTCCTAACAGCAAACACAATTATAAAGATAAATTCAGAAAATAATCTCTTCTATTATTAGTGTGTGAATTAAATAAAGATAAATCCTTGCATTTTATAGCATCATACAAAACCACATATTTGCACAGAAGTTTTGGTCACCCACAAGGATTTTCCTTGCAAAAGATTTTTTTTTTTTCAATCGTAGCAAACTCAGCATACATATATACTCATTAAAGCAAAGAAAGTATTGTGTGATAAAGTCACATGGAAGGAAGTCAGTTTGCTAGCTAAAGATTACAGGCAAACTTGGTGACTCAAGCAACTGGCATGGTTGACCGTAGTGACAATAAATCACCAGGCCATACGATATTATCTTGGTAGTCTTTCTACTCTTATATAATGCTATTCTTTAAAGACATTAGGATATGTCTTATAGTTTATTAAGTGCCCTTTTCATGTGGATCTGAGTTTTCAGAGGTCTAATATATTATTATAGCTAACATTTTATTCTAATGTAATTTATTCATGGAAACAAGCATGGAGACAATTCAGGTAGTGAAAAGCTTAAGTCTAGCAACCAATCAGAAATTTTGAAATGGTCCCTGCATCTCAGTTTCTTCAACTTACATAGTATCACTCTAACCCCAATGCAATCTTACTGTCCAAGCCACCTTCAACACATCTGATTTCCCTGCAAATGTCAGTTCTTTGGAATAACCCTCTCAAACTAAAATATTAAATAGGCACTATATTTTTGAGTTTTTATTCTCTTCTTTTAGGGCCTCCTCTACAAGGACACAAAAGTTAGGAAAGGAAAAAGGAAGCAACTTGTTGCCTCTTTTCTCTGTATATACTTAGCTTGCATACAAAGACAAAATGTGCACATGTAATAAATCTTAAGAAACTGAGGAAGTCTAACATTTTTACAGTGACACCCAAAAGTTTAAAGGGTTTTGCTGATGATATTTATTACTTCAGCTCTGAGGAGTTCCAAAAGTCTATGAAAACATGAAATAACCTCAGAATTAAAAAAAAAAAAAAATTGAATCTAGCTCCTAGAACTGTGGCATTTAATTTTTTATTGACTTCTCCTGCTTAGTCTGAAAAGGATCAAAGAAGAAAGACCAAATTTTATATATCTGAATAAAACTGGCTGAACTAGGCGTCTGAATATCTGAGCTTTAACTACCAACTCGGATCCTGTCTGGGTATACCACTTTGGGCAAGAAATTGTTTTCAGGACCTCAATTTTCTCTTATCATAAGTGAAGGATGATCTGAACTAGGAGTTCTCAAACTTTGATGTGCATTAGAATCAGGTATCACATTTGTTAAAGGTTCAGATTTGTAGAGCCAACCCACAAAAAATTGGATTAAATGGGCCTGGGGTAGAGCCCAGGAATCTTAATTCTTGTAAATTCCTGGGATTAGAGGCAACATTTTAATAAATAATAGGCTGTACCTTCTCTGAGGTTCCTTTCAAGATAAACAACCTTTCTTTGAATGGCCAAGGAACAGAGTTCAAGGACAGCTCTCAGCTCTACTTTCAATTATCAGACTATCTTAGGCCAGGAATTTCCCTGCCACAGGCTGCAGCTGATTTTGAGTTCTGGACAGGATCTTTCCAGCCAGAGAGAATGCACCATGGAAGTAACTCTAAGCTATCAGCACTTCATTGTCAAGTCTCCTGATCTGTCATCTTATCTCTTTTCTGTTGGATAGGTCATTGCTCAGGTGTGAACCTGATTATATTTGAAATGGTTGAAATAAAAGAAGTGTATATTATCACTGTCTCATTGGCAGCATGATTTTTTTTTTCCCCAAATCTTTATGCTTTAAGGGCAATGTGAAGTTTAGCTTTAGTAAGCAAAGACTTGGCATATGAATGGTTTGGGGATCTTTTATGGGAAGTAACAGAAGAAACGAAAGTTAGTCCAATCATTGCAGCTGTCAATAGCATTTTTTGCTATAACCATATTTTGTGCATTTCTTCATTAGGTCATTGTATAAATTTTTGCTATTGAATAAAAAAATTCTTGTCAAGTGATACCTTTAATAATGTTAGAGATGTTAAAGTCACATGAAACATATGTAACTTCCCAGACCAATATTATCCAAGAACCAAAGGAGAATGAAAGAGAGAGAGAGCATAAAGTTCCCAAAGGATGATTAAAGAAAAGAGAGACAATTGAAATTTACTAAGATACTAAGATTTGGCACTTCAATGACAATGTTGTTATATATTCATGAAGTCCAAGTTAAAACATCTCCATTATGACTAAAGCTTTGGTTTTATGTCAGATATTTGGGGGGAGGGGGGCGCATAGATCTTTTGTTCTTATTTATTGGGGTAACATTGGTTAATACAACTATATAATTTTCAGATGTACATTATAGTTTGACGTTTATATATTCTATTTTGTGGTTACCACCCAAAGTCCAGTTTCCTTCAGCTACCATATATTTGATCCCCTTTACCCACTGCATCCTTCCGCTACCCACTTATATTTGACCCCCTTTACCCTGTCTACCTCCCCCTCCCCCCACTCCTATCCTCTGGTAACCACTAGTCCATTGTCTATGTCCCTAAGTCTCTGTTTGTCCTATTCATTTTTGCTTTTAGGTTTATATCCCACATTTAAGTGATGTCAGATCTGAGTTTTAGTCGCTGCCACTCACTAGCAGAATAGCTTTAGGAGTCTTTCAACCCTCTGCACCTTAGTTTTCTCAGCTATAAAATGGGACTAACAAAGCATTCTATGCAAGGATATTAAGAGTATTAAAGAGATCATGTAAATGAATGCATATTGACAACAATAAGGCACTATATAAACATAATATTATCCCAATTACTATCATTACACTTACTATTGGGGTGATATAAGAGACAAACATTTCTTAAATGTTGGTAAAAGCCAAGAAAGTGCCAGCAAGAGAGATACAAGTTTTAATTTAAGCAGTCCTTATTTTTCCAACCAAAATCATTAATAACCAAGATAATAATAAGTTCCATGATCTAAAGTGCAAGTATTTTTTATTCAATATAAAGTGATTAGTGGAGACCCAATGTTAAGTCTCCACTAGGAGTCCTTTAAAACAGAAACGAATTTAAATGAAATAAACTTCATCCCTGGAGGAGAATTTAACCAGGGAGATCAAAAAGATCCTATTTGTTTGAAGAGAACACTGAAGCTAAGGGCTTAATGGATGGAGTGTGGAAGAACATCCTTTTCTCCCCATCTCTTCCCCCTTCCCACATTCCCAAACATAGCTCATGATTTTCTTTGCCCTAGAGCCAACATAAGAATCAAAATCATATAGATTTTTCTAGTACAAAACCTAGATTGCTGGCTTGTATAGACAGTAGGCAAGGGAAGAGTTGTATCAAAATCAACTGGGAAGGTTTTGTCAAACTATCAAATGTCCTTCACATCCTTCCCCACCTACCTGTCCCCAATACAGATTCTACATTCTGCTATGCACAGAAAGGCATACATCCACAGATAAACCTGACACATCACTGTCAGGGAGGAGAAGGGTTAAGGTGAGATATTTGAAATGTTCTCAAGTTATTCCCACACACATCCTCTTTCATTCTCATTCTCATTCAGATTAGTAACACAGGGTAGAAAATGCTCAGCTTAGAATGCTATGTGGTCAATAGTCTCTTTAAAATGAATCTTTTTTAAAAACAAAAACAGTGTCCTTTATACAATATATGGTAGTGTCAAAGTAATATTCTTTTCTTCTAAAATGAATAACTGTATTACTTTAGGTCTGGAAACAGTCACCAAATAGCATGAAAACATGAAAAATGTGTTTAAATAACTAGATAGACATATGTAATATATATACAGATTGAAGCATAGATATTTATATATTTATGAATATAAATATATAATATATAATATATATATATGTAAAACACCTCAACAATTGTGCCTATTTACAGTTTCGAGCATATATCATCCATCCTTCACTTACACTGGCATCAGAATTTGGCAGAGGGAAGTAAGGGTCAGTGTTGTACAAAAATGAAGACAGTGTGGGAGAAAGAAAAAAGATTCAAAAGAAAAATAGCATTTTAAAACTAACTATATTTAAATACAATAAAAAAGTAATTATGCCTCTAGTAATCAGTATTAGTGCAGGTGTTGGTAAAATAATATATGAGCAGATTAGTTATTTACACAGACAGTACTGACAATTTACAGTGGACTCACAGAAGGCTTTCTGGTAAGGATGGAGAAAAGGATCATTTGTGATTAACTTAAAACAAGGATAATTATGAGGATTAGCCTCTATTAAGCACATACTACAATATGAACAAAATTTGCTATCAACTAGAAAAGGCCAGTTTACTGATTGGCTCTGGCTAGGGAGCTGAGACTCATAGAGGGCTAGATTACTGGCCTAGTAGGAAAAAAAAAATTCATTTTATTTTTAAAATAAAACAAATACTTTCCATGAATGGCTCAGTTTGGTGAAGGAGGAGTGGAAATGAATTAGAATTCTCTAAATATTGAGATTCAATTGCCATAATATGCTTAGGAGCATTATTGTGGAATTGAGTGCCTGGAGGCAGATGAAGGATTTGACCCAATGCCCTTATCCAGCAGTCCTCCAACTCCACTCTAATGAACACATACTCATAATTATTTCTCAAATAATTTTTATCTAATTTTAAAGTGGATAATTTATACCACTTGTATAAAAACGCATTAAGTTTCATTAAAATATTCAGCATTAGTAGAACTTTGAGCAGAATATATTTCTTACAGTTTCACAAAGTCATACATATTTATAATATTAAAACTCTTCAGTTGCTTTAATAATAGAATCTCTATCCCATAGATCTGAATACTAATTTTAATATGCTCGTGTAGAAGAAAGCTATGTGCACAAGAAAATGCATTTGCATTTTATATTTTCTTGTTTTTGTGCTTATTTCTTTTTTATTATACTTTCTTTTAATTAAACTTTGTTTTTTAGCTAAAAGCTTTTTTTTTTACTTTATTTTTTTCTTCTCTAAGTTAAAAATACAAGTGCTTAGAAGGTATTTACCACATCCTGTTAAGGAAGTCAGGGAAGAATCTCATTTTAGCCTTCCAGCATGTTCTGCATTATTTTGACTGGTTTTGTTTCAGTTCAAGGCTTTGCCTAATGGGTCATTCATTTTTGAAAATATAAGCATTTAGGGCAAAGAATCACGTATGCCAGTACACTGCTAGTCTCTTGTGGCAACTTTGAAAAGAGGAATGGCAGAACATCAAACTGGGATTGTTTTTAGTGCATGCTGCCTTCTACAACTCAGTCATCCTAGAGAGCTTTATGAAGTAATGAATTAAATACTCGTAATGCAATGACTCTGTAATCCAGTGGAGCTGTGATCCATTTACCATCCATCCATCTATCTTCAGAATCTATATCTAAAGTGGTTGATTCACGGGACTCTCAAAATGGGCAAGTACACACTCATAATAGCTCCCATCAGCCGGGGGGGGCGGGGGGAAGAGCCTATTTTATTGAAAGGAAATACATGCCAGGACACAGGAGCTATAGCTCATTCCTTCCTCGAAGTGCTGTGAAATATTTAACTATTCTGGCTCACATCCTTACAGTGCCAATGAGAATGTCATGTGAGATTAAAAATATACCTCTGAAACAATCCATAAACTAATTCTGAGATCTTGTTATTCTGATCTCCAAGGAATGAATCCAGACACTCAGAATCTTTAAACTAAGAACCTTCGGTAGCCTGGTGACGTCAGAGTATAATGGTTTCTTCTCCCAGAGAGGAGTCTAAAATAGAAAGACATCAATCTGGGCAGTGTGAGTTCATGAGCAACATGTAGGTCAGTCGGTAGCCTGGATTTTAAAACTAAGAAGGCTTGAAGATTTCGCTCTAAATTTGAATTTGGACTTCCTCGTGAGTTAAGCTGGTAGTGTGGACTATCCTGTTCAAACAATTGCAGCATGGTCTAGGGAAGCTAACAGTGGCCCAGGAACACAGTGATGGAGTGGTCTGCCCTTCCGTGGCTGTACATCGACTGTTTAACCTAGTAACTTAAACTCTATGAGCCTGTTTTCTTTTATGGAAAATGTAAATAATGATTGCATCATATGATAAAATGGATTTTTTTTGTCAGGTTTGGTTAACACTGAAGCCCCAAAACCATACAGTTCACCCACTTCTACCTTTCAAAGTGAGATACCAAAACATCTAGATGAGACTTGCAAAGCAGGAGAGATAACCTGGTTTGCAATATGTCTGCCCTTGTGCAATCCTTACCAATGACCTTAGGGTATAAAAGGATTAAAGTTGGCCACTGCAAGGAGAGTTGGAGATTATAGGAAACATTTCCTTAGGGAAAATTGTTAATATGAGAGGATTTCCTCCACTCTCATGGAGAATAAGATGGGAGACTTTAGTTTTACCTCAAGATTAGTGGGAAGGGTTTCAAGGATACTACATAGTTGGTATGATATGTGTGCCTTACAGTTTAGGGGAATACTATGGACTGGTATCTGGCTCCTGTCTGATAAATTAAAAGGGTAAAGGGCTATAGCTGGAGTTTCTGAAGCAGCTAAATAAAAACAGGGCTAATGGTGGGTCAAGGGAACCTGATTACTAACCTCTTTAGAGACCAACAGAGAAGGCCACCTTAGGTAAAAAGACTGAAACAATAACCACAACAGCAAAAAAAAATGTTTGGATGTATATACTGAACACCTAGATACAAGGAAGGAATGATCAGTAATCAATTGGAATGGAAGTATTCACCTACTTTAAATGAACTGCAAGTAGTAATTTTCCAAGTTAGAGGAGCTTAGAAACACCCATGAAAGTACCCATTGAGAAAAAGCATAAGCTGTAAGCACCTGCCATCACCAAAAGAAACCTACACCAGATGGGTACCTGGCCAGGCATGTAAGATCTTTCCTGTTCTCTCAACTCCATCTCTTCTTCAACAGCAGAGATAGACTGAGTAAACTCTAGACTGGGATTAGAGAAGATATGAACTATTTTCACCTTTCCCAGTACTGGTATCCTGCTTAAACATGAAAAGTTTGAATTTTTTTATTATGACACTGAACTTGACATAAGAACATATTATGACTAAAAGTAATGAGTATTTTTTAAAGTCTACCAAATGACGAGAAAATCTGTGGTACCTGTTCTAGATTTCATCCAGAGGCCAGAAAAGAATCAGCCCTTCAGACAGAGTATGTTTAAATGGTCAATGTGGGGAAGGAATATATTTGGCTGATTATCCCCCATATGTCCTGCTTGGTCAGTATATCAGTTTCATAGCATTTCTTCTTCTAAGCTGTTATGAAGACAAAATGAAATAATGAATATGAAAGTACAGTTGTACTGTAAAGTGCTGGGTGCATGTAAGGCAGTGGTTCTCAACCTTTTTGGCACCAGGGACCTGTGCTCCTATAAGAATCTAACGCCTGATTATCTAAGGTGCAGCTGAGGCACCTCCTGCTGTACAGCCCGGTTCCTAACAGGCCACTGACCAATACAGGTCCATGGTCCAGGGGTTTGAGACCCCTGACGTAAGGGACAATGTAGTTGAGGATGGAGGCTGCTTATTACAGTTAAGATACCATTTACAATGGGCTATTTTGGTAATAGACACTTTTGCATGAATCCTTTGGTATAATAGAGTCCAAAGGAGACAAAATGTAACATACACAATAACTACTTACTATAATGTAGATTAGTCTTCTTTATACTAGTTTTCTGGGCGGGCTTTAGTTAGAACGATATTTACAACTTGGTTGAAGAAAAGGAAGGTCTACATCTTCAGCATCTTAACGGGAGTGGTCTGCTCTAGTGGGGAGACATTTTATCACTTCTGTTGTTTAGAATTACTAGTGTAAGGAGAATAAAAAGCAGATTGACTTTTTAAGTCAGATTTATTGTTGATTTTAAACTTTCAACAGACAACACACTCTCTTATCACCTATGCAGGGGATGAACTGTGCTCATTGCCTCTCCTTACTCTGCCTTGCTATGCCACTGCATCAAATCATTGATTTCCTCTACTGTTCTAGTCCAAGAGATGAAATATTTGTATAAACATCAACCTGGGTGTGGATACAATATATGTCCAACTGTTGTTAACCCACTATTTGCTAGGACTGATTCTAGCACCTATGCTGGCTAAGCAAGTCTCCTCTTGCTCTCCCACTGCTCCATGTATGTCTCCACACCACCAATATAAATTGCATTGATGAGGACGGTCTTCCCAGATAGAGAATAGCTGTCCTCAACCCAGAGCACACAGGTAGCTCCAAACAAGGGCTTAGGTTGCCTTTGTGGGAGTCAGAAAACCTCCCTGCAAAACATTCGAGCTCAATGGCACTGCAGCCACCAGGCCGATGGTAAAGAAAACAGTCCAGATACTAAAATGACTTTTTTGTTTTATAAACTTTGCACATCCAGATGCAAAAATCTTGGCAGCACACAGGAGGGCCATACCTATTTTAGTACAGGAGAGATCATGGGTTTTAACTGCTCTAAGAAGGGAGAGTCTGGGTGGCAGAAAGAACATGGACTACAGTGGGCATAAATATCTAAGTGTAAATTCAGGTATTGCCACTTCCTAGCACAATGAATTTGTGTTAGTTAATTCACTTCTCTGATCAGTTTCCTCACCTTTGCAATTGTGAGACAAATGCTCATCTTAGAGCTGTCTGAGGACTCAATGATATGACATGGGATGAATACCAAAATTACCAACATAATTGGCCCCACAATAGGTGACCAGTGTGCATTTGCTTAATTAATTATATATAAAGGACTCAGAATCATGCTTGGTGCAGATCGGGCACTCAGAAATGCTCTCTCCTCCATTTTTTTTGTAGAGTGTATAATAGATTGGAGAGAATATAAAGACACGACATCTACAAGCAGTGGTTTACAAAGGAAAAGGCTTATATGTATGAGTAGTTTTTCACAGCCAAGGAAAAAAATGCATGAACTTTTAAATTATGATTAGGTATTTCTATCATCTTGATTAAATTCATCTATTTTGGTGAGTGTTTTTTTCTTCATCTGTAAAACAAGAGAGAAGAATGAATTTTTTTTCCACAAAATTGAATGATGTATATAAAAGTGTCTCACATAGTGCCTGGCTGGCAGAAAGTTCTCAATGCAACCTTTCTTTTCCTCATTCCTTTTTTTTTTTTTATCTTTTAAATTTTTTTTAAATTATTAATTTCAAATATACAGTACATAGGTTAGACATTTATATAGTTGATAAAATGATCCCCCTAATTGCTCTTTCTCTCTTCTTGCTCTCCACCTACCCAATATATTAATGCTAACTGCATTCCCTATGCTGTGCTCCCCATCCCCATGACCATCTATCAACTACTAATTTGTACTTCTTTAACCCTTCACCCCATTCTCCCAGCCCCCTAACCCCGCAACCCCTCTGTCCATCACCAAATTGTCTTCTATATTTGTGAGTCAATTTTTGATTAGTTTATTCCTTTTGTTCCTTAGATTCCACATATAAGTGAAATCATATGGTATTTATCTTTCTCTGTCTGACTTATTTCACTCAGCTTAATAACCTCTAGGTCCATCCATGTCGTTGCAAATGGCAGGATTTCATTTTTTTAATGGCTGAGTAACATTCCATTGTATACATAAACCATAACTTCTTTATCCAATTGTCTGTTGATAGGCATTTAGGTTGCTTCCATATCTTGGTACTCATTCCTTTCTTATGCTGGATAAGAAAGTTAGAAACAAGGTGATCACTGAAGCACAATACTATTTAAAAATATTTTTCGTAATAAGATGATCAATTGGTCTATAGCTCTACTTTAATTCTTCTTGGTATACTATTAACCAAAAAGTAAAACCTAGAGAGGAAAAAAAAAAATGAAAAGCAGATATGTCTACAGAAAAATAACAACCCAGAGACATAATGTCTTATACTAAGACACACAATATCAAAGCTATTTTTAATTGGTTCTCCATAAAAATAAAAGACATACTGATTACATCAGAACTGTCAATCACTGATTTAGTGAAATCATTACTCAATATATATGTTGATATTGACTTTAAATGGCCCTCTTCATAATGCTGAGTGATTGTCAGGCTACTTAGGGTTAGGAATGGAGGAGGGGCAGTGGTTAATTGGTAGTTTCACAATTGGGCATTTTCCAAGTTGCAAGCAAACTAGTCTAGTCCACACTTTTCAAGAACAGAGAACTGTTATTATCATGGAAATCTGCCACTTAGAGATGAAGGGGAAAAAGATGTTATCTTTGGCTGGAATTGGTCAATGAGGAGGCTACATTCAAACAGAAAGCCCATAGATCTACTTCAAATGTGCTTTACAACTGAATTAAAGTCATTGTAATCTATTCCAAGCCAACCCCACTTCAGTCCAATTTGGCTAACTCCAATGGGCACTTATAGAACACTCTTCCTTAAAGAAAAATAGTGAAAGGCTTTCAAAAAGCATATACAAGGAGATCTTTATGACTGTATATAATACATTAATTTAGTTCTATTAAAGAAAGTCTTTAGAGTTACTTCTCAAAGATATGTGTTCACGCACTGACAAGATTTTTGTTTGTTTCTCATGACTATTCTCCAACTGAGATCTCTTTTTTCAGAAAAAAATGTTGAATACATGCAAAACCTAAGGTTCACCTCTCTTTTCTGTTTCATCAAGTTAGTTTGCATGTGACTTTCCTGAAATGGATTGAGAAGTATTAACTTTCTAATATTTATGGTATACACTTATCTCTTCAGACCTTAGCAGCCTCAGAGTTTGGGAGAAACCAAATATTTGGTTCTTTATTCACATTTAAACTAGCATATTTTAAATCCTTTAAGTCTATACTATGTATGATAGGAAAAAATTATTACAGAAAAAAACTATATATCCTCAATCTGTCTTTAAGAAGTAGATTCTGAAATCTAGAGAGGAATTTTTAGCCGAGTACAATCTCAATATATTGTGCATTGTGGAAGATAATATTAAGTGATTAACAGGTGACTATAAAATTAAAGGTGAGGGAATTAAACTACTCTGAATGAGAATTAATGAGATGTAGAAGGACTTAGAACAGGATAGCCGACATCAGTGAGACAAGGCCGAATGGAGTCAATTGGTGGGGAGGTTGAAAGAGACAAAACTTTGATGGCTTTTGAGTAAGAGAAACCATTAAAAGGATATTGGATTGGAATTTTCCAGTGTTGGGAAAGTGAAATTTTATGAATTGAATAATATTGCCCTTATTCTCTATGAAATCTTTAGTAAAATATATTTCTCCGATACCTAATAAAGAATATTTTCTTTGAACTGAAGTGCTGAGCCCTACTCTAAGACTGGGACAGAACTCTCATAGGACCACACTTACTCAAATATTATATAGATAATCATTTGAAAAGAATACTTGATTCTGACTAAAATCAGGAACTATGTTCAAGAAGAATTTCAATGATTTCTATTGGAATTCTAATATTTCAGTTGAAATTCCAATAAAATATATGGATACTTAGTATGTCTATTCAATTATGTATTTAATTCACATATATTGAGCTTCTGCTATGTACAAGACATTAGTAGTACAAGAGCATCTAATTGAAGTAGAGATAGATTTTAAATCTGAAGACAAAGTCAATCTCTCGAGAAGTGCATGGATAAAAGTCAAAATATCTTTCAAAATCAATCTCCCTATGCCAGGCAGTCTCACTGTTTTCCAACAGAAATAACTAAAACTTTTCTCTTCTTCAAAGTCAATTTCCAAGACTCCAAAATTCTTACCCAATATCAACCACATAAATTTTTCTCTTTCCTTCCCTACCCCCTCATTGTAAAATACTTCTCTTTCAAGAGCAAAAGGAAGTTTTCACGAGGTACTAATATTTGACATGGATAATGAAGGCTAAGTATAAATCTTTGGGCAGAGAAAAAGGGAGGGATGTTTACATCAGAGGGAACATCAGGTACAAAGATTCTGAGTATTGACATACATAGACTGGAATGTGGCAGAAGTCTACAGGTAGTGGTGGCAGATGTGACTAAAACGTGAGATTGGGGTAGGTATTTAATGACCTTGTATGACAAAAAGATTATTTCATCTTGTAGAACAGAAGCCAATGAAAGTCTTTTGTATTTATTATTTTTATTTTTTTCAATTACAATTGACATTCATTTTATACTAGTTTCTGGTGTACAACATAGTAGTTAGAGATACATATAATTTAAGAAGTGATCCCCCTGACTAGCACTAAACACAGTTATTACAATATTATTGACTATATTCCCTATACTGTGCTTTACATCCCTGTGCTGACTATTTTGTAAATACCAGTTTGTACTTCTTATATCCTTTCACCTTTTCACCCAGACACTAACCCCTCCCATCTGGAAACCATCAGTTTGTTCTCAGTATTTGAGTCTGTTTCTGTTTTGTTTGTTTGTTTTGTTCTTTAGATTCCATATATAAGTGAGATTATATGGTATCTGCCTTTGTCTGACTCATTTCACTTAGCATAATACCTTCTAGGTGAACTCATGTTGCTGCAAATGGTAGATTTCATTCTTTTTATGACCAGGTAATATTCCATTGTATATATGTACCACTTCTTCTTTATCCAATCACCTACTGATGAGTACTTAGATTGCTTCTGTACCTTGGCTACAGTAAATAATGCCACAATAAACATAGGAGTGCATATAACTTTTGAATTAGTGTTTTTAATTTCTTCAGATAAATATTCAAAAATGAAATTGCTGGGTCAAGGTAGTTCTATTTTTAATATTTTGAGGTACCTCCACCCTGTTTTCCAATGTGGCTGCACCAATTTGCAACCCCACCAATAGTGCATGAAGGTCCTCTTTCCCCTACAGCCTTGCCAACACTTGTTTTTTGTTGATTTACTAATGATAGCCACTCTGACAGGTGTGAGGTGATATCTCATTGTGGTTTTAATTTGCATTTCTCTGATGATTAGTGATGGTGAGCATCTTTTCATGTGTCTATTGGCCATCTGTATGTCCCCTTAGAAAAAATGTCTATTAAGGTCCTTTGCCCGTTTTTTAACTGGATTGTTTGGTCTTTTGGTGTTGAGTTGTATTAGTTCTTTATGAATTTTGGATATTAACCCCTTATTGAATGTATTATTGACAAATATCTTCTCCCATTTACTAGGCTGTCTTTTCATTTTGTTGATGGTTTCCTTTGCTATGCGAAACCTTTTTAGTTTGATGTAGTTCCATTTGGGTTTTTTCTTTTATGTCCTTGCCTAAGGGGATACATCAGAAAAATATTATTTTCTTATACTAAAAACAATGTCAGAGAGTTTACTGCCTATGTCTTCTTCTAGGAGTTTTATGGTTTGGGGTCTTACAATAAGTCTTTAATCCATTTTGAGTTTATTCTTGTATATGGTGTAAGAAGGTGGTCTATTTTCAGGTTTTTTTAATGTGTCTGTCCAGTTTTCCCAACATCATTTATTGAATAGACTGTCTTTACCCCATTGTATACTCTTACTTCCCTTGTCATGGATTAATTGACCATATAAGGGTAGTTTTATTTTGGGGCTCTCTATCCTGTTCCATTGAAATATGTGTCTGTTTTTAAACCAGTACCGTGTTGTTTGGATTATCATAACTTTGTAGTATAATTTGATATCAGGTAGCATGATACCTCCAAATTTGTTCTTCTTTCTCAAGATTGCTGTGACTATTTGGGGTCTTTAGTGGTTCCATATAAATTTTAAAATTCATTTTAGTTCTGTGAAAAATGTCATTGGTACTTTGATAGGGATTGCACTGAATCTATAGATTGTTTTGGGCAGTATGGACATTTTAACAATGTTAATTCTTCTTACTGGTGATGAAAGTCTTTAAACAGGAAAAAACATGATCAGATTGTTTACTAGAAAGGTTATTGCCAAAGGATGAATGAAAGAGGGTGCACTCAGAGGCAGAGACCAAAAACAGAGGTTTCTAAAATAGTCCAGATGGTCTGTAGTAAGACAGGAGTTGCTGGAATAGAAAATGATTTAAATACTGAATATGAAGAATTACTAATAATTGGTGAATAATTAAATGTGGAGGTAGAGAGAGAAGTTGAAGAGAATGGCCTGAGCTTTGAGTAACTGGGCAAGCAGAGATGTCAGTAGTGGAAGAGAGTTTCCATATGCTGAATGATGAGATGAGGGTCCTATAACAAGATACAGTATATTCACACAGTCTCTGATGCAGCTCTCATATAAATGCCTACTCTTCCAAGTTCTGAGCAAAATTCATCTTTAAAATATATAATTTCTAAAATCAAACATTGGTTAGCACTAAAAGAGAGAAAAGAGTAGATTTGTTAATTGGAAAAAATTATTTTCTAAAAAAAGAAAATAAAATCTCTAAAAATGTAAATGATAAAGGAGAAAAATTAAAAATAAAAATAAAAAAACAGACTGAATTTGCTTCAGTTTTAAAAATGGATTCATAAACTTAAGTTTTAATAATATGGCTACAATGATGCCTTTATACCATCTCCCAATATTTATATATTGTTTATTCTAAAATGTTGTTTCCTGCATTTTAAACCGCAAGGTAAGTTTTATTATAAAGTATGTATAATATGTTGAACATCAATAGTCTGTGAGATACTCAGTGTTAAGCTGTAAAAGAAAAGACTACTCATGTTTTTCAAAAAAAAAATTGCAATGTTAAAGTAGGTTTTGCTTTTAAGTCAAAGATAGTATCTTATTTCCTATTACTTAAAACTTAAATAGAACATGGCTCACATTTTTAAATAAGTCATTTTTTAAAAAGTGTAACAATTATTATTCTGGTCGCAGGTCATTTAGCATTCTGTTCCTACTACAAAACAGTTCATAGTTACTGAGTGCCAATTGTGTGAAAAATGGCTATAGGACTATGCGATCAGCCATTAGGGTGGGGGGTTGAAGTCACTGTTGTTTTTGGTTATTTGGGGGGAATGCGTGTGCGCGCGCATGCACGTGCACGCTCTGCATGGCATTTGACACACAGTGAATAACAAATCATATAAATCATTTAACTTCTTTCCTTTCAAAAAATTTAGTCCTTCCCAATTTTTGTCCTCCTAACTTTGTAAGACCATCAAAAGCATTGCTTTTATTCTCAAACTCTTAGCCACAAATCAGTTCGAAATCAGCAAATACCCTTAGGGGAAAAGTGACCCCCAAATAGTCCTACTTCTCCCTGATTTTCGTCTTCTATATATTTCTTCACTCGCTCGTTAGTTCTCAAATATCTTCAAATCAATTTTTTAAAAACATTTTGTCCAACTTTTCTAGGAAGATTCCTCTGAAATACCAGAAAGGGAAGTCCTGAAGTGTGTTTTAGAGTGAAGATTTTTTTTTTTGCCTTAACTATTGTTTTGTTGTTGTTGTTGTTCCCCATAACTGTTTTTGTTTTTGTTTTTGTTTTTCCTGAAAAATCCTAAAGGCTTAAATTTACTAAACCAAATGTCCTTCCTAGCAGCATCTTTTCATTTGCGGCATGTTTTTTATCTGCTAAAAATGTTTAGTTTGTTTTACCATAATTGAGGATAGAAATTAAGGTTCACTTTGTTACTGACGTGGTTCACATAGTGCTTATACTAAAAGAATACTGAAAATTTCCAATTTTAAGAACACATTAGTTCATTCAAAAACTCACAGCTGGAGGAACTTGCTTAGAGGGATGTTCTGAGTTGAACCTCAGAAACCCAATGATTGCAAGTTCTTTTTCTCCTGATTGGTTAGCCAGTTGGACACAACTGGCTTCTCAGATTCCAGCTATCTCTATCCTAGATGGACTTCCCTAGTTGAACACATGGGAACAGACAGACATTTGCTGATTCACATAATCTGATCACTCTTTCACTTACAACGCCTTTAACCACTTATGATCTGAATATATTTTTGAATAATAAATAATTTGATTTTAATATTTTATAGAAAATCCCAAACTATACTTATATATGATTGAATTTTAACATTGCAAAACAGCACAGTTAATCTAATGTAAGCCTTTTCCTAATTAAAAACTTCATTAGAAATCTTCCAAAATGTATTTACTACCAGTAACTATTCAATAAAGCACTCTACCACTCTCAGGAAGGACTCACACCAGTCCACTACCATTGAAATCTTGAATAATATCCATCTATACTCTGTTCAATAAATTTCTACTGAGAACCTAAGAGAATGATATAGTCAAAAAGACTAATATGAGATCTATGAAAGAAAGTTAAAGTTGATGAGTCTGGGACCAAAAACCCAAGTATCCCATATGGAATAGGACCTAGCAAGCTAGAGTGTGGGGAAGCAAAGCGGATACAGCAGAGAAAGGAAAAGTATAGAATTGGCAAGGCTAGAGAATATATTACTAATAAGACATATTTCCCAGCAAATCGTGTAGTCTGGGTAGACTATAAATAATGTGTGATCACAGAAATTCTCAGAGAGTGAACCTATAGCTTCTAAGTAGACGTGTGTGTGGTGAGGGGTGCTAGGAGTGGGAAGAAGGCTAAATTTTAAGTCAAATGATTCAGTTCTGTCACCAAAGATTAGTATGACCTTGGAAGGATACCCAGACTCTCTGAGTTTCAACATCCTCAGTTATATATTGAGGATTTAAAGGATCTTTAAGATACTTACTAGCACAAATATTTTATGTCATTCTTTTAAGTCCTTCTACTGTGAGAAAGAACACTCAAGAGCTTACCACCTCTCACCTGCAAGAACGAATTTCCCCACTGCCTCATCTTATTTTACCCAACTATCATATTTCATGCATTACACACCTACTACCATTTTTCCATACGTTATATACCTTGTATATCAATTCTATTTAAGCATAAAATAACAAAAAAAATTATCAATATTTTCAAGACATAGGGCTCAATGTCATCCTAATAACAGTACCAAGTCCCGGGTATTAGCAGACTCATCTGTTATATTATCTTGTCCAAGTGATTTCTGGAGCTCATCTGCAGTGTCACCACAATAAATGGACCTACTATTTATGATCACAAAGACAGCAACCCTATGAAAATGGCCAGAACATTATTATGGATGGAAAGAGCTGAGAGAAAAAGGAGAGAAAAAGAGAAAGAAAGAGACTGCTGTCTTGGATCCCCCCTAAATTTGGCAAGAGGCAGATAGTGAAAACAAAGCAAGAAGCATTGCAGTAAAGACAGGGGCCCCGTTTACCAAAGTCTAAGGGTAGTAAATTTATAACCACACAAAGATTCAGTGTATGACAGAAGTTTTAAACCTAGGTATACCATTGATTGAGAGCAGTTTGGCTAAAAGGTCTCCTTCAAATAGTATTATTCAAAATAAAATAACTGAGAAGTCTCTGACCCATAATATTTGACTTTTTTAAGGACTCAGATACAGAACAAATTACTTTTCTGATGGATAATTTTAGAAAGCTATTTTGATCATCTATTTTTGAATAACAAATTATCCCAAAGCATAAAGGCTTAAAACAACAATCCCTTTTATTTATTCACTCACACTTACAACTTGGGCATTCTTAGTGGAGAGAACTTGTCTTTGCCACAGGTGGTATTTCTGTGATGGCTCCAGTGGTTGAGGGCTAGCTGGAACTGTTCAACTTGGGCTATTTTGTCTCAGGCTTTAGTTCTCACTATTGGCTAGGTTCCTCAGTTCTCCTGCATGTGGTTAGCCTGGACTTCCTCCCAGTATGGTGGTCTTAATCAGACTTCTTATGCAGCAGCCAACTATCCTCAGAGCACAAAAATAAACATTTCCAGGTCTTCTTAAGGCTTAAGCATGGAAGTGGCAAATAGTTACTTTCATTACATTTTATTGGTTGAAGCACATCACACGGCCAGCCCAAAATCAAGGGGAGGGGATCATGTAAAGGCATGAATACCCAGAAGGATAGTTTTTTGGGGACGCACCCAACTAACAGTCAACCACAGAAGAAAAAAACCCTCCTTTATAACAAAGCATATATAGATAAACATTTGTCTAAACAACTGTATCTATATTTTGAGTATTTCTTTGGAAAGTACTGTTTTCTAGTACTCAATGGCATAGAGCTAAATTTATAATTGGATACTAGCACACATTTAAGTGAGGTTCATCTTAAATTTCATTCACAGCCTCTCAGAGAAGAATAAAGAGAAATGAGTTGATGTATATAACTTTCTAAACTATAGTGACCTAAAAGAGAATGAAACTGAATCACTACAGATAACTTTAAAAAATATAATTCTATCCTTCCTGCCTTTTTTCTTTTTACATATGTATCTTTGAGTAATATGACTATTCGATTTAGTTCCCAGGAATATATTACCAGATAGCATTTAAAAAGAATATATGTGTGTGTGTATATAAACACACACACACACACACACACACACACACACACACACATATGTATATATATACATTTTAAGCCAAGAAGGAAATAGCCTAAACACACAGAAATCTATCAAAATCTTAAAGAAAAAAAATCAAACAATTTATAATTATCTAAAAATATTCATTAAATTAAATATGTAGGCAAATAACACAAAGACCAGGTTTACAACCTGCAGTATTTAAGATAAAACAGTTTGAAAAAAAATTGTGCAAAAAATAAAAACTGTATTTTTAAGGGAAGCAAAAGTATTAAGCATAGTATAAACTTACTCAAAATTGTTGGGAATTTTCTGTTCCTCTAAATATTACATAACTTAGATGACCCAAAAGTTCAAAAAGTCTCTGAATAGTCATTATAAACATTCATTCAAATTCAATAACATTGTAAATATATTTTAATTTGTAAACAATTTCATTTATATCACCTACATAATAATATCACTTATATCACCTACATAATTCTTACAATCACTTAGGGGAGTAGATATTTCGATTTTTGTTTCGGTGATCAAATGATATACTTTCTTAATTGACCAAAGTCTTATTGCTCCAATTTAGTTCTTGTTTTCTATTATGAAATCTCATTAGATTATTGCTTGATACAGCAGATTTAAAGATACAAAATTTGCACTAAATCAGTAGCACATTATGTGAAGTTGCTAGGAAGGCCTCAAGCATAAAGGCACAGTTTACGTGACATGATAACAAGCTGCCAGCACACCAGCCAAATCATACCCAAAGTCCCACATGGCGACAACTGATTGAAATGGAGTGGTGACTGTTCCTCCCTCCAGATGGAGCATGTACTCTTCAAGGAAGGACTTACAATCACCCATTTGCTGTAATTCTTCCACTGCATTTCCAGATACCTTGCCCCCTTTATTTATTTGTATTACTTGCCCAGTCCCTACAGTTGTATAATTTTTAAAGCCCCTGAAATACAGTGAAAATAGCAATTGGAAATTCATTTATTGCAGTTAAAGTATATAAAAGCATTCATTACACTCTACAACTAGTTACAAAGATAAAAAGTTTTTGTCAGAGAAACAGATAGATGCAGGTTTTAAATATGGACCAGGCCCTAAAGGCCATAGGCCTGGGTAAGATGTCCCTAGTTATGGGTAGGCTTGGGGAAGAAGGCTGAGTTCAAGCAGGAGACAGCATCAGGATGTAAGATCCTAGAATAAGGGAGAGCTTCTGAAGTTAGAGCAAGGCATCTGCACAGATAGAATGAAGGCATTAGCTAATGTCAAGTCTTTCAGAGACTGCTGATACTTGAGAGAGAGTCTGAACCAGGAATAAAACTGATACTAATTTCTCAAGATTTACCATGATATAATTCTATGTTTAAAAACATTGTCAGAAAGTTATACACTTACATCACCTTCTAAATTTTTATTGTATTATTTTTCCCATGGGAGTTGATAATAGCTCCATAGAAGGACCAGTTTTAAATGGGGATTCCAGTGGGATATATAAAGAATTTCTCTGAATTATTTTTCTTTCTCACTTAAGGGTATCGTATATTTAACTACGCAATGCTCCTTATACAAAGATTCTATGATAAATTTCTTTCAGATCTCAATACCAACAAGATATTTGTTTCTACAGACAGGATGACATGCTTTATTCTACTAAGTTCCCAAATGCTTTTTTTTCTATTTCCCTTGGTTGCTGAGATTTTTAGAACTATTTGTTTTATGAAAATACTGATTTTAAAAAGCATAGATTATTGAAGTCTTTTTTACTGACTGATTTGTCAACTTAAATAGATACACAGTTTTTTAAAATCTTGTTTGCGCATCATCAAACTTCTGTTTTATTGTATGTTGACTCTTCTTGAAGTGTAAATAAATCACTTTCATATACCTATTTGTACTTTTTTCCTAGGGATAGCACTGATCTCAAAGTAACTTATTTGACTAATTCTTGACAATCACTTAACACATTTGTCAAATTACATTTTTTTTCTGAGTATTTGAGGTCTGGAGTTAAAAACGAAATTATGTGTTATCTCTCATTTAGTATTTATTCTCTGTGCTATTGGCCCAGTCATCTAATATCTCTTGTTTTTGCATTTGTAACACATAGTCAAGGATGTCTAGTTGTCAGAACGGTTGAGTATATCCAATTAGATAACATACATGAAACTCTTTATAAGCTGTGAAGTGGTAGCTTAAATTGTTATTATTATTCCTAATATAATAAAGCTCAGGAAAGTTAACTTTTTGGTAATTTACATTTAGGATTAATTGGAATTTTAAAAACACTGGAACAGTAAGGACTTAAATGTCTTCTTGATATTAGCATATATACAATAGTTAAGTAAACTCTATAAGCTGCTTAATGTCTGTCAATGAAATAAATAACAACCTTTGTATAGGTTGTGCTATCTGGTCAGCCTCAAAGGGCAATGAATAAATATTTATCAATTTCATTCATTTACTTCTCTTTTACTCTTCTCTCACCAAATTACACTTACTTTGAATGGTATTTTTGATATGTACTTTGTTTTTTATTATAGTTAATATTGTGTTTTTCTCAAATGTTCATCACCTTTGTCTGAATCAAGATGAAAAATCTCACAAGCAGAGAACAATTGCCAAAAACATCACTTCATAAGGATCTAAACATAAATGGACATATTATAAACTCTATTTACAAATCATAGAAATATATAAATCTACTTATAAATCATGAATGAAATGAAAATGAGATCTCTCCTCCTTGCTCTTCTCTGTAGTATTAGAAATCCAGAGAACTGAGACTTGATATACTGATCTAACTAAAATACATTCAAGTGGAAGCATATAGCAATTTTAATATATGTTTTACTACATTATTTTCAACTAAAAGTAATCTCTTAAAAATGCTTTTTAGTATCCCAGATGGGAAAGTAGAAATGGAAAATAGGAAAGATATTTCACTTGGTTTTGGAAGGAAAGCACATCAATTAACAGATTTTAAATTATTGGCCTGCTTTCCCAAATTAATATATTTTAAGGCAGTGTGTGTATGTAGAAAGGAAGTTTTATAGTATCTGTTACTATTCCTTTAAGAACTGTAACTTCGCTAAGAAAGTAATGAGTTGAAAAAATCAGAAAGACATCAGGATCCTTCTAACAATTAAAAGAATCTGTTAATTAGCACAAAATATGAATCTTAAGCTGCCTTGCTCATCAAATTATTTTAATGAAGCAATGTTGATCAGAAATCTTAACACAAAATATAATTATAAGAAAAATATTTAAATAAGTCTTTATAGGAATATAGCCCAGGATTACAAGATGTAAAGGCACTTAAAATTGGAATTATCACGGCATGTACCTTCTTCTTAGGAATTCTATCAGGATTAATTAACTAGAATTTGCTTCATGAGTATGAAAAAAGAGCACGGAGTGTGTCTGCCATACCAAAAATGGTGCAAATGGCCCAGTAGGCTCACCATTTTAAGAGGTTAGAAGTGACTCAGGGTCAGTTTAAAAAGAGACCATGAGAGTTCAATACTCAAGATCATTGTGATGAAATTAGAAAACAGTTTCAGCAGCCATTGAGAGTTATTGATATTTCACTGGATTTTGAAATATCAAGTAGAAAAATATTAAAGAAATATAGTGAATATAATGGAGAATTAGAAAAATACATGATAGAGAATGGTATGTGTGTGTATGCATTCATACAAATTTATCACTCCAGGCCTTATCTAGTTTCATCTTTTGAGAATTTACTTTATGTGCCCAGTCGGTAAAATTTTTCCTAGTGTCTCCAAAGCTCAAGTAGTTTGCTCTTCCATTAGGAGCCTCTCATCTGTACTCCCATAATGTATATTTCGTTTTTCAAGTGAGTTTTTTTCTGTCTAATGTGTATTGCAAAATACTGGCTGCCTGCTTTACTTACATGCAGAAGAGCTCTTTATGAATTCTTATTACCTCCTAACCTAAGAAGAATGCTATGATATAAATCTCAAGCAAGAGAGAAAGAGAGACAGAGAAAAAGAGGGAGAGAAAGAGCAGAATCAATTTATATTAGGCACAGTAGACACAGTGTCTAGAACCCACAATACATTTCGAAGTCCAAGAAAACATTTTAATTTCTTTTAAAATTGAGAGGTAAGTGAACTTTTAGTTTGAAGAAAATGTTGTACTATATTAATATTTGTTTTTTATCTTTATATTGACAGTCATATTCTTTTTATTAATTTTTTTTAATGAAGGAAGAGACTTATGAAGGCAAACGTGCCAAAGCCCACCAAAGTCATAACACAGCCCTGAAAGAGATGAAGAGAGAGCAGGAGAAAGGATCTACTTCCCTGAGTGAAAAGAATCATTTCCTGGTTATGTCATGAGATGATGCATTGTGATACTTCCCATATAATAATATTAAATGTCCTTCATATCCAGGAGTTCAGGGGATGTTTCTGTTTATCATTTTTCCACCATCATATAACTTAAATTGGCTACTTTAGACTACTAGAGTTTAGGTATTAAAACTAGGTGTAAAGACCTAAGTTAGGGATAAATATTAACTGTTATTTACTGAGCATTTACTATATGTCAAGCTTCTGACACATTGCCTCTTCTATTTGTCTCAAAAATCCTATGGGATAATGTTTATTACTAATAACCTTTCAACTAAGAAAACTAAAGGCTAAAGACATCGAAGAGATAAAAGGATATAATGCATTCCCAGCTATATTAGGCCTCAAATGACTTTCAAGATTAGAAGGAAAGAATCATAAATTCATCTTATTATAAATTCGTCTTATTATTAACCTACTTGTTGGAATTTTCAAGTGCATGTTATTTAAAAATTTTAACTTTTTAAAACATATATATTTCCCACCTAAAGAAGTATGAATATAGCAGTTTAATATTAAAGAAGATTTAATAACATGTTAATTTCAAACTGTTAATGTTATATATTAAATCAATACACAATGGAGGAAGTATATAAATTGGTATAAGATCTTTGTAAAACAGTTCGGTAGTATCTGGTAAAGCTGATCATATGCACACCCCATGGCCCAATAATACCGCTCCTAAGTATAACCCAGAGAAAAATGTGTACATGTGCACCAAAATATTCAAGAATACTCAAAGCTGGAAATATTTAACTTATCCATCAAAGTGTAAAGTATAAAGTGAAGAATATTCACACAATAAAACTCTGCAGCAATTAAACTAACATCCATACATAAAACCATGGATGAATTTACAAATATACTGCTGAATGAAAGAAATCTAATACAAAAAGACGTATACTACTGTATAATCCCTTTTGTATAAAGTTTAGAAACAGACAAAATTAAATAACGGTTCTAGAAGTTGAGATAGTGGTTTCCTTGGGCAAGGACATAGAGGTTCTTGGTTCCCATAATAATCTTACTTTTTGATCTAGGAGTGATTTTACTGCTGTATTCTCTTTGTGATAATTTACTGAGCTTATGATTTATGCACTTTTACTACTTACATCATAGTTCGGTAAAAAAAAAAATCTTTTTAAAAATCAAGGTAAAAATTCATGCAACTATATTTCTACATTGTATTTAATACACTGTGTTAATACTCCATGCAAATAAAATATAATAGACTGAAATTTTTCTTATGAGACTTGCTAACTTGTAGAGGAAATTACTAAAAAAAAGCAAGTGTGAATTATTCTGACATGCATTGTAGGAATAACTCCTATGGATATAGAATAGGAGCAAACTTCTGAGATGATAAATGGTAACACAGAGAATTAATTTAATTAATATAAGAATAAGATCAATGCGATAGATTAACACATTCCCTAAATTTAAAAATCTATGTATTCCTTCCTTTTAAAGATTTAGTTATCTATTCTGAAGTAGTGTTCTGGTTTAGTTATAGACTATTACAAGGTAGAAACATCAATTTGATGATTGCTAACCTGTTTTCTTTTTAACATGTGTTAAAATTATAATATATGAGAAAAAATTACAAAAATAATTTTAGAAATTAAAAGGAAAGGGTAGCTTAAAGTTTAAAAAGTCATATTTGACATATATTTATAGCTTGATAACTAAATAGTTTAATGTCTTCTGTATTCTCTCTGGCACATTTTGGTCTAAAATAGATTAGATAAATGATAAAATCCATGCTGGGCTATGCTTTCTTCTGCATGCTACTGCGCAATCATCAAAGTTATCCAGTAATTTAAGGGATACATCTATTATTATCTCCTAATGATTAGGTCAAATCAGTCAGGCTGGAATCCTCATTAGTGATGACAAGGGTCTCTGTGCCACTGCCCCTTAATAACTTACAGCACAGCAGTGCTGTTATATTTAATCAACTTATGAGCTATACATTTGTGGTAAGCCTCCTTCTTCTCCAGCATGAACAACCTGCTATGCTCAGCACAGCCCCTTTAAAAAGCCCCCTGCCTGGCAGCAGTATATATGTTTTAAATAGAGGACAGATTTCTCTTCTGATAGCATCTCATCACCTGGCAGAGAAGAGTCACATAGAACTATTGAGAAAAATATATAAGTATGATTAGCCTACAATTTAGGCTATATGGTATTACTTTTAGGCTCCCAATGACCTGTCACTTCTGAGTGATCCACGCATACAAGAAGACTTACAGATAATCTTGTCCAATGCCAGTAATGTTTGTGAAAAAGTAGAGAAGATAAACCAAACTTTCAATTCATAGTCTATCCACCTACCAGCTTTTAACTGAGGTCTTCATTCTCATTGTAGATTCTATTTCCATATCCCACAGAAACCCATTATCTCGTCATTACTTATCATATCAAACACCTCCTTTTAATTATAACTTCAATAGATTTTCTTTTTTTTTTTTTTTGAGTTGTGGGGAGGGGTTTACCCTCCCCTTTCCGCTTTCCTTCCATCTATTTTTGTAAAGATATTTACAACCTTTGGGAGAAAAGGAAACTGTTTACACATATAATTGCAGTTAAAATTCAGATTACTAATTCAGTGTAAACTGTTTGATCCAGAACATTTTTAGAAATTTAATTACTTGTCAAAAAAGTAAAAATACACTTTCAGTTCTGGGTCCATTAAGCAAGTGAGGTCTGTTAGTGAGACGTGAAAAAAAAAATAAAGCTTTGATGGCATTAGAATTTTAATTGATAGATACTCAAATAAAGGAAATGTGTAATCACCAAAATAAATTCCACAATAGCTAATGTCTTTTTTTAAAAATTTTAAAGGAAAAATTAGTGATTAATTTGCATAGAGAGCAGAGATTGTGCTTTACTTTCTTAAAGACTAAGGTAAAATTATTTATCCTGGAATTTTACCATGATGGACTCTATGATTTTAAGAAAACACACGCTTCTTTATATGATACACAAAAATTGGATACACATAAAATGGTTCACAGAACTAAATATAAGATGTAGAACTGTAAAACTCTTATAACAAAATATAGAAGTAAATCACAATCTTGGGTTTGATGAAGGCTTTTTAAATATGACACCAAAAGCAAGAGCAACAAAAGAAAAAAAAAACATAAATTAGACTTCATCAAAATTAAAAACGTTTATGCTTGAAAGTGAAACTATTTAAAAAGTGAAAATAAAACCACAGAATCAAGAAAAGATATGAAAATTATATATCTGATAAGGGATTTGTTTCCAGAATATATAAAGAACCCAAACTTAATAATGAAAAGACAAACAAACCAATTTTAAAAATGAGCGAAACATCTAAATAGACATTTTACCAAATAATGTGTACAAATAGGCACATAAAAAGATGTTCAACATTATTAACCATTAAGGAAATATGATGAAATACTAGGCTGGCTATAATCAAAAAAGGTAATAACAACTGCTAATGAGAATATGAAGAAATTGGAAACGTCGTACCTTGCAGGTGGGAATATAATATTGCAGCTGCTTTAAAATATTGTTTGACGGCTTCTCAAAATGTTAAACGTAGAGTCACCACGTGACCCAGTAATTCCACTCCTTTGGGTAAATACTCAAAAGAAATGGAAATATGTGTCTACACAAAAACTAGCACAAATGTTTCTAGCAGCATTATTCATAACAGCGAAAAGTGGAAATAACTGTCATCAACTGGTGAATAATAAATAAAATATGATCTATTCATACTATAGAATTCTATTCAGCATTAAAATGAAATGAAGTACTGAAACATGCTAAAACATGGGTGAATCTAGAAAATACATACTAAGTGAAAGAAGCCCATCACACAAGACCACCTATGATGTGATTCCATTTGCATGAAATGTCCGGAACAGGCAAATCTATAGAGACAGAACATGATTAGTGATTGATTAGGACTGGAGGGGAGCAGAGTGAATAGGAATGTGGAGTAACTGCTGATGGGTATGAGGTTTCTTTTTGAGGTGATAAAAATGTTCTTAAATTGACTGTGATGATGGTTGTGCAACTCTGTGAATATACGAAAGCCATTAAATTATATACTTCAAATGGGAGAATTATATAGTATGTTAATTACATCTCAATGAAACTGTTAAAAAACAAAAGAAAATCCAGTTGGGCAGGCATATGTGGAAACAAATGAGTGTGATATAGTGCAAATGATTGTGATGTAGTACAAACATACATACAAGATGCTCCAGGCATAGAGAAAACATCTAACTTATTTTCCGTGTCATTCATTTATTCTTATTTACTCCATGTGTCTTTATGTGTGTGCTTTTCAGTGAATGTAATGTAATGTAATGTGTGTGTAATGTGTGTAACAGAGTGACCTAACTTAGACTTGGATATGTTTGGTCTATACAGTACTACAATACCTCAATTACCCAGACATCTGTTTCTAGTCATGGTTCAGCATAGGGTATAAGCAGAGGTGTGCTGGAGACAGTTCATATTGTTTCAAGAGAGCTGAACATAGCCATCACTTCCCAATTCCACATACACACTGGTACCCTGAAATTTGAGTATTTATGCCATGGAAACCAGCAAATGCTACCTATCAGGGACCCCCTCCCCTGCCCCCAACTGCTGGCTGTTAAATATTTGTCAGCATACCACTAAGTCTAAAAGTCCTTTTGGAAAATAACTCACACAATATCATACTTGGGATTCAGATATATTCATGAATACCTGGAAAACTGAAGGAGTTAATTCAGAGGCCAAATTGCCTGGGGGCAGTACCAAGTCTTTGAAAAGAATCTGTCATAAAGAAGTACAGAATCTAGCATGATGAGCCCTCCTAGCAACAGAAGCTGAGAATAAGAAGAATCAAGAGTTCTGGGTAAAACTCAAAAGCACATCAGCACCTTGGAAGAAATGAGTTTTGGAGAAAACTAAAAAGTGCTAGAACAAACTTCTGGAATGACTTAGTTCTCAACTAATCCTGGTGTTAGTCCTTTGTAAAATCCCAAGAGGAGTCACTTCAGAAAGACTGCTCAGAGCTGGAATGTATCATGAGGATTAGCAGCGTGGTAGTGCAGGCTGCCCCTCAGCTTGAGTAAAAGTTACTGAGCTGAGCATCAGGGTGGCAGCAGCGGCATGTGAAGATTGCTCAGAATAAAGTGACAAATAGGATGGTGTTTGGAGAAAAATGGTGGCATTTGCATAAGTAGAAGCCAGAGCAGCAGTGTGGCACTGAAGAAACAGTAGAGAGAAGAGGAAACCTTAACTAATGTGTAAACTTGTGTGTGCTCCTCCTGGAGACCGAGATAACCTGAGGATTTGGGAATCTCCAAAAAGCAAGTGAGGTGTGTGTGTGTGGCTTTGGGGCAGGTAACTGTCACCACAATAAACTGATCTTAATCTAGCATAGAACTCATACCATATGTCAAAATTATTTACTTTCTTTTCCTTACCCCATAATATACTGTCAAAATTTGTTTTATTCCATTTTAGTTCCCATGGCGATCATAGGGTACATTTTGAGCATTCGATGTTTAATAACAGTAAGAGGTAATAACTACTCTGCATAGCATTTACTATGTGCCAGGTACCGTTCAAAGCATTTTACATACACTCATTTGCAGTTTATGAGAAGGTATTAATATTTTCCCTGTTTTCCAGATTAAAAATAAACTGAGACACAGAAAAAATAAGTAACTTGCTCAAGGTCATATGTCTGCCAGATACACAGATAAAGAGGCAGATGTCAGAGAACTTCATTTACCAACTAGGTTCTACCACTTTTTGATAATGTGCTCTAGGTTTTTGTATGCTATGAATAGAAGGCTTTTAGTAGTAGGTCATGAAATTAATTTAGTGGATTGCAACGAGAATTTTTTTGAAAGACTAGATAAAGAACATCATGTGTGGCAAATGAGAGTTCTGTGAAATCTGTTTCAGTTGTGTGTAAGTATGAGAAAAGGTGGCATTTGTATATGCTGGATCATAATGTAAAATGTATTTCCTACTGTGGTTTGCTGTCAAAATTTGAGAAATTCTACCTAGAGTATATATCTAATAGCCTCTGACCCTTTGTTTCTTTCCTATCATGGGTATGTAGTTTTCAGTAAAGTAGGTATTCTAGAAGATACTTAAATATCACTTTATAGGCTTGAAGTTTTCCTAATATAAGTAAAACATTGAGGAAAATAATTCGAGTTAATGAAATACAATATTATGCAAGTAATTCCATGATCTGAGATGTTATAGACATTATGACGAAAAGATTTTTTTAAATTACTGCAAGAGAGCTCTATCCAAAATGTCGTGGCCCTGGTAATAACTGAAGAGAAGAAACTACCTATGGGACTACCTCAGATACGCTACTGAAGTTATGATTGGATCAGAATATTGCTTGAACTTCTATACCCAGATTGAGATAATTATAATAATAATGTCAGTCTCCTGGTTATAGGGGAAAGCCTCTTATTTACCTTCACCCAAGAAAAGAGAAAATCCAGAACTGCTGAGACCTTTGGGGGTGGGGAGGCGGGAACTGCCCAAGCAGAAGGCTGAAATCAACACAAATAGTATATGGCTGTTGTTTAACATTGTTGTGGATTTTTTTTAAAAAGTAAGAAATGTGATTGCTATTTTCTGTTTTCCTAAAATTTCTTACACATTGCTTATTATAAAAGAATGAGAGTTAGGTATAGCTCAAAAAAGAAAATTAGTTCTCCCTTTTGCATTAAAAGTCACATGCATTTAAGTATTTTACAAATTATAAACTTTAGGCAAATATTATTTCTTTTATCATCTAACTAGAATATTATTTCTACAAGGTCAAAGATAATTACTACTCTTAAAAAAAAATTTCTCTACAGCTTAATTGGCTGTCTTGGCTAGAAATTTTGTATATCGTACCTCGTTTAAGTTTCATAAAAAGTCTATAAAATAAGAATTACTATCCTGATTTCAAAAAAAGAGAATGAAAAGACATTTGGCTAGTAAACTGCTAAGTTAAGATTCATACTGCGGTCTCTATGTTTATGATGTCCATACTCCCTCTATTATATTTAAGAGCAGTTAAGACATCAAACTAAAGGAAAAGGATAAGCATTATATACCATTACTTCACAAAGCACAACCTAGGGATATTTTGCTTTGTTTTCAGAGGCAATATATTATTGCAATGAGAGGGACTGATCCATAAATAGGAGACATTTAGGCACTAGAGTGACATTTTCTTTCACTATTTTATTTCATGTCATTTGCCACATGTTTGTCTCTAATCCCGTGAATGTTCCTGTACCTATGTAATATTCAGTGTGAAATTCTATGTCAGTATATTTAAACTTCCTAAAGTCAGTAGGTTCAGAGTTGTGATTCCCATAGCAACCATAATTCCACCCCTTTGTTTCTATATAGCATTTGTATAACTGGGGAAGTTGTTAAGTTTTATATCTTAATATAAATATGCAGTCATGTTGAGAGTCTTTTTATAGTTTCTGTGGGAACCACAATTTAGAATTTTCTAATTTTCTCTGCATTTAAATTTCCAATCAGATTGTTGCAATCACCGGCATTCCTCTAATTTTATTGAAGAAGTGGAAATGGGGAAAAAAATAGTAATTTTATTATAAATTCTCATAGTGTTTATTTTAAGATATTATTTAACTGCCAAAGGGAAATTTTTTTAAAAAAAGAAGAAAAGAAACATGACATATTTTTAAATAAAATGGTAAAAGGAAAGAATGCTATGTTAAAGAAATACAAAGTAATTTTAAGTATGTGCGATTGCCAAATATTTTGAAATGTTATGTTTCTTTTTGGTCACAGAGTAGTAAGTGTTAAAATGTAGGGACCTATAAAGTTCTTTGATCTTTTATTAGCTGTCATTGGTATGCACTTTACCAGTGAGAAGTGACAAGAGTGTATGTGGTTGTATTGTGTGTGTATATGTATGTAATACATTTTTCTTTCCACTCAAAGGAAGAGTTCAGTAGCGTTAATCTTAATACACGGTATTTGCATATGATTCAGTATCCTTATGAATCCTGTGGGACAATGTAGACGTGTCTTTAAAGTCCAGGTTATCATTTATTTAATAACACCTTACAAGGATCATGTATAAAAGTGCAGGTGCTCTGATCAAAGAAAGGAGTCTGAAGTCAAGATGGACATGTGGACAAATGTAGTAAAGCAAACTTAACTCGTAACACTCTCCTCCCCTAGAGCAGCCCCAGTGCGGTTTTTGGCTGTATTATATTCTCACCGTCACTATGTTCCCTGGCTCCACATCAGAACAACAGGAATTCTCCTACCATATCTACTTTCTTTGGGAATCCTAAAATGGAAACTGAGCATCGACTTAGGTAAAACAGAAATTTTGCTATCTTTGAGAATTTCTAATAAAATAACATGCAAAGTTGAATTGAAGAGTGCCCTTATCTCTTCTCTGACAATCTATGATCAAAGTTACATTAGTACCATAATCTCCGAGCACAACTGGACCTTGGAAAAGATGATCTGGTAGATTCGGATAAAGCCGGGCCACCCTTCTGGTCTCCTACATAATGGTTAATGGCCTGCACAAACATGGTATCAGCATTTCAAAGGAAAACAGTAAACACTATATTTAATTTTTCCATATTATAACACCCAAGGATGCAGAAAGAAATGCCCAAGGTAGGAGAACCTTTATTAAATTGATGCTAGGTTTCTGATACAAGTACAACTGCTATTTCTAAAAGATGGAAATAGCACTGCTGTCAAGCAGAAGAGGCTGCCACAGGGAGTGGTGGTCGTTGGGAAGACTTTGCCATGAAAGGATAATTTTATACCACTTTATGAGGATTGTTGCTCTGAGGCAGGAGAATTTATTGCCACCAAAGCACAGGCTGTCAGAGATGGGGGTATCAGCCCCTGGAGTGTAGCTTACCTGAGTGAAAGTTAGAGTCAGAGTGTGAACTTGTCTATCTTCGTGCTATTTCATACATCATCTCAGGGCACAATTTAAACTGATTGACAACACAGATATTTTAATTCCAAGAAAGTTTAATAATAAAATCAAGATAAAATCCCTTTCATAAAACATCTACTAAAACGAGAAGGTGGATTCTATCAAACAGAAACTCTACAGCTATATCCTACTTAACCTATATTTCTCTGTGATCTTTGTACTTTTACTTTTACACCTTCATATTTAAATTTGATAAGGAATAAAATTGAAATAAAAAATTTGCATATTTAAGTGGATGTTCTTAAATTTACTGCTACTGGGATCAACTGTAGATTATCAGTAAACTCTTAAGGGTAGTAGGAGACATTCATTTCAAAAACCAAAAAGTTTACTGCCTTTGGTACTTCAGTCCAATTTCCTAATTTTATCAGTCTCCCTATTAGGAAGAAATCATCATAAAATCAGTAAAAGTTTAAAAATTCATTGGACCTCTCAAGCAGGTCCTTATTTTCTGTCTCTTCCTGTTATTGATATGAAGATGGTGCAATCATTATATATACACACACAAATGTATATAAATAAATATACACACATACGTATACATATACATATATACGTGTGTGTGTGTGTGCGTGTGTGTGTGTGTGTGTGTACACATATAGCTATGTAACAAATTCCCCCAAAACTTAGTAGCTTAAAACAAGAAACATTTATTATCTCACATGGTTTCTGAGAGCTAAGAATCTGGTTGCAGCTTAGGTGACTGGTTATGGCTCAGAATCTCTGATAAGGCTGCAGTGATGATGTAGGTCACAACTTCAGTCATCTGAAGGCTTGACTGGGCTGGTGGGGGTGGGGGGAGTCCACTTCCAAGTTCCCTCATGTGGCTATTGTCAGGAGGCCTCAGGTGCTCATGATATGGGTTTCTCCATAGGCCTACTCAACCGAACAACTGGTTTCCCCAAAGTGAATGATCTAAGACAGAGAGTGTGACCAAGATGGAAGCTATAGTGTCTTTTATCTTAATCTTGGAAGTGTCTTAGCATCACTTCTGCTATATTTTTTGGCCACATATACCAATCTTGGTCAATGTGGGAGGTAACCAGACAGGGATCATTAGGGGTCATCTTGAAGACTATTACAGTTCTACATTCTCTCTCTCAATTTCTCTCTCAATTTCTCTCTCTCCCAGCCCCCACCACCACACACACCCCTCTTTCTCTCTCTAATATATACTTGTTCTTCCTTCAAAGTCCTATACTATACAGCTCAATCACAAGTGATAAAATGTCAGAGTTTGGATATGGTTTAGAGAAAGGAGGTTGAGGCTTGAGGTTAATCTATGTGCTTTAAACCAGTTTCAATAATACTAGGTACTCTCGTTCTCATTTTTGTATAGCTACCTTGATAGGAGGTTATTTATAGGACAGAATTGGGCAATTCTAGATCCTTTAGTTAAAACTCATCATAAAACTCTTTCCCTGAGATAGATGATAGATGATAGATAGATAGATAGATAGATAGATAGGTAGATAGATAGATAGATAGATAGAAAGAAATTTTAGCTAACATTCATTGAGTCAACAAATACACATTGGAAACTTACATTCCAGCCCTTTTCTATGTGCCTGTGATAAAACAATGAATAAAAAATTCCTGCTGTCATAGTGCTTGCATTCTAGTGGGCAGGGGAGATAGATACCACAAATAAATAAATAAATCCTATATTATGTTAGTCTTAATCCTATATTATTAAGTCTTATGGAAAAAAAAACAGCAGTGAAAAGGGGAATTGAAAAGTCTGAGGGAAAGGAGTTGTGATTTTTAAACAAAGCAGTAAGGATAGGCCAGTTACAGGTCACATTTGAGCAAAAGAACTGAATGAGGTGAGACAGGAAACCCTTCCTCATCTGGAGGAAGGGTTTTCCAGTAGAAGAGTAAACCAAGCCAAAGAGTCTGAGTAGAAGAGTCCTATGTGCTTGACTGGAGTAGTGTAAGAAGCAACAGAAAGTAATAGGAAATGAGAAATGAAAGGTCATGAGTAAATACATTTTGAGAGGCTTAAAGGCCACTGAAAACATTAACTTTTAGTATGGGTGAAATGGAGAGACACTGGATAGTTTGTTTGGGGCAGAGGAGAGTAGATAAAAATTAATGAAGATATCAACTATACATGAGAAGCAAGCATAGGGATATGTTTTCATTGTGTTTAGTGGTGTTTCCATGTCCAACTGAATGACATCTAAGCACAATCAACACTACTACTCTCTCGATTCCACGCTCAACATTTCACCCTTTATAATTCAGCTCAAGCATTATCAACTGACTCTCTGGGCGAGGAGGAATACCTTAATGGTAGCATGTGCTATTTTTGTGATATAAATACTTCCTTCATGGCTGATTTCAAAGATGGTTGTGTTTAACAATCTACTCCTGAAATTTTAACAGTTAGCCCCAAGAGTCTATATGAGACAGCTCCAGCATGCCATTGTTTGAATTCCACAGAGCAAACAACACAGTGAATTTTAGAAATTGAATAAATGTTTAACATATCAGTAACAGTAATTATCAGTTTCTCGGTACCTAACACAGACAAGCACATAACTCATCCTATATTAATCATTCTCTCAAAAACCTTATAATTACATTCAGAGGCAGTCATCATTTTTTCCATATTATAGATGAATATATTGATATTCATGGAGGTAAAATAACTTGCCCAAGTTCACTAGCAAATAAGTGATAGAATCATCGAAACCACAAATCGTTTATGCTCTTTCCATTATGTTGAATAATTTTAATCTGGAATTCAAAATATCAAATGTGTCCACTGTTTATCCATTATATAAATTTTACATCACTGTGAACTTATTTATTAGCACTGTTATTAATTCAGTTGATTTCCACTAAATTGCATAGATTCATTTTGCATCATCCTATGGATACAAGTTGAGGTTCTATTCCCATTAACAATGTTACCTTCCTCTAGGATAGCCAATACCACAGCTCCTCATTTCCTAAAGACTGACATCTAAACCAAATAAACAATACCATTTCCACAATCCTATCTGTTCGCATTGCATCCTTTTACGTTCGGCTCAAGATCACCTATCCTGAGAAATTTATTTCTAAGATCTTTCCCTCTCCAGCCCAACTCAGAATGGAAAAGGTGCTAAAAATTAGTGTTTTCCATTATTCTGTCAATATAGCCAAGATCACATTAAAACATATAGTTAGGTGGTAAGTATTCATTTTCTTTCTCTTTTCTCCACTAGAACAAGAACTTTTTTAAGAAAAGGGATTGTGTCTTATTCATCTTTATAACCCCAGCACCTGGTATTGGATGCAAAATATTTTCTTTTCTGGTTAAACGAATGAATGATTAAACAAATGAATGCAAGATTCAAGGCAAATATCATCTTACAATTTGGCATTTATATTTAGTTTATGTAATTCCATAATATCTCGAATTTATGACAGTATTTCAACTATGATATATTTCGAAAACCAGAATGAAGTACTGGTTAGATGTTTGAACTCTATAGTCGTACTGCCTCAGTTCGGCTTTCATTTTCACCCTTTACTAGCTGGGAAATTACTTCATCTTTCAAGGCCTCATTTTCTTCATCTGTGAAATGAAGGTTATTTTTATAAAAGCTAAATAACTTAACGCATACAAAGCACATAGAAGAAGCTTGGCAAAAAGCAAGTTCCCAAATAAATATTAATTATGACTTCATTGTTAATGTTAAGCATGTTGGTAAACATAAAATGCATTTAGTTAATTAAAGCATGATTTGTGTTAATGGTCAGGGCGATAGTTAATTATTTTGCTTAACAAGGATTACCATTTATAATAAAAATAATAATTGCCAATATTAATTTCCAACAAAAATAATGTAACACCAAAACGTAACTTCACACTCATTTAAGTATTTTCTCTAAAGGAATTAACAACTACGATTTGATGCCAATCACATATTGAATTTGTTCTCTTAACTTTCTACTCTTTTCCAACATAGGAGATATATGAGAATTGGCATTTCCCTTTCAGCTCTGGGCTACGTCCCACTGCAAGTGTCTGAAATCCAGTTGGTATAACACAAACAATCTGAGAAGAAAGAGAGAATGTTTTACAGCAGAAAAATAAGCTAGTAACGTCCCACCACATTGGACCACTGGCTAAAATCATCAGGCTGATAGCCATTGTTTAAAGATATCATATTCCCTAAATTCTCTTATTTCTATTGTTTCTGTATTCAGTCCCACATGAACTTGAACTGAAAACATATAATTTTAAAGACAGATAACACTTATTTGATCAAATTTGCTTTGGTTTCCATATGTTGTTTCAGCTAGAATACGGCTTTGGTATAGGATATTCTTTTCTTTTTTCTTTTCTCAATGGGATTTCATGTTTTCTTGTGAGTCTTGTGAATCTTGGCTCCAAATTACAGCTATTGTTATGTATGTCCACAATTCCTATGGTTGCATGATGCCCGCAAAACTTTTTGTGAGCAAATTTTGTCTAATACTAAGCGAAATTGGCTATATCGATGAGGGCTGATAATTTGTTGAAAGCCCTACAAAAATAATTCTAACAGTTGTCACAAATTCTATATTATTTTTCCCTTTATGAGGATATATTAGTACATACACAACCCAGGTAATTAACCTGAATCTGTGTACACACCTGAAACTTTGATTGATGCAACACAGTTTCTACATTTAGAAATACAGTTCAAACATATATATTGAGGCTTACCAATTTCTCTAGATATGCAGTTTTCAAGATTAGCTTTGATGATGATTTATTACAAAACATATCAAAAATCAGAAATACAAAATGAGAGATTAAAAAGCTCTGGGCTTTTGCTTGATTATGGCCTTCTTATTCCTACTTTATCACTTCAAACTCTAATACATTACACTTTCGCAGTTCTTCTTAGGCTCCTTTTATAAAAACATTTAAATAAAACATCAGATTGCTTCTTGCCTGACCTGGGCCCCAGGCTGATTAATCTCATTCGTATACTATTCCTTTTACAATGTGTAGTGTCAGCTCCTTTGTTAATGGCCGACTGAAAGGGAGTGATGAAAAGCAGAAAAAGTGAACATTTGCTTCCATTCATCTCTGGAAAAGGAGAATTGTTTATGTAGGGAAAAAATGGTGCGCTCTGTGATTCTCCAGTTTTCTTGGAAGTCTATAGTTAGGCCCACTTAAAACAAATGCTATTTAATAGAATTTATCTTTATTGAGACCTGTTTCTGAATGGGCAAACTTGTCCAAAGGGACACTTTTCACACATGGCCCTGAAGAACACCAATGTCCTTTCTACTATTCCCAACACTGTGGCATTACACCGGATGTGTGCTGTCACATTAATAGAGGACATCAAGTCTAATAGAGACGTGCTGGGGTTCTGCAGAGTGTGAATTATTAACTCGGGTATATGTGAGAGTATTAAATGAATCTGCAAGGCAGAAGGCACTGTTTAATGCTCTGCTTGTATTTGATTCTTTTTTGTTTTCATACACGGATGGAAACCAGGTAGGAATGCTAACAAGAAATTTCAAATAGATAAGAGAGAATTTTAAACTGTTGCCATCAGTCTAGGCTTCTGTCAGTGCATGAAGTAAACAACTTGAAATAAATTAGGCAACAATTGAGAGAGACAAAGGATATGGCAGAGAGATAAGTCAGCACCAACACTATTCTTCCACAATCATCCCAAAACTCAATAAACTAAGTCTTAAATTCAAGTGAGACAGAGGTCCAATAGTTCCCTTTTATTTCTGTGCTACTTGATAGGAAATCTGACAGCTTATTAGAGAAAACAGCCTAAAATATACTAATCAAATTTTTATCACATCGCTTTTCTCCTGAAATATAGATTTCTTTATAAACTACCTCATTCTTATGGTAAAAATAGAGAGTAAACTAGAACAACAACACAGAAAAGAGCACTCTTACTAGGAAAACTAGGGTCATTCTGAGTATTTTAATGAAATGTTATTTAAACCAAGGACTCATAAAAGTAATTTACATATATCAAAATATCTTAAACATTTCATCTCAAAACATAAAAAACAGACATGTGATTGCCAAAGTTTTAATGTAGGTCTAAAGCTTTTTTCTCTCATATAGTTAAGGGCTCACCCACAATGTATCTTCAATGATTTTCAGGATCTAAGATCAGCTTTTTTCAAGTGGAATGAGGATTCAAAGGCTATGAACAGCTTTTATAATGAGTAAAACAACTACTCTAATTGACTACTACCCATGCCTTACTAATCATTAAATATTTTGAACACCATCTTTGCTTATAAAGCAATGTAAGTAAAAAAAATTCCTCTAGATTTGTAAGACATTTTTCTCAAACATCCTGCAATTGTTTTATCTACATTTAATTTAACTGCATTTTTAACAACTTACTTTTATCAACTCTTTTCAGAAGTTACCTGTTTTCATAGAAGCAACTCTCTTTTTCTCTACACTTCCAATTGACCCATTTATGAAATAATTAAATAATCTAAGTTCAATAATGACTACAACCACAAAAAAAAAAAATTAAGGATAAACCACTGGCTCTTGGTAAGCATTCAATTAAACTTTGAAGTATGAAGATGTCTTAGAAAGTACCTACAAGATACAAGCATTCAATGAGTCATAATCAATATGTCACAAAAGGTTGAGGAAATATCGATTAATCCAGAAGATCACTTACCTGGAAGTTAGTTAAGAGAGTATACATTATATTGCTATATTGTTATATTCATAATTACAAAGATAAAATTATATAATACTAAAATATCCCAGCACATAATGAAAGTATACGTAATACAAACCAGCTATATATAGAAAAACTGAATTGGGTGCTCTGCTTACCCGCTAACTCAAAAAAGTCTTTGCATCATTCATGTGGGGAAACTAAAATGCAATATGATTATGTCTTAAGATCAGAGAGCAAAACCATGTAGAAAAATAAAAACCATGTATTTCATGCTCAATGGAGCATAGGTAGGGTGGTTTGTTGTGTTAAATGGGTTATATATATATTCTCATTAGAGACAGTTTTAGCTGAGATATAGAGAACTAAAATAAAATGACTATATACGTAATCTCCAGTGACCTCTTTCAGTATATATGAAAAACCTGATAGATCAGACTGTACTTGTGGTAGAAAGAATTCTAGGATACCCTTCCCCCCAAGGTTTTCGGCCTCAGAGGTAAGCATGCTTTCATCCAGGTATCAATCAAATGCTAATCTAGGTACTCCTCTGAAGGTATTTTGTAGCCATAAGTGAGGTTCGAAATCAGTTGAGGAAATATTTCCTTAAAATAAAGAGATTATCATATTTGGGCATGCTAGCCTAAGGGGAGCACTGGAGCTCTTTAAAAGCAGAGTCTTCTCTGGCTGAGAACAGAAGAGGAAATCAAAGATAAGCACTCAGGCAGGCCTGAAAAGAAATCAACATACATATTGTCAACTGCCTATGGTGACCTAGTGACAAGGAACTGCTAGAGCCATCTAGGGACTAAGAACAGTCCCCAGCTGAAAGTCAGCAAGACAACAGAGATCTCAGTTCTTAATGACTGCAAGAAAATGAATTCTGCCAGTTCTTAGAAGGTCTTGGAAGAGAACTCTGAGCTCTAGATGAGAATAGCAGGTCCCACTCCTTGACTTTAGCCTACTGTATTAGTAGTTTCCCACAGCTGCTATAACAAAGCACCACAAACTAGGTGGCTACAAACAACAGAAATATATTATTATAGTTCTAGAGACTAGGAGTCTGAAATCAAGATGTCTGCAGGGCCATGTTTGTTCTGAGAATCTGAACAGAAATCTGCCTCATTTATTCCTAGCTTCTGGTAGCAGCTATTGATCCTTGGCATTCCTTAAGTTGCAGCTCTATCACTCCAATCTCTATTTCTGCCATCACACTGCATTTTCTATGTCTCTGTCTTCATATGGCATTTTCTTTTTCTTATAAGAACACCAGTCATGTTGGATTATGGCCCATCCTAATGACCTCATCTTTATTTGACTACCTCTGTAAAGACCCTATTTCCAAATAAGAAATACTTTCCTAGGTACCAGGTGTTAAGATTTTAACATATGTCTTTATGGGAACAATTCTACCCATAACACCTGCAGACACCCTGAGCAGAGAATCCAGCCATACTGTGTCCAGATCTGACCCATAGAAACTGTGAGATAATCAAATTATGTAGTTTAATCTATTAATTTTATGGTAATATATTTTACAATAGAAAATACGACACCCAAACTTTTCAAGATTCTATATTTTTACTCTCCACATAATTATATGACTAGAAAAAAAAACGTTTTCTTCAGCAGAAACAAAACTATAACCCCCACTATTTCTAAGAAGAGCAGATCCTTGTAACTAGAGAGTAATTTTTAGCAAGAGCTAAGGGGTGTGACAGTACAGGACTTGAAGGTCAAGGACACAGGAAAATTGCTTTGCATGAGACAAAAGGGGGAATAGAGAAAAAAGCCTTCTTGAGTCAGGCTAGGTGGGGAATCAGTTTAGAGAACTGATATAAGAGTTGAAAGAGAGTATACCAACAGCTGGTAGCCAAAATAGGAAGTAAAGGCGAGATCAGTGGCTATTGCCCAGTAGGAATTTTTATTAAATCATTTGCAAGGTGTTAATCAAGTTAAATTCTCTTGTCTGCTTCCTGATAAAATGTTCAATAGAATGTACAACCATTGCTACAAGTTATTCAATGATTATCTCTAGATGTTGATATCATGGCTACATTTGTCAGTCATATTTATTCTTTTCTGCTCAAATTTTCTCCAGTGAACATGGATAACTTTTATAATCAGAAAGTATAACAAATTCTTTTAATAAAAACCTACACTGTTTAATTATGGTAGAGTAGAGTTGCTCTTCTGGGGATACAATGAAGTACTGAGTGCTGCTTTATGGGTGGGCTAATATGCCAAAAGCCACTTATAGGATGGTTGGTCACACATGGTTTATAGTTGTGCACAGACATCAAATTAGGCTCTAAATTCCAAATTTAATAACTTAGTTTTAATGACCATCAATTTTTCTGTACTCTATTGAAATCATTAGCAGACGATAAAATTGAACATAATACTTAAAACATATTCAGAGTAGACCCTATGAAGAAGTGATTCTCTAAATATGATCTCCAGACTAGGTGTGCCAGCATCACCAGGCAACTTGTTGAAAATGCAAATTATAAAGCCCTACTAGAGACGTACTGGATCAGAAACTGGATGGGCCTAGAAATATGTGTTTTAATAAAACCTCCTGGAGATCTTAATATATGCTCAGGTTCCACAAATGCTGCTAAAGAGGACCCTATCATTCCAACAATCTTAATGCCTCCTGCTGGTCACACCCCACAAGGGCCATTTTAAATATTGCCTACCTCTATCAGAATCTTTACATGTCCATTTTTTTGTTACACACGTTTCCCTCCTTACAATGCTCTATCTCCCTGTGGGTTTTCTCTCCTCTAGAATGTTGATGTGATATTGTTATAGAATAAACAATTTAGAATGCTGTGTTTAAAGTGGTATTTTTGCAAAAGTCAATTTCATAATACAACTTAATAATTTGAAAATCCAGAATATCTGATCATCCTTGGGATCACATGAATATCTCATCTTCTTGATACAAATGTGCAAGAAAGTGGCTTTTGAGAGAACAATGGCAACACTTCCCTTAAGTAAATCAATGCATAAACAGCATGGGATTTCTAAAGCCATTTCACTTTGTGCATTGGCAGATTTGTTGCTATAATTCTGCAAAGATGGAGACTATCACAATAAAATATATTCTATCAGAACTTAAAGCAGCTCATATCACCCCATGTGTCTTATGGAACCATTAATTATAAGGGGGAAAAAAAGAGTAGAAGATAAAATGTGTTTGGGACATAAATGTTTAACTACCACATAGAGTTTAAATAATTAATGGAATGATACCCCTCCATGTAGAGCCCCATATTTTTAAAATACAGGCAAATAGAAGCGCACTATTTCAATATTTAAGCCAAAGTAAATGATGTAGCTTCTGCATGTGAGCTATACGTCTGGGCAATGGACTGAACAAATGCTTCATAATAATAAAATGGCTTTTAAATGAGAATTGGTCTCATAAGGTATAAGGATTTCCTTAACCAACACAATTTATTCAGAGTAAGATTAGCAAAGACAATTTTTGAAGCAATAATATTCATTACCTCCACATTTTATAATATTGCTAGTTCAGAGTATCTGAAGTGGTCCAGTGTGTTTAGACTGAACTTTCATCATGTCTAAACAGCTTAACTGATAGTTACTTGATAACTTTTTTATGAAGCAGTTTTTTTAATAATGCTTTCATAGATCTGGTTTATGATGCCATTAAAGTCATCATTTGTCACATTAGTAATAGAAAAAATCTTAAAATATCCCTAGCAGCAATTCAAGATGGCTTTTAATGTCAGCATAAAAAATCTTAAAATATCCCTAGCAGCAATTCAAGATGGCTTTTAATTACTAAACAAGCTATTCAAAATATTAACAGTGTTGTTTGCAGTTTCAAAATATATATGACAACATAAACATATAACATAGGTCCCTGGTTTAAGGAAAACCAGTTAGAAAAACTAAAGAAATGAAGCTAAAGTAGGTTGGATTGACCCTGTAATATGACTTAAAAAAAAAAGTTCCTTTGATTATAGGATGGATCAGTGAAGTTTCTGCTAGAGCATTATTTATTCCCCATAAACTAAGCAATTTAAAATAGGGAGAGAAGGGGGACTCTAACTTGTTCAGAATGTTATTTTACAGTGAATCCATCTCAGTTCAAACATTTTTCCAATTTTTTTTAGAAGTTAAAACACTGTATGGCATGCTTCCCCCTCCCCCACCCCACTCGCAGTGCATCCAACATGGGGAATTTTTCTAGAGGGCCGTGGATGAGGCTCCAGAGCTCTAAAATTAGACTATACCAGCTGTGCATAGTTGGTTTGCTGCCGCGGGCTTGTATGCATATGTAGCATCATGGCATCACACTGTCGGCTGCTCTGTTCTTAGAAATAAATGGAGTATTAATGTCCCTGAACCCCGCTGTTGGGCTGCTTTGGAGGAAGGCTTCACATAACGTATGGCTTTGCTCTGTCTTCAACATCATTGAGAGGTAGGATTTATTTTTTCCTTCATGGGTGTATGAGGACCAAAGATCACGTCTTCTAAGAGGTATTTCTCTTCACAGAGGGTTAGTTAGCTCATATGCTTGGCAGGTGTATAATGAAAGCTATCTCAGGGGCCAGTCCATATGCTTAGGACTCTGAAATAAGATTACATTTGTAAAATCGAGACACTAATAGAAAAAGGCCATTTGTTATGAAAATGGGTTATAGTTGGACTCAGCTTTCCTTTCTTGGACTGTAGAGTATTGCTCTTGAAACTTCTATAATTTAATCACATAGAGCATCATCATAATATAATAAAGAGAGCACTGAAATAGAAATCAGAAAGTTCTTGTTCTAAATCCAGCCATGCCCCTTAGTATCAATGTGCACTTGTCCAACTACATAATCTTGCTGACCACATTCTCCTCATTTTTTTAATTACTATTAATATGTTTTACCTACTGCAAATGGTTACAAAAATATTGGAGATAAGATATAAGATATGTGAAAGCATTAATTAGAACACACTTGACATTTTAAATTTTTCGTTTATTAATAGTTATTTTTGCCTTGAAATTACCTACTTGTCAATGGTAAAATTGATCTATACATTACCACTATTAGAACTTTTCATTTTTAAGTGTCCTTGTGGACATGATATAAAGAAAGGAAAAGAGTGTCACAGTCAAAATGTTTATGCCAGATTACACCAAATTATTCCCATTTCTGTAAGTGTTACATTGAAATAAACTGTTGACTGTTGTCATTGTGAATGGATTCTGAAATAATTTTCTTTTATCAAAGAAGTCATTTATACACTTAAATATATCATAATTCTCACTGGCATAAGCCTTGCCTTGCTCCAGATGACGACTGGGCCATGAGGAATAGGGTTTTCATGACCAAGAGATTAGTAACTATTGGTAACTATGAGTAATTGTTAGTAACTACTAGTAATTGATAACGGGGAATGATCACCATGATTTTGCACCTACGTGTACTAGTAAGGGTTCTCTAGAGAAACAGAACCAACAAAATGTGTGTTTAAATATATATATATGTATACACACACACACACCACACACACACACACGGAAAAGAAAAGAATAAAATTTATTATAAGAAATAGCTCACATGGTTGATTACAGAGGTAACAAGTCCCAAGAGCAGCAGTGAGCAAGCTGGAGACTGAGGAGAGCCTATGGTATAAATTCCACTCTGAAGCCAGTTGGCTCAAGACTCAAGAAGAACCAATGTTTAATTTCAAGTCTGAATGCTGGAAAAGACCTATGTCCCAGCTTAAAGTCAGGAAAGAGGAGTTCCTTCTTATTAATGAGAGGGTTAGCCTTTTTGTTCTATTTGACTCTCTAATGAACTGGATGAAGCCTACCAATCTACAGATTCAAAAGTTAATCACATCCAGAAATACCCTCCAGGACGTTCCTAGAAAAAGGTTTAACCAAATATTTGGGTCCTCAGTGGACCAGTCAAATTGACATATAAAATTCACCATCACGCTATCAGAGTTAGCTGAGGATGGGAAATCCCATATTAAATCCAAATACTCCTCAGTAGACTTGTGCCTAATACTCCAGGTAGAGTGGAATCTGTCTCAATCAATACATATGATTTAAATCTATTGAAATGTATACCAGAGGAGTAAGACTGGAGGCCAAATAATGGATAATCCTACACAAGCCAGTATAAAAGACCTCTATTGGAGTGACAACTGTATTGAAGGTCTCTGGGTTGCATCTGTCTTCATTTGCCCTGAACCTTGTAGGCTATGGCTTCTTTAACTTGGGATCTTGCACCAATTCCTTCTCTGCGTCCACCCCGCCCCCAATAATCCTTTAAGTTTATTTTAAATGTTCTGAGAGCTATTGGGCAACACATCCAGAATTCATATTTGTCTCACATATTTAGTGAAATATAGATTCTGTTTTCTCTGAATTGCAGAAATTCTTCATAGATTATTAAGAATTTTCTTTTTAACCCATGATTATCAGTCCACATAAGAGTATTAATAGGAAGAATTGTTTTTTTTTTTTATGTTTAATAAGTTTTACTACATGTTACAATGAAAACCTCATTAAATACAATTTGAAAAGCAATAATTTAACTAAAGTTATTCTTACTGACTACTACATTGAAAATCTAATTCTGAGAGTCTAACAACTATATTACCATTTGGTAAAACACATAAAGAAAATCACCATATTTGGTAAATACTTATCTTTAACTTTCAACTAATAAAAATAATCTTAAAACAATATAGATATACACATATAGATGTGTGTGTATGTGTACTCTACTGGGAAAAAAAATAACATTAACATTTGTTATCTTTATAAAAAAAATTATTCCCAATGTGTACATTTCAATGCAGAGTAGTAAAATTGAATAAGTAAAAAACTTATAATGTGATGTGGATTTCTTTTCTATTGCTGACAAACCAAATTATAATGAACTTATAACAATATAAATATACTATCTTACAGTTCTCCAAGTCAGAAGTCTGCCATGGCTCTCATTGGGCTAAAATCAAAGTGTAGGCAGGGCTGCATTCATTTCTGGAGGCTTTAGGAGATAACCTGTTTCCTTGTCTTTTCAAAATTCTAGAGCTGCCTGCATTTCTTGGCTTGTGGCCCCTTCCTCGTTCTTCATTGCCAGCAATGCAGCATCTCTCCATTCCTTCTTCTATCCTCATATTCTCTTTGACCACACTGGGAAAGTTCTCCATTTTCAAGAACTCATGCGATTAGATTGAGCCCATCCAAATAATTCAAAATAATCTCCCAATTCAAAGTCCTGAACCTTAATCACATCTGCAAAGTCCCTTTTGCCATGTAGATCACATACGCACAGGTGAACATTTTTGAGGGCTATTATTCTGCATACCATATATCGTAAGATCATTTTAGAAATATATGTTCATAGACAAAGTCCTCCTACTTTTTTTCAGCAAAGTAGTTTGCACAATATTAGCTCTTTCAATTGGGAAAAATAGAAAAAAAAAACTCCTTATGTTTTCATATAATACTTGGAACCAAGAATGTATTTAAAAGAAAAAATACCAAAATTATAGCATTAACTATATATACTAATTACTGTCCCTTCTTAATTATTAATAAAGTAGTCTATATTGCAATTCGTCTTCATCTATTTGTCTTCATCTATTAAATTTTAAAAATAAAATAATAAATATTAAAAAATATTTCTCCACAGTTGTGGCTTGATGATTAAAATATTGTGTCCAGGGAACATCTCCTTCTAAATCAGGTCATTATTATGTGGTGAAGTCATTAACTTGTATTAATTGAGTAACAGTGGTATGATAATCTGAGGATGACTTCTAACTCTTAGGAGAGCACTGAGAGACTTATTTCTGTTCTTTAGAGTAATATATAAATTTAAGCTCCATGAAGCCAGGTGCTGTATCTCCTTTGGTTCACTTCTAGGGCAGTACCTATCACGTAGTAAATGCTGAATAAATATTTTTGAAAGAACAATGAACAAATGAATTAGTCCATATATTTACCAAATGTATTGAAGTATAAGAGAACCCAGAAAAAGCTGAGAAGAAAGATAAGGTATGATTTGAATTTTTATATTAGTTTGATTTGCAGAGACTAACAGCAATTTGAGTGCTGCCCCTTACCTAAGGGCACGGTGGCCAGTTTGTAACAGTTTTGAATCTGTTGTCAATATAAACTCCTAGCTATTTTAGGTCATTGATCCTCTTTCCATGACTACTGACCCACACTAAGTAAAGGATTAGGATAGCTTAAAAGTTTTCAGGAATAATAAAGCCAATAAATGTAATAAGATCAAATCAAAAGTTTTTTTGATGCTCTGTATTAGATGTTGCAAGAAACACAGTTTGCCCTTGTTAAAGAGACCAGTGTCATATGAGAGAAAGGAAGTTCTCTGAAGTTCACTGAAACTAAATGTTTGCTGACTTTAAAAAGCACTAACGACTAAAGTGGACCGATCATACTCTCAAAAACAGGCTTTCCAGTTCCCCAAATCCGCCTTTCTTTTAACTCAAACACTACATATCTCTTCCTCTGAAGCAAGTCTTGTAAAGAGAAAATTCTTGGAAGAAAGAAAATAAATCCTACCAAGGTCTTTAAGAGAACTTGAGGTAGAAATGCCCTGCAAAGCCCCTTTGCTTGCTACCAGTTGATTTCATAGCAGCAGTTGCAGTCATATGCCCTTTTTCTTACTCAGAAGGTATTTTAATTTTTCTTAATTACATTCTGACTGAATAGCTTGCCCCTTTATTATTAGATTCTCCACAGAATGAGTATGAATACTTAACACCGCACCCCAACATGATCAGTTTATACCCTAATTTAATGTAAAATTTCTTCAATGTATAAAACATTTGATGATACACAGCAGTACTCATTCACCTAGTTTTTGCTATGAGCCTCACAGTTAAAAATCACAATAAGACAATAGTTAGAAAGAAGTGAAATAACTTTTAATAAAGAAGATGCAAAAACTAGGAATAAAGTCAAGCTTGGTCTTCTTTAATAAAATTAAAAGTGCCGTAAAAAAGACCTGGAAAAGAATATTACATAGAAGAACAGTTATCTGAGAAGAACATTAGACATAATTTTTCTCATGTGCTTAATGCATTTGGAATCTCTACACTCTTCATCATATTTAATGTCAAGAGTGACTCATCTAAAAAAGAACTAAAACTCATTCTCTACTGCATGTAGATAATCAGACAAGGTGAACAATTTTTTTTATACTTTGCCTTTCCAAAACTCTTTGTGTCTCCACACAGACTATATTATATAAAGCCCAGAATGCAAAAACACAAAGACTTTTTAAATATCTTTTTTATGTTTTTCCAAAATAAAAAATTGCTATTGTCATCAGAGTCTCTAGTTGTATTATAAAATATAACCTTACAAAAAACCTAATAAAGAAGAAATAATAGTGGAATTATTGAAATAGACATAAGAAAACATGAATAAGTAAAAAGAACTGTCCATATAATACTTTTTTGTGACATATTTTTCTGTGTTGTTTTATCCATCTCTGTGAATGTTCTCTCTGATATACTGATAGTATTCACAAACATTAGAAATGAAGGAATTAATTATTTCCCAAACATATCCTCATTGATTCTGAAAGCTTCAATATAGATGTATTTGGAAAACTTAAAGTTCAGTTTCCATGAAAAATATTTGAAAATTTTCTATAGTAGAACAACTCTGTACTTCAAATTTTAGTACCATTCTACCTTTTCCTTCTCTGAAACCAAGTAGTACTTTACGCACGCACTTTAAAGCGGTAATAGATAGTTGAGTTTTGATTGGGGATGATACCTGGAGTATATCATTTACACCAATGTGTATATAGATCACATTGTTCAATTAAAGAGAAGATAAAACTACAATATTTTTAAAGTATGCTTCTATCACCTGCTACTCACATAAGTTGATCATATCTTTATCTAAATATCTTTTATGATCAAATATTCCTTTCAGTGTCTAGAATAATGTCTTGCACATAGAACTTGCTAAATATATACTTGGTAATTGACTACAAAATGCTATTTCTTCCCAAATAGAATTGTTCTTTTGCTTTTCCAATAGGGTTAATATTTTAAAAGCTTCTTTTGATATATTTTTCACCTTGGCATTTGCCTTTTATTTTCCCTTCCCCTATAACACCTCTGCTATTAATAGCAACTCAGATATATCATTGTCCTAATGATGGGGAGGATTAGACTAGAATAAAGAGCCCTAGTAACTGTATGTCAAGATGCTAGTCTTACAATCAACACAATTAAAAAATGGACAACTGACTTGATCAAGCATCTCTCCAAAGATGATATACAAATGGCCAATAAGCACATAGAATGATGCTCAACATCTCTAATCTTTGGGAAATACAAATCAAAACTATGAGACAACACTTCACACCAGTGAGAATGGTTAATAAAACAAACAAAAAGCAGAAAATAAGTGTTGGAAAGAACATGGAAAATGGGAACCCTCGCATATTGCTGGTGAGAATGTAAAATTGTACAGCCACTATGGAAAACAGCTGGGTAGTTCCTCATAATGTTAAAAGTAAAATTACCATACAATTCAGCAATTCTTTTAAGCATATACCCAAAAAATTGAAAGCAAGGATTCAAACAAATATTTATAAACAAATGACCAACGCTCATAGCAGCATTACCCACAAATAGCCAAAAGGTGAAATGCCCATCAACAAATGAAGGGATTAAAAAATGTGGTATATACATATGATGGAATATTATTCAGTCTTAAGAGGAATGTGAATTAATCATGAAGACATTATGTTAAGTGAAATAGGCCAATAACAAAGGAACAAATACTATTCCACTCACAGAAGGTACCTAGAATAGTCAAATTCATAGATATTAGAATAGTGATTACCAGAAACTTGGAGAAGGAGGAAATGAGGAGTTATTGTTTAATGGGTTTCAGTTAGGCATAATGAAGATGGTTGCATAACAGTATGAATACATTGCATTTCATTGAACTATACACTTAAAAAAGGGTTAAAATGGTAAATTTGATGTTATATACATTTTAGCACAACAAAAAAAATGCTAGTCTTGACAGTCACTCTTTGTTTAAATAAAAATGATGTTTTTACTTATAATCAAAAGCCTAGACTGATGATTGATTTTCCTAAGCCATAATTCTAAGGACAAAAGGGAACTCTTCCCCCTTACTCTTCCTTTTTGCCTTCCCTTCCCTTCTAGCACGATTTTGTCCAAAAGACATCATATGAGCTCAAGCAAGGTAGGAGCCATGAGCCAAGGAATACAGGTGGCCACGGGAAGCCATAAAAGTCCCCTCAGAGCCTCTAGAACTGTAAGAGAACAAATTCATGTTGTTTTAAGCCACTCAGTTTGTAGCAATTATTCTCAATACAGGAGTAACATTTGGTGCTGATGAAATTATCCAGTAAGGATAAAAACATGACCATGATGGAAAGACAGAATTTCAAAAGAAAAATATTTAGAGTAGGTGAAGGGAAATGGTATCTAGAGGACAAGGAAAGGGATTAATTTAAGGAGGAACACACTGGATTCATACACAGTAATAGGAAGGAAGGTAAAGTAGCTCAGCAGAGTTGCAGATTTAATGTGGGGGTGAGAGTTTGTGGAAGTTCTCTTCTGAATGCTTTTATTTTCTTTCAGAAAAATAAGCAATGTCTATAGCTGAGAGTGAGAGATGAGAGGTGGTGTTGAAGGTTTAAGTAGAGAAGATAGTATGACACAGTCATTTACAGATATGAACAAGCCAAGACAATGCTCCATGATTTCAGGGCAGTGCAACAGGCCTAGGTGAGATTAGTGGCCATGGATTGAAGTCATGGCAGCCTGATTGTTTTTCTCTAGCAAAATGTGGCTGTGCTCATGTATACATAGAGTGGTCAAAGAATGTTATATTAAAAAGGGTTTGGTGTTTTGCCAGATAAGTACCACAAATCATAATATGGCAAAACACTTGAAGATGTATCTAAGGGAGGGATTAAAATGAAAGATCAAGGAATTAAAAGTCAATTAAAAAACTGAAAACTAGGAAGTGAAGGAGGAATTGTAAAGAAAATGCAATGAAACAAGATAATAGGTTATATATCTTGATGGGGTGGAATACTTATAACCAAAAAGATTGAGTGAGGTGGCATACTTTAAACTGAGATTATGGAGGGATTGAAGTTATTAGTAATGATAAGATCTAGAGTCTGTCATGAGATTGGTTAGTGAATGAGATGAGTAAAGCACAAGATCCAGTATCAAAGAAAATATTAATGATTTAAAAGAGTAGAATGTAGAGAAAGTATATATAGACATTAAAATTAGCAAAAATTACGGCAAGGGTAGTGTTGAAAACAGTGACCACGACACTAAGCAAAATCTTCAACGATGATAGGAAATGACATGAGAAACAGATATGACTACAACAAGGCATGGTTGGAGAGTAGTAGAGTCTCATGATGTTAGATTATAAACTGTGTGTGTTTTTATAGAGGAAAGAGAAAAAAATGGTCTAGAAGTGGGTCTAGGTTCCTTTGCCAATTTTGGCCCAGTAAAATGAATGGGGATGAAGAGGAAAAACCTCTGCTGGCATCATTAAAAGAGAAAAATGTCCTCTAGGAAGTCAATTTCACTTAGAGGGAAATGTAGATAAACAAACAAGCAAACAAAGCAACATTCAGAGATGGCATAAATATAGGATTTTGATGATAAGAGATATCAGTTCCAGAGACACAGCAGAAGTGTTCCATGATTAATGAAGGGTGAGGAATGCTATCAGAAAAAGGGCACAGAATGAGCCATATGTGGAAGACAGACTAGGGCATAAAAACTGTCTTTAGTGACATGGGCTTACAGTGACTGGTGCAAAGAAGGATATCACTCTTGGTTTCAGGAGATAGCAACAAGTCAAGGAGTGCTGGTGGAAAGAAAGAGCTATGAGGAACTTGCTAGAAGGAAGTGGAGTTCTGGAGCCTCTCTTGTAACCTTGCCAGTAATGGTCAATGGTCTTTTGTAAGAACGAGGGAGATGCAAAGTGTTAAAAAAAAAAAAAAAAAAAAAAAAAAAACCTTTGAACTTTGAATTGACTGAATACTTAACCAAAAGTGCCTTTTAGCAGAAGAAATTGAATTACCCTCAGAATTTTCAAATTTATACTTTATTTGGCCAAGTACAGAAATGAGGGCATATGAAGTTTATTTCAGGTAAAATATAATATAGAATGCTTCCTCTCTTCATGAATATATGAAAAGTAGCAAATACATTTTGATCATATTACATGTGAGGACTCTTTCTAAGATTCCTAAAATTCTGTATGCAGCAAATATCTTCATATCACATGGTTATAAACTATGGCAAGAATAGAAACAGGGGACCTGTTAGAAGACTATGACAGGTTGATCTAGGCAAGAAATTATGGTGGATCTGATCAGATGTTTCTCATCAGAAGTAGGTGGATTAGATTCGAGATATATATTTGAAGAGAGGAATAAGAGAATTTACTGATGGACTTTATGAATGAGTCAGTCGTCCTAAGAGACAGGAGTCTGAACACTCCAAGGTTTTTGCCCCAAACCACTGGGTAGATAGACTTGCCATGTATTGAGAAATGCTGGTTAACCACACAAGTGAAGATGCTGAAATGGTAGCTGGATACACAATTTTTGGAGAGAGGTATGGCCGGGGGATATAAATTTGGGTACCATTGGCATATAGATTAGATAGAGATAGAGATCGATACACAGAGATAGAGATAGAGATATTCTTAAGGAAATTGAGATAATGAAAAGAGTGAGTGTATATAGAAAAGAAAGAAGACCAAGTTCTCAGCCTAAAGCAGAGTCAGGGATCTGATGATGAACTCACTTCTTGGTGGTGAGAGACCTCCCCAGTTATCAGATTATTCCTGGCTCTAAGATAAAGTATCCAGTGAAAGTAGAAAATAGGGGGGAAGGGACATAGTTTCTATATTAGGGTGAGAGAGAGTGGGGGTGGAGGGACAGAGAGACCGAGAAACAGAGAGAGACAGAGACAGAGAGAGAGACAGAAAGAGACAACACCTAAATGGTCCATTCAAATATTACACAGACTTTAAACATAGGTTCTATAGAGGAAATCACTGGCACATATGAGTTTGAGTATGTATATGTAAACATTGACTCAGACACATTTAAATCATATATGTAGAAAATGGGATCTTATTTTGCTACCAGAAATCAATTTCTTTTTGAAGCCTCATTCTTGAATAGTAGCAGAAAAACTAAATTATGTTGTTTTCTGATTTTTTAGTCAATTTAAAATTTTGCCTCTTTCAAAGAAACCTTTATTATAACTCAAGTATTATTATTTCCTCAGTCATTATTTGGTGCTCCTTCTCTATCATTCCTCCCACTGCCAAAGATAACTTTCCTCAATTCTACTGGGAAAAAATTATTTTCTGACATAACATAACTTTAGTAATCAAAAGAATGGGTCAAAATACTTACCCTATGTTCCAAAGTTCATATGGAGATTTAAAAATTTGATGTGTTAAAATTTTAGAAAACTGTAATGTATGCGATAAATATATTCTTACATTTCCAGCTCATTGGGATGTATGAAACAATTATTTCGATTTCTGGTTATGTCTTAAAGGCTGTAATAATGAATACTGTACATGTTTGGGTCCATGTGTGAAAATCTGCTTACATGAAAAGTACATCTCTCTATGTATGATCAATCATCAAAATGTGGAATTTGCCTCTGCAAATGGCTGTGTCAGAAATTCTCTGGAGATAGGAGACAGGGCAATGTCTGTAGTTTGAAAACAATTACAAGATAATACTGACAATATGCCTCATCTCCCCTACCAATCCAGATTATGAATCACTTCTGTTATCTACATTTTATTATTATATCAAATTAGGTCACCAGGAAGAAACATGATTGAACTGTTTTATCTCAGTCCCTGTAGAAGTGTCTTTACTACTATGATTTCACTTTATATTAGTATTTGCCATAATAAAAAATCATACAGATATACTTCTGCATCTGCTAAAAAAAACTGCTAAATAAATTGCCCAAAACTTTATTAAATGTCTTTTAAAATATAAAAGTATGAATGTTAGATTTTTCCCCCACTGGAATTTAATGCCAAAAAAAATTTATGTCTGCTAAAGAGTTAGTCTCCTTCTATTTAGCAGACGCTGATAGCCAGGTAATCTGTCATCTTTCCCTCTTTACTTTGGCTGCCAGGAGACATTAAATTTCAGGCTTAATTATGGAACTGTTTCATAATTCCTTTTCCTCTCTCTCTGTATATATTTCCCCTTAAATCTTTTACATTATTTTTAATCTTTTAACTTTCATTTAATTAATGAGCATTAAAAGCAGTTTAAAAGCATTTTCAAGTAAATGGAGTATAAATTATAAGTACAAAATAGGAAAAATTAAGGACCAGAAAATCTCAGTGTAAAGTGAACTGAGGGGGGGGAAAAAGAGAGACTGGATCAGGGCAACGATGGATCAGGGACCACTTACGAAATGAGGCATGGATCAAGACAGGATCTCTTTTCCAATGGAGAGCAACAAAGAGTAGGAGAGAAGGTGACCAAAAAGGATAAGAGGGAGAACTTACAGGACAAGTTTTGACAGGGCAACCTAGGCAACGGCATAATTCCTGATAAACTATGAATGAAAGTAGAGAATGCACAAGGACAGTAGTAAGTTCACTATGTCCAAAATTTTCCCAGAAAGAAAAGTCATGCTAACAAAGCCTTTATGCTCATGTTCCAGGCAGTGCCCTTACAGGACAAGAGAAGCTACTTAATGTAAGAGGAAACTGTCCCAGACAACCCACATATCCTCCATCCTTAGCATACAGACTACTTAAATGCAAGCTACTTCTCAGATGAACCAAACAAAGACAGGCTGGTAGAAAACACCTTTGAGTTTAGAGAACTCAGAAATGCAGAGAATAGAAGCAAGCAAGTTTCAGTGTAGTCAGAGGTCTATTTGTTCTTTCTTAAATCCTAGAATAATTGCAAACTTAGGTAATTATTAAACATACTACAAAAAGCGTTGCTATGACAGTTTCTTTGAGGTTGGCCTAATAGTTCTCTGAGTCTGGCATCCCCAGTGAAGCTTGTCTGCATTACTTGTTGCCTTAACGTGGAAATGAGTTCCTTGATTAAGTGGCCATGAGTAGTTCTAGTAAACTGTATTTCTCAAAAAAGCCTACGTCACCAATAGAAGATGCCAGATACACAGTGCTCACATCTACTGAACTCCTTATAATGTACTCTAAATCACCATGAACATTTCAGGCAAAACTCTAGTAATTAACATACTGACCATAAATTCTCACCATGTTATCATACTCATTTTGGACATAGCTTTTAGTTTCAAAAAATTCTCAGTGCCCTCTCTTATCACATCAGAACACCAGAATCTTCTGAGCATTATACTACATATTTTATTGATTTTTCTTTTGTACAATAAATAAAACTTAATCAATAAAAGATTAATATGCTGCTAAAATTATTTATACAGTATGTTTTACCTTAAGGAAACAAAAGGTTCTTCCTTTCTATCCCAGACTATTAGAAAAAAGAAAATCAAGAAAGTTACATAAAATAAATATTTAGAAATTGCCTGTCTCTTACTTAAAGAAAATAAAGACAACTTTTAGAGGTGGCAGGGGCATTTTCTTTTTAAGTATTTTTTTAATAAACCCTATTATTGTTAGTAAATATGAGTCAAAAAGAGAAGTAGCAGCACTAGAACACAAATATTTGTTTTAAAAATTAACATTCTAAATAGATCTCATAACCTTATATATATGCATATCTTGTTTAGTTTTAAAGTTTGGTTGTTGCAATTACAGAATGCAGAAATAACTCAATGAAACTGCATAGGAAACCCTTATTCAACACTTTGCTTTGCTCTCCCCTTTCTTTGAGTAAATCTGACGTTATAAGCATAACTGGTTCTCTGTGGACCTTTTAAATAATTTAAAGATGCTGAGCCTCATATTCTACAGCCCAAAGATGCTGACATTATTTTAAATTAGGTTTTTACACTTAAAACGTATTGAAGTGCATTTGGGGGAGATGAAGTTTTGCTACCTGTGCTTTTTTTCTGTGAGAACAGTGTTCAGCAGACAGAGTAGGAATAAAACAATCTCCATGGTTTGTTTTTAATTCTTTAACTTCAGTCAAATGACATAAACTATAGTAACACATATGTGACAATCTGGTAGTTTCAAAACAATAGTTTGTTTTTAATTCTTTACCTTCAGTCAAATGAAATGAGCTAGAAAACACACATATGACAACCTGGTAATTTTAGAATAAATGCTGAATGCAAAGAGAGTTCGTTGTTCATATCAAGTGAAAGAAGCAAATCCTAAATATTTTCTAAGGAAAGCGAGAGTGCTCTTATGTGTCTCGCTGTTCAATTCAATGGATTTGGATTTTGCCACAGCTCAAAAAAGGTCTGTGGTACACACAGCCATATAAAAGGTATTTCCGTAATGCTGAAACGTAGCCATCACTTTATCCTGTGGCACCAATTTTAATGGAGTTTAGCTGTGTCTAAATAATCTTAAACCTAAGTAGTACACTCTTCTTTATCAGCATCTTCATCTCTTTCTACACAGAGGCAGAAAGTCAGTCCTATCATATTCCTGTATGTAACTGGCACATGGGGTATTCAAGTCCCTAGGTTGTATGTATCTGGGTCAGAGGCAAAGCCCAAAGTTGAACTAGGGCTTAGTACAAACTTGGCCTCAATCAGAATTTTCCTTATGTGATCAGGCATGTTCCCAGTTGCCATTCAATGCAAGTTGGAAAGGGAGAAGGGGAGTAAAGAAAAAAAAATCAGGAAATGGGCACTTTGCCAAGTTTTCATAAAGTGAAAAATTTGAGCCCCTGAGAGGAACAAATGTTTGGAACTGCTAACTCTTCTGCCCTATCATACTCCAGCTCAGCCAGATGGTCACACCTATATCAGCTAGAGTATGCCATGTTATTGAGCACAGAGACAAGTTTCTAGCCTCACAGGACATGGTATTGTGTGCTGGAGATTCACATGAGTTCACATAAAAGATTCTTTTTTGACTTGTACCTGTTGCCTAGGTTCCTAATGCCTCCTGTTTCCTTTCCCTTGTCCTGCCACTCATCTAGGTTTTACTTCCCACGGAAATTTTAGATTCCATTCTCACCTGATTCTAGTTATTATATTTTAATTGCATTAGTCAAATTCATGTGGTCACTAAAAATAGGTTTAATAACCAATGAGCAAAACTGACTGATTGTGGAAAAGAGACATTCCTCTCAACAAAAAGAAAATAATAAATCAGGAAAAGATTTCAAACGCGTTGAGATTGGGTGTTTTGACTTTGGTGTAACAAGAAAACACCTTGGCTGGCAATCATTTTGGGAAAAATCCAAGTCAGCCAGACATGATGGAAGAATTATTAGACTTAGATTTTCCATATGCCAGAAATATGAGTTTGGGAAAACCACTTAATTCCCCAGACTTGAGTTTACTCATCTGCCAATCTGTACTATAATGACTGATATGCGCAAATCACCAGATTAGAAGAATAAACTAACATGGCATATAAGAAAGCATGTTTTAGAGATGTAAAACACTGCATGAAAGTAAAGAACAATCGGCTTTTTCCAATGGGCCCTACAAAGGTATAAAACTGTCATTTCCTCCAAGAGCAGTTCTCCACAAAATAGTACAGTTAGTTCTTGATTTAAAGCCTTCAACAGTTGCTGGCTTTTTCTTTTGTTTTGGATCTGTTTTAACAGCTTTGTTGATACATAATCCATATATTACACAATTCACCCATTTAAAATGTATAATGCAATGTTTTTTACATATATTCACATTTGTGCAACCATCTCCACAATCTAATTTTAAAACATTTGCTCATCACAATCGATCGATCGACCAATCAATACCCATTTGCAATCATTCCTCATTTCCTTCTGACAAACCCTTACTCCCCAGCCCCACTCTAATCCATTTTCTGACTCTGTGGATTTACCTATTCTGGAATGATACAGTATGTGGTATTTGGGGATTGGCTTCTTTCACTTAGCATAATGTTCTCAAGGTTTCAATTTGTGGTATGTATCAGAACCTCATTCTTTTCTATGACTGAATAATATTCCATTTGTATATAGATATACCACTTCTGTTTATTCATCAGTTGATGGACATTTCGGTTGTTTCGATCTTTTGATTATGAATGTTGCTAAGAATATCCAAGTTTTGTGTGGACATATGTTTTTATTGCTGGAGTACATAATTTGGGGTGGAACTACTGGGTCATATAGTAATTCTATTTAGCTTTTGAGGAACTTGCAAATTTTCAATCAGCTACATCATTTTACATTCCCACCAGCAATGAATGTGTTCCAGTATTTCCACACACTGTACAATATTTCTTTTTGTCTTTTTTTATTATAGCCATTCTAGTATTTATAAAATACTATATCATCAAGATTTTGATATGCATTCCTAATAATGTTGAGCATCTTTTCATGTGCTTATTGGCAATTTGTATATCTTCTTTGGAGAAACTCCAACTTCATCTTTCTTTTTCAAAATTGAGCTATTCTAGATCTCTTTAATTTCTATATAAATTTCAGGATCAGTTTGTCAATTTCTCCAAGGAAACCAACGGGAATTTTATTAGAATTGGCACTGAATCTGTAGATCGATTCATGAACATGGAACGTTTGCCCATTTATTTAGATCTTTATTTCAACGATGTTTTATAGTTTTAAGTATGTAAGTCTTATATGTTTTTGTTAAATTTATACCTAAGTATTTTATTCTTTTAATGCTATTATAAATGGAATTGTTTGTTCAATTTCATTTTTGGAATGTTTATTAACAGTATATAGAAATACAACTCACTTTTCTATATTCATCTTGTAAACTAAAAACTGGCTAAATTCATTTATTAGTTCTAAAGTTTTTAGTGAATTCTTTAGTATTTTCCATATACAAGATCATGTCATCTGCAAATAGAGATAGATTTACTTCTTTCTTTTCAATCTAGATGCCTTTTATTTCTTTTTCTTCCCTGATTGCCCTGGCTACTCTGAGAGGAGAAAATAGACTTAAAGACAGTCAGTAATGTCAAGAGCAAAGTAATGACTATGTTTACTTATTTTTGCATTTGTGTTTGCTATGATTTTTTTAGCGTATTTGGAATTTTAGTTTATTGTTGATTTCTATTACATTTAAATATGCAATCCACCTGGAATTTGTGTGCTTGCTTGTTGTTTTGTTTGTTTGCTTATACCTGACTTTATTTCCATAAGGATATTAGAGGACCTAATAAGCTAACTTTTGAAGAGAAGGAAATAATGCTGCAGGCCCTGTCAGACTTTCAGTTTTTTTGAGTTGTCAAAACTGTGCTATGCCACTCTTGTTTCATACTTAGATTAATTAAATGGTCCACTAAAATCTGATGCCTGGAAAATTTTCAACACAGAAACTGCATAAAATAAACTGGATCTCAGTAATTTCACAAGTTTATAGAAATACTAATAAATAGTAAATAGTCAAGCCTACTGACCTCAGTGGTCACAATATGTACAACTCATTGTCATAATCATTAATTTTGAATGAACAAAGAATCTAAATTTGTTTAATTTTTTGTTGCATATTCATGTAGCATGTTGCTGATTTTCACTAGTACATCTATGTAGATAATTCATTATAGCACCATGCTTTTTCCTCAAAGAAGTCCTCCAATTTATCTTAATTTGTGAACTCATTCGACTTGCAGTTAATTAATCAAATGCCTCTAAAATAGGAGTCTGCATTTATTTTATTTTATTTTAATATATGTATATTTAGAAAACAAATATATGATCATTGCAATAAGTGAAACAAAAGTAATATATATGCAACAAAAGGATTCTCATCCTTTTCTTTCCTTCCAATCACTGACCTGCTCCTTCTCCCACTGCAATACCAAGTAATCCCTGAAAGCAGCCTAGTTTGTAACCTGTACTCATAAAAACATTTATATATTTTTTTGAGCTTATAGACTTGAGATTTCACAACAAAACTGTAATCATTCAATATACATTATTCACATTGCTTTTGTCATTTAACAGAAGAACATAAATGTTCTCCCAGTTCAAAACAGCTAGTTTTAGTTCATTTTCTTTCCTTTCTTCTTTTTAAAAGTAGTTATATGTTTAATAGCTTGCCATTCCTCAATGATAATTCATGCTACTTCTTATTTCTAATGATTGCAAAATCATCTTTATACATACATCTCTGGTGTTTTTTCTGAATTGTTTGTTATCTATTTTGTCCATCATTCTATTGTTTTCCCCACCCCTCCAATTATTATTTAGTAGCCCTTTGTATAATAAAGATACTTACACTGTGTCTGTCATATGCATTTCATTTTTTCCAGTTTACTGGTCAGCTTTTGATTTTATAAAATGGTATCTTAAGTCAAGACTTTACACAATTGTTTACATATTCAAATGATACTCTATGTGTTCTGTGCTTCTCATCTAAAAAGATGATCAATAGACAGATGATAGATAGATAGATGTAGATAGATGTAGATAGATGTATGTAGATAAATTAATGAATACATATTTATGCTGATGAAGCAAAGAATTTTTTTGGTAGGATACACTAGAATTTGAAAACAGTGGTTGTCTCTGAGAAGAACTGGAAAAAAGCTACTTTTCCCTATATGCCTCCTTTACATTTGAATTCCTAGCATATTTCATTAGCATTGTATAATGGCAAAGAACAGAATCTCTGAAATCATACTACTGGATTCAGATCTCTGCTCTGACACTTAGTAGCTGTGGGTATGAGATTCACTTACCTTTCTGAGTTCAGACATTCCCCTAGAAATTCTCCTGGAAATTTATCTCTCTCAGAAAACTTTTAATGCTCTTCAAGTATTTTTAATATTTTCTGTTCATTTTAGTTGTTTTTCAGTTGTATATTTTGTCCAAGTAATCAAATTTATCATTATTTGAAAAATCTTATTTCTGACTTAAATAGCAATGATTCTAGTGCTTTGAGAGTGAGTTTGTGACTGAATACACACATACATACATACATATACAAATATATTCATTAAATGTCTACATATTCATGTTTTATGAAAGTTTTTATGAAGAATATTAAATTTAATTCAATCTTTTTAATACCTAAGGGGAAAACTGTAATCATAGAATTCTAAGTCTTTGATTTATTGCTGATTAATTATAGTACTAAATTTCATAATATTTACCCATTCTTAAATTACTAGCATGGACTTCACATGTCAACCTGCTAATATTTTACTTAGATATTTACGTTAACATTTATAAGTGGTACCAGTCTATAGCTTTTATTATCCAGTTTCAGTTTCAGTTAATTAATTCAATAAAAAGACTGGAAAAAAGCAAAGAATTTGAATCTTTTATTCATTCTCTATGCACTGGAACAACTTAAATAACATTAGAGTTTTCTACTTGGTAATGATTTGGTAGAATTTGCCTATTAAACACTGTGGTCTAATACTTTACTGAAAAAGACAGCCCTTTGAACACTTTACCCTTTTTTTTCTATAAGTTGATTTACTTTAATCTTATGTCTCAAGGTTAGTTTTGATAAATTATCAGCATTATTAATTTTTTTAGCATTATTTCTTTCAGATTTAAATAAATTTTACTTGCATAGTATTAACCAAAGTGTTATCTTACACTATATGTATTCTTTCTTAAAATTTTTGCTTTCTTTTTTCATCTTTGGTCACCGAAAGCCCAATCTACTTAGTTTTAATATTTATAAAAGAATTGGTTCTTGGATTCATAAAATAAGGTTTTTTAAATGTATTTTAGTCTATTGACTTCTGCTTAAGGTTTTTAACATTTTGAGGATATAATTAATTTATTTTTTATTCCTTAGACCTTAATGATGTAGCTATATAAAGGCTCTTGGTATGATCGAGTCCTATTTCAGGGATTCCTCTATAGGTTTCTACACATGATGCTTCATCATTTATATTTTGAAATATTTTATAACTTTAACTTTTTCCTGTGGCAAAAAAAAAAAAAAGTTGTTTTAAAAGATTTTTAAAACTATTCTTTAATTTCTATGGCAGATTTTTATTTTTCTCATAAAAACAGACTGAATCATTGATCTGCCTTAGTTAATTTAGATAGGATTCCATTTTTTTCTTTACTTTATTACTCATGATCTGAGAAAAGTAAATTAAAGTCACCTTAATTATGACATGGGTTTATTCATTTCTCATATACCAAATCTTGTTGGGGTTTGTTTGTAATTAAATGAGAAATTTTTTGAAATATTAATTTAGAAATTGAGTTCATTTCCTGTACAATATTTGATAGAACAGAAATATTTGGTGTTTAGTTCATGTCATCTTATTTTATTAATTCTCTTTTTAATGGAAATGAGATTGACTGAAAGATTTTAATAATTCTCTTTTTAATGGAAATGCAATTGACTGAAAGATTTCATCAGGCAGAATGAGGGGGTCAAAAGTACTTCTAATGGCAAAAAATTTAAAAATTTATGGAGATAGTTATGTGAAGCAGACACCACCACAGCACACCGCCAGTCTTTCAGGTCATCACGTCCCCATGGGGACATAAAGTTGCTATGAATATCACCGGCATGGAGTGAGTATTCCTCTGTGTTTTTAAGAGAAAAGTTTCCCTTTGCCAAGGGCATACAAGCTTAGAAAATTTGGCTCCTTTCCTGCCTGCTCACCAGATACAAGAAGCTGGTACAAGACAGCCTTAGCACATCCTTCAGTGTTTAGTGAGAGGTAAGTAGGCGAAGATCAGTCTCCCGGGTTATCATCCCTCAGTCCAACCAAACCCAAGGCCTGCTTGAAGTTTATTTTGGCAGTCCTCTCAATGATTTCAACCTTGAATTCTGCTTTGTCTAAATTCTTTCCTTCTTTCCTTTTTACTTTCACATTTGCCTGTTACATGTCGATCAATTTTTTTTAATATTTTTAGTCCTTCCTCTGTCACTTTGTTTTAGGTGTCTTTCTTAGAAACAACAAAATATTGAATCATTTTTGTATACCATTCTATTATTTGATATAGAAATATATGCGAATTTGCTGATATAAGAAGTATGATTCATGACATCTTATTTACTATTTAAAACATACTTAACATTTTATTTAACCTATTTTATGATTAGTTTCCCTGCTTTGCTTTTCATTAGTTTTGTCAGCTTAGTCAACTTTCTCTTCATTTTCTCTTTCTCCCTTTTCCTCCTTTTATTTTTACAGTACTTCTATTCACTTTAATTTTACTAACAGACTTAATTAAGCCTATATTACTCCATTACTTTATCAAAATTAAATAATATGGTTTTTCTCTAATATATTTTGCTTACTCTTCCTATCTCCCATAATTTCACTAAGCTAAACCCTTTAGAACCGAGCTTTCTGTTACTAGAGCAGTAAAAGAGAGAAGGAAAGGATTTCTTCCCTTTCCAAAAACATGTAAATCTTAAAAAACAAAATCAGCATTTTTTTAAAACCTAGAAAATGTTTACATAAAGAAAGTTACCAGAAATAGAGAACACAAAATCAGATTATCTAGTCTGGCAAAGCTAAAGGGCTCATGGGAGTGTAGAAACTGGGGCTTCGACACCTTCTTAGGGAGGTTGTCCAGGACACAGGTTCACTGTGCATAATGGGCTGCAATTAGAAAGGACAGCCTTGTTCTGAAATAGAGAATCCAGAACTCTCCCTACTTGCTTGAAGAAGAAAGCTGAATGCTTCGTTCTTCTTAGGGCCATGAGTAAAAATCTGTTAAAATTTAGAAACCCAAGAAGATTCCTCCATTGCAGAGCTTCTCAAACTGTATAAAAACCACCTGAGGGTCTTGCTAATATTCAGGTCTTGATTCAGTAGGGCTCAAGATTCTGCGTTTCTAACAGGGTGTCCACACTTTAAGCTATAAGTGTGAATCTGAATGAATACTACCCTTAGAAAATGGGGACTCCAAATTACTATAAGAGTTAGGCTATAACTGGCAAAACCTGAAGAAACAAATGTAAAACTACCCTACGGGGCACAAAGGACATCCACGGCAAATAATCTTCTTCCAGGTGAATTCTGAGTAAAAAGTACATCACAATAAGGAATCAGTGGTAGGCCTAACAAACGGAAAATGGATATCTCAAGCTGGGCACACTGGCAAATCAAAGAAAACTTCTATGTCAATTAGGATACTTTTGGCTATAAGTAACAGAAAAAAAAATGACTAGTAGTTTATACCATCAGTACAGATTATTTTATATAACAAAAAGTAGGTGTGGCAGGTAAACTCAGCAGAACGGCAGCCACAGGACTGTGCTGCCATCCTCACTTAGTAAGTGGGCTTTTTAACCCTCCAAGTTTTCCTCTAATGCTCACCAAATAACTACCACAATTCCAAGCAATACATCCTCACTTGACAGTGTCCAAAAATAAAAAAGTAGAGAAGGGGCAATCCTCACACATCTCTTTCTTTTCATCAGAAAGGAAGATCTTTCCCAGAAGTCCCTGAAACTACCCTGAAAGTCTCATCTGACATCTCATCAGAGGTTGTTGTACATCCATCTCTATAAGAACCACTGGCACAGCATGACTCTGCTTGGCCTAGACCAGTCATGGTTTATCTTCTGGGGTTAGAGAAAGGTTGGCCTTCTGACTCTAATCCCTTGACATAAATGGCATTCTGTTCTTCACTAAGAAGAGGGGGAATGGATACTGGTAGAGAAACCAACATTGTCTGCCCCGATCTAATGCGCACTTAAAAATTTTCAGTTCCTGCATTTCAAGTCTATTTCGTGAGAGTGGAGTTTTCTCAGGATGACAATAAGAATAAAATCTAGATTTTGGGTGACAGCCACATTCCTATCTAATCCTCCAATATGTCTTTATCATCTTTAAAGTGAGATTTGCATATAATCAACTTATAGCATAAAAACTAAAAAGAATGCCTAAATTGTATATTTTTGGAATAACAGAAAAGGAAAAGATAATATTTTAGAACTTTTTTAAAACAAATGCCGAAGCAAAATGTGATATTGCTTAAATTTTGGATAATCTTTTCTATATATATATACACTACATGACTTCTTTTATCTTTCTGATGAGATAAATTTTTAAAAGATGAATTTAGTAAGAGTATTTTAAGCTTTCACAGCAGTCAGATAACTGTACAAATCATAATGCTTGAGTGTTAATCTAACAAGAAATAAAATTCTGGTGACAAATCATGAGCTTACTAAAGATAATCACTTCATTAAAAGTAAAACGTCCAAGGGGGTTTCCTGCCTTCTACTCTAAGATTTTATAGTTAGAAAGATGATGATAGAGCAATCAATTGATATATAGTAGATAGGCAGACAGACAGACATTGATAGATGATAGATGACTGATTGATTGATTGATTGATTGACAGACAGATGAATTTATATAATGTGTAGTAAAGTATAACAGTAAGAAACAAAGTTAATTTGGCAGATCACAGAGAGGTTTCAGCGGTTTTTGTTTTTTTGTTTGTTTTTCAGAGAAAGTAGTTCTGGAACTAGAATATACTATTAAGAAAAAACAAAATACTTTAGGCTAACTACAATCTTTACCCCCTAAGAGTTGTTTTTTTTTTTTTTTTTTTTTTTTTGCTATATTGTTTCTTCTATTTTATTCAGGGCTGAGTCACATGTTTCTTCTAAAAAGTCAAGAAGCCTCAGAGATAGAACATGATTAAAATAACTCCAAACTCTATTTGCTACTTAAACAAAAATGCAAGGTATTCTCATGCCTTCCCAATTTGATAACCTTCTCGACAGTTCAAATAATTAAGAACAACCATTTTTCTAGCCCTCACAAATAAATAAGTAAAAATAAAAATGCAAATTTAGGCCTGCCTTTGGCATATTGTCGCTTTTGAGCCTCATCATAAATTAAGAGTTGGCTAAATTTCCTTGCTTTGTTGAGGTATATAATAATAAGGAAACAGACCTTCAGATGGGGAAAATAGAACAGGTGGCTGTTGTTTCTAAAGCTGGAATATGTGTAGGCTGTAGATGGAGTTCAAGCAGAGGATGCCACTCGGAATATGAGGTAGGATTTGAGGAAAGCTACAGGGGTTCCTACATATATGGCAATTAGTCAAGAGCATTCATGGAAGGCATGCAGCCATAATTCCATCTTGTCAAGTATCTGTGAGTTTAGCTCTGGGAAAACGTTAAATGAGGTATAACACTTTTTGTCTTTCTGAAAAATTCAAATTTAGGTATTTTCGATTATCACTGTAGTCAAAAAACTAATTAATTATAAATTCATTCTGAATATGGATCCATGCATCATTTAATACTGAAAAGTTCCCTGACTGTAGACAAATATTTGGAGAAATGAAAGAATGCCTCAGATTTATAATACTTTAGTTTTAGAAAGAGTTAAAAATAATAATAAAGCAGAAAGGAGCTACATGCCCATCATCATTGAGCCTCACAACAACCTTGTGAACAAGAGGAAAGTGGAATTCAGAATGGTTAATTCACCAAGGTCAGCTAACTAAAAAGGTTTCAAGTCAGGGACTAGATCTAAACGCTGCTCTTTTGTTTAAAGATCTTCTGACCTCAGGTCTAATGCACTTTCTATTTTACATAACACTACGAAGTTAGTATTTGAACATAACACATTTTGGAGAAGAGTATTCATGACAAAAAGTAAGGCCATAAAAATGGCATCAGAAGTTTCTTTTCCCCAGAGGTAAGTGGGCAAATGAGGAGGGAAGAGTCTTCTTATCTTCTTCTCCATGTCTGTTTCAGAAAGATGATTACCTCTGTTCGAGTTAAAGCAATGAGTGTTATCATTTGTATCATCTCAAATTTCTATACTTTGCATCATCGTATCAGGGTAAATTTAAAACTCATCACTAAGGCCTATGTCTTTGAACACATTTCATATTTTTTTTTAAAAAAAGGAAAACTGCAATAAAAAGTTTATGTTTAAAAAACATTTTTTTTAATATTCAAACTGATGAAGTAATGTCAAAAATTCCAAGAGATGATAATCAAGAATCTTAAAATTGTGTTGATGGTGACACTCTATTTCAGAGATAAATTGGTTGCTAAACTATAAAACATTTAGAACTAAGTCACAGTCCCACTTAGGTATTTCTATTTCACTTCTTTTTTCCTATGCTTGGGGTTCATTAATTGTTTCACACACTGACATAGGCTTTATGCTCAAATAAAAGAGAATTTCAACGAAGAATGTACTATAATCATGTTTATTTCCTGCCTTTCATACTCATAAAACCTACTCTTGACAAAGTCAGGCTCACAATGTCAGGGACACACCTCAAGGATGTCTAGTAGGAGAAGAGGATGGTAGAGTCAGCAAACCCTTTAAAATGATATTTTAAAAGAAAATTAGAAAACATTTTGAAATTGTTTAGAAAAGCAAAGCAGTCTTTCAAAGAGCATAAGCAAATATGGCTGTATCTTCTCAGAGACAGAGGGCACACCTCTCTGGGGTCAATAAAGAGAATGATATAATTTGACCACAGGGCCCAGAAACAACCTGATAAAAGGTGAATCCATTTTCCCCTTGAAGTTCCCTTTACAAGACAACATGCTCTGGTCATCTGGAGAAAAGCAGGGTAACTACATGCTCCTCGAGGTGCAAGCAGACACGTGCCTGTGCTTTATCAAGGACTCAGAGACCTCAGAGAAGCCTGGAGGATCAAGGACGAACTGCAGAGATACCAAGAAGAGGTAGCTAAGTATGGGTCAGTGCACAACAGAGGGTGTTGAAGACTATTGTGAGGCATGACACAAGCCATTAGAAATCATTTTACCTCCTCAAATAAATCAGAGCATTCGATGTTTACTCCCATAGAAAGGGTTATCTCAAACTCTTATTTCAGTTTGCTTTCTAAAAAGGCACAGAAATGAGTAGAACATACCTAGCCTCCTGGATGCTTCTATGTCTGGGGAACTTTACCATCCCTGCTGCTCCTGGCACACTCCTGCAGAGAACATCTGACAACTAAGACCAAGTTCCTTTGACACAGTGAAGTGCAGGGTAACCACCTGCAGAGCCTAAGCCTTTAAATAAAGGAGGTGGAAGAAGAAGAGGAAAAGTCTCAATGTAAAGAAATGTAAAAGCACCCCAAAGATATCACAGGGCTGGGGGAAGAGAGGAGAGGAGGGAAGGGACAGGGTAACAGAGCATGGTACTGGGGAAACAGTGTCCTGGTTTAGGGAGAAGTTGATATATTATGCAGAAATTAGAGTAGGATCATCTGCACTTCATTAAGAGAGAAGGGAGAGGAGTGGTAACCATTATTGGAATGAAAATATACAGAGAGTAGACCCTCCAAATTAAAAGGGGAAAACATGAATGAACAGCATCTTGATAAAACGAAAAATTGAGGGGAAAAAGTGTAAAACATAAAAAATGTTAGATAAGATGAAAACAAATACACTAATAGAGTAGACTGGATTCATGCATTCAAATATACTTTGGTTAAAAAACAAAAACCAGCTACATCCCCGTTTAAAAAAAAAAAAACTCAAAGCAACTTGAAAAATAAAAGGAATGAGAAAAGAGATAATATTAGACAATTATAAACCAAAAGGGAGTATTCTGTTTATCTTAAAATTTTTTAAGAGTTTTTTATTCTTTTATATGATACACTGTTTTCATAGTAATGTTGAACACTTAAAATTGATTTTTACAAAAGGAGACTGTAGAAGAGTGCTTCTCAAAGTGTGATTCCCAAATTTGGGAACTCATTAAAAATGGAAATTCTAGGAAACCCCATCCACATCCCAACACTCACCTATTAAACCACAGATTCTGGAGTTAGGGCCAGAAATTTGTTTTTAACAAGTTATCCTGGTCATTGTGTTTACTTTAGGACTTTCATGAACCTATAGATGTACTTGTGGTTTTAGTCGCCTGGAGCAGCCCTCTGCCAAAGACAATGATCTTGGCTATAGTGAGGAAAAACATACCAGAGGGTAACCGGCAGGAAATGGCAAATAAATTTGAGGGAATATGAGTAAGCCACTAACTACTATCTGCTACAGCTCCCCACACAGACTTTATTTTTTTAACAGTGTTAGAGAGAGAAAATAAAACATTGCAATATTCATCTGTTCAAGAAAATTATCTAAGACTGGGCTAAAGCGGTCTTAGATATGAATCCCTGCTCTGTCATTTATAAATTGAGATATTAGGCATGTGACTTAATTTCTTTAAACTTAAATTCCTTAATCTATAAAATGGTGAAAACAATATTAACTCAGAACATTTTTGTGAGAATTAAATGAGCTAAAGTAATAAAGTATTTAGCATATTGCTAGCACTTAGGCATCTCAAAAAGGGGTAGTTATAATAATAAACGTATGATGACAGCTAGCCCAAACTTATCTTCTCTAAGTTCCTTTTGTTTTGACATTGCAATCTTCATAACGACCTCATGAGGCAAATACCATTATCATCCCTATTTTACAGATGAGTGAAATATGGCATAGAAACACTGTCTGAAGGTTACCAGCTGGTAAGGAAAAGATACAAGATTAATGTTGAGCAGGATGGCTGTAAAGCCTACACAGTAACCACTATACAACAGGTCTTTCCATGATGATGGTAATGACGATTATATGGCGCGTCTCTCATAATCACTGATCAAAACATCCAAACTCTATTATTCCACTTTGTTTCCCACCCATATACCCTTCAAACTTTATTTATAAAGAGTTAACTGCCCACTTGAAATGTAATGAACCAGCAATGCCAGAGTCAGTCAGAGTCAGTTTCAGATTACACAAAAATCCTTCCATTAATACAAAAGACAACTGAAGATTTGTCCTCATAAATTGTCCTTTCATGGATGGTCTATTCAGCCAATGCTTTGGTGCAAATTTGTCCTTAGCACTGCACCATATATTCTTTTACAACTTCTCCTAACTAGCTAAGATGCATCATCTCTCTCCCTTCATACCAAACTTTTCTCATACCAAGACTACCAATTGCTTTTTTAGCATTACCCTTCCATTGCACCCGCCTGACAAATATCTACACTTGAATAAATTCTTCACTCTGCCTACAGCGGTGCTGCCAAGGATTGGTGGGAAATTATCCAAGTATTTTTTGACAATGCATATAAAGCCCTTAGCACATCAGCAAGCACACAGTGAGTGCGCTATTTCACTTATCAATTTTCTTTCATTCTTAATAGTGACTATTTTAGACAGACTCCGCCCTCCTCTCAGCAGATACCTCTGTAATCACTTAAGAATTCCATCGGCTTCTTGCCACCAAACCAGTAGGCTTACTTGCATCCATACCTACAACTGTATAATTTCCCTCACATAAAAGGGATAGCATAGTCCTTTATCCAGTGCTAATTTTCCCACAGATATTTTGTTCTGAATCCCAGACCTTCCTCTTTTCAGGACTTCATTCTTTCAGTCATCCCTTCTTATTCCTATACCTCCTACCTTTTTCTCTTGAAAATATTTAAATATATTTTACTAGTTCTTTGCCCACATTTACTCCTCGACGCACTGAAGATTAGATTTTATTCTCCAATATCCCCTTGAAATTGGTCTTAACAAAAGTCACCAAATATTTTATTAAAAAAAAAAAGCTACCATGTAATCTGGGAATTTATATTGAATTTACCCAAAATAAAGAAAACACAATGATCACAAGATATTCATTGAAATATGTTTCTTAATTCAAATTACATGCCCATTGGTAAGAGACTGGTTAATTAAATTAAAGTATATGTACCTGATTAAAACCTACATAACTTTTAAAAATGAATAATTATGAGTCAATACAGCAACACACCAAAATCCTTCTTAAGCTAACTAACTTTAACAAGAAGAAACGAGTTATTATGAGCATGTTATCATGGCAATAATGGAAAACTTACCATGGAATGAAAAACAAAAGGAAGAAAAGCCACAAATATTGTACTTGGTTTAATGTTTGAGTGTTGGGATTATGATTGATATCTTCCTTTCTATTTGCCAAACTCCCTGTAATGTTGTGACATTATTTTCACAATTAAAAAAAAAGAGATACTTTTTTTCATAGACCAGACAATTCTTACATAAGTTATGACATATCAGTAAACGTGCCAAGTTTTTGCAGCCTTTCTCACATTTAACAAATGTATTAAGGGACTGTGCATCTTTAGCCTGAAGATGTCTTGGGGGGAAATCTTTTCTTCATTTCTAGCTGACATCTCTTAAGATGCTTCTGTTGGCAAAACCCTCTGTTAGGCTTGGGACTAGTCAACAAGTGAATTGAAGCTGACTTTGATTGGCATAAATACCATATTTATCTTCTCAGATATATAATCAGGAGACAGCTGTCTGGCCACACTTGATTACTAGCATATCTAAGGTTAATGTAATATCCAAGTTTGCAATCTTGAGTATTAGAGATAAAATCTGAAACCCTCTGAAACAGCAGGCCTCATTTACTCTGCCCTCATCTCTCACAAAAAGGCTGCAATGCACTTATTCATTAATTAGTAGAGAAAATTTAAAGAAAAATGTATTATATTTATCACTGTAATTAAAGAAGTTTTGTTAAAAGGTATATGCACCATGTGGTATTAGCAACATTTTGATCAATGAAGAAGTTAAGAGGGGCCAAAGAGATTGACTACATTAAATATCGACCCATTAAAAATAAATACAAATAAATAAAGTACATGACACAACATAGCTTTTATACCTAACCAAATTCAGCCTTTTTGTTGTATTTTCTGAATGGATTATGACAGCTGTCCCCAACCTCTTTGGTACCAGGGGCTGATGCTCCGACAAGACTCTAATGCCTGATGATCTGAGGTGGAGCTGAGGTGGTGAGACTAATACAGATGAAACTTTGCTGGTTTGCCCGCCATTCACCTCCTGCTATGCGGCCCTGTTCCTGACAGGTCACAGACAGGTACCAGTCTGTGGCCTGGGGTTTGGGACCCCTGGATTATGGGACAAAGCTGCTCTCAGGGGCTCACATTCCTTGTATGTTACTGTTCTTTTTTTATATCTACCTATGCAAAGGGGGATGCAAAAATCTCACTACTATCTATAGCTCATCATTTTAATCTCAACTCTAGATTAATGTTGCAGTCAAGGGACAGTGTGATGAGCAAAAAATGGTAAATCAGATTTTGCTCTAGCCTTTTCCAAATAAATGTACCCACTGGATGTTCTCATCTACCCCAGTTTTTCCAGTCTGCAGTGCCCCCCACTCCATTCCAACTCTATCATCGTCACTGCTATGATGGGTACGATTTCATATTCCTTCAGTGTGCTGATGGCAGATAAAAACTGAGAGCTCCTGGTGTAAAAGACCAGAAGGATGTAACTCCTTGTACAGCACAGAGCCTAGAGCTTTGTAGACACCAACAATACAGAACTATGTGTGAAGGATGCAAGTTATTAAAGGAGATTCTAAAAGAATCTGAGGAAGATGGCAATTAGATTGAGCTGCTTTAGACGTTAGAACATAGGTGCTTATTCCTTTAGAAGCCTGCTCTATAAAACCATCAGTTGTATGTTTGTTGCAGCCAAAGAGGTAATTGGATGGGTAAGCAGACAAAGAAGTTTGTTGAAAGAATATTAGAGGCTTATCAAATAGATGAGAAGGCTGGGGTTTCAGATAAGAGGCTAAGTTTCCAGGAAAGATGTAGAAAATGTCCAGAACCAGTCTTATGATCATCTGCCATACTGAACTAGATGCTGAAATTTATATGACTTCCAGGAACTTGACTCTACTCCCATCACCATGATCACAGCACCAGTATCACTTCTACGTTAGATTTGAAATTGACCACAAATGCTTTATGCCAGACTCTTTCCTGGAAAACGGATTCGTACTACTCACCTCCCAATCAAAGTCTTGGATAAACGCACCTAATTTATGCAGCCATGGTGACATACTTGTGTCCTATCTGAAAGGGTATTTTCTGGCTTCTACCTTAGTGGGCTCTAACTCACAAGTAAGAAATACTCTAATAATGTAAAATGTACTCAACCGCAGTTGGACAACTAAAGGCATGGCAAAGATTTATTCTATCATTTTACTGTCATTTAACTGTTTTGGTTACTTAATGAAAAAAACTGTTTTGCTTAAAAAAGATGAGCAGAAAAATGACATAGCTCTATAAATTCACCTGTTTCTGAAGGAACTGGTTGCCCTGAGAACAACTATTCCTTGAGTTCTTTCTATGTACCAAACAGTGCGAGGTAATCCACAGACTTACTTAACCCTTACTTAACCCTTACAGCAGCTCCAATCTTACTTAACCCTTACAGCAGCTCCAATAGTTACTTACAGATAAGGTTCAGGGAAGCTAGGTGACTTGCCCAAGGTCACACAGCTAGGAAGAAACAGAGGCAGGAATTCTGACCCAGAATGAGGCCTGAGAGATATTCAGTATTTCATCTGAACCGTCTCCCTCTCCCTCTCCCCGTCCCGGTCCCCCTCCTCTTCCCCTTCCAATCACAAGCTCCATGCTGATATCAGGCACAGAGTGAGACAATTGTCTAGGCAGAGTAAAGCACAGCAAGAAGAAACACATATTAGCAGCATTCAAAGAGATTATTTCAGAATAGCTGTGAAACAAACAGCCATTTTTTTTGCTTATATATTCCCTAAAATAATTTTAAATAACCATCTACCCATCCTATGTTTTCTAAGTTGATATCTAAAATTTTATGTTTAAATAACAAGCATTCAATTTCCAATATATCGTAAAATTAATAATACAAAATAAAAATCTCATTATTTTTTAATGTATCCAAAGGAAACTACATACATAACAATTTTATATACCCACCCAATCATATATTTTATAAACAAGCTACCTGAAATTTTGCCTTTTCCTTTTCTTTTTGAATTTATATTTTCATTTTACTTTTCAAAATTTTATTCTAATAAAATATATTTTATCCTTGAAAATATTTTATTGATCTCTTAGCATGATTTTCTGCACTGAAAGAATCTGTTTATTACTTCAAATTTAAAGTTTATTTTATTCCCAGTGACCCTAAATTTCTAATATTTAAAAAAAGTCTGAATTAAGTTATCATTTATTAGTAATAAAAATTTATTTAAAAACTACACAAATAAGTGTTTTAAATGTTGATATATTATTAAATACATCTACGATTTTATTGTAAATACATGTGTCTTTAGTGAGATAAATAAAATTTTTTACAAATTGTGCACACTTCTATAGGGCAGGTCGTTAGAATGATTCTTAACTGTCTTAAATTGTGCAGTTTCAAGCGGAACTTAATGCCCTTTTCTTTCATATTTGCTCCTTTGGTCCTTATACCTTCTCTGTCTTTTCATAGACCCAGAGTTAAGGAAATCTTATGTTCCTCTCTCATCACTGTCCACTAACATCAAATCAGTTTTCAAGTTCCATCTGTTTGGGGCCTATGCTGACTTTCTCTCTTTTGCTACCTTATTTCTGCCACTACCCTTAATTTCACTGATAGCTACTAACTGGTCTCCCTCTTTTCTTTTTTCTCCCCAGTTAATCTATCTTTGCTACCAAGTCAATCCTACTTGCTCAAAGAAAGCTCAGGTCTGTGACTGTCCTGCTTTAAGACATCATTTTCTCATTACCTAAAAAATTCCTCCCAAGTGCTTAAGCCCAGAACTGCTCACTCAAGGCCAACCACGATGTGGTGTTAATTTTCCTTTCTATTCTTATATATATGAGCAAGTACATGTCCTACTTCTCAAACTCAGGACTCATACATCTAGGGCCATGAAACACTCACTATGCCAAGGGGCATGTGCAGCCACAGGATTGTGGCATGTGGCATCTTCCTGAAAACAATTAAGACATTTTTTATATTAAAACAAATGTACTGGTTTTGTGGAATAAAATGCAAACTTTATATAAATTATTAGGAACAAAAGATTAAGCTTTATTTAAATCCTGCAGCTGGCCCTCTCTGGCTACACTAACAAGTTCCTCTTGGCTCTTGAATGCTGCCTGGGAAGTTTTAAAAATCACCCTTAAATGTGAAAGCTCCTTGATAAACTAACCTCAATAATGAATATCATTATTTAATCATCTTTTACACATCTGCACCACTCATTCTCCCTGCATACACCCTCTACATTCCTGCCTCCTTTGAATGCACCTATGCTGTTCCTTCCCCTAATATTCATCTATTTTATAAACATGCTAAAAATTCTATTTTTCAAGGCTTGGATTTAAAAGTAGACTCTTCCAGGGAGGCTTAGAGAACCACACATCCTCTCCTTTCACTAAGAAGTAATACTCTGCTTCTTCCTCTCAGGTGATACATGTTACATCATCTCCGGTAAGGGATTATTTTAAATAGTAATGTACTTGAGAGCAAGATCTGCATCTAAATAAGTGCCCTGCCCCGATCCTCCAAGAGTGCCTTACATAATATGTGCTTAATAAATAAATGACTGAAGGAATGATAAAGCATCACTTTGTGTCCAGGTATCAATTTACTTTTGCTTTGTTTTATAACCCTATGATCCCTTTTGTTGAGAACATATAAAATATATGCTTGCCTTTACTCACTCAGAGTAGCAGACCATGGCCTATTCTGAGTCACTGAAAAGTGATTCTCCTGGTACAATCTGATATTTAGTTCTAAACCAGAACACTTTCCCAAATCTTTTCATAGTTTAATATAACTAGAAGACTCACTTCAATTGTCAATATGCCAGCTTCAAAAAACCAGCACTTTCAATGGCATTTTTAAAAGGTGACTATATCTAACATAAATAAAATACTGAATTATTTACTAAAGCTTGAGTCATACATGTATAAAAGAGAACATTAGTGTAGAGTGTCTTTGCAGCACAGCTGCTAGGTCACTGTAAAAAATATGGGTCTAACAGATGGAGAGAAACTAGAATTAAACCTGCAGGTATTTCTTGTTCTTTCTCAAGTCATGTTTATTTTAATTAAATTAGGGAAAAGAGAGTCTCATTTCTTAAAGGGAGAAGTCTTAAAGGACTTTCATCTCCCTACCATTTTTTCCCTATAGAATTCTGAATGGGGCAGGGTGAGGTAGGGTAGGGAGAGAAAGCCTGTGGCATTTTATGATTGGAATGAATAAGTTTCAAAAAATATATTTCTTTTTCCAGAAATGTTTAACAGATTATGCTGTATGAGCTGTTAAGACAAAGAGTCTTCAATTTGGAGGTAAAATGTAGAAACATAAAATCAAATTAGGTATCGAACTAATTAGAATCAATTAGTTCTTGCCAATAAATCCCGCATTTGTGTCTGATGCATTATAAACCACGTTATTTTTAAAAGGTAATTATCTAATTATCATAGCAAGATATGAATTTATAGACACTTTGACCCACTTGTGAAAAATGGATTTACAGACACCCATTTCCTCTGATGTCAGGAAACTCAATCTTACCAATTCAACGTAAATTTAGTTCCTTCCAGTTTTAATTCTCTTCCATCTAGATAAACAGCTGTCAGTCCAATATTTCACCTCCCCATTATTCTTTCCTTTCTGCCAGGGTTGGAGATGAGAGGATGACCTACATTTCCAATGGTCCTGAAATTTTCACCGTTGTGAACAATCACTGTTGTGAAGAATCACTTAAATAAAAATACTATATGTCAGAAACTGTTTTAAGTACTCTAAAAATTGCCCATTTTACAGATTTGGAAACTGAAGGACAGAGAGGTTAGTGGCATGCCTAGATCTCACAGCCAGTAAAGATTTAAACCCAGGCTTTGGAAGAGAGGCCTGTTATTCCCTATGGCTGATCGCTGGTCTCATGCCTGCTACACATGCACTCAAACTTCAGAAGCTCCCATTACAGGCCAGTGACAAATTCCACACTCTACATCCTCCTTTCTTTACCTAAAATAAAAAAGCTTGTTAATAAATGGCCACTATGATTTGTGGTTAAAATATAATTTAAGATACTAAAATCTATATAGCTCTTTTCCCCTGACTATATTATTTTTATTATTATTATTATTATTATTTACTAAAGCAAGTAACCTGAATTTGAGGAAATGATAGGATTTCTACATCTCAAGGAATGGTAGATATAGAAATTACCTACTTGCAAATCTTTCTGAATTTTTCTTTTCAAATGCATATGCCATTAAGGAACTTTGAAGTACTGGAAATAGAGGAGAGGTGTCCAGTAGAAGTAGAATAAGAAAATACAACTCAGGAAAAAGAGAACCTGTGTGCTGTTCCTAAAGAGGTAACAAGATTAGAGCGGTATTGCATAATGCTTCAAGTAAGCGGGACCACAGACAACCTGGCAGAGATCTCTAGGATATAAGCAAGGCACAGAAAGAATAGAGCAATACCAGACTTGAAGAGACCATGTGGACAGGAGCAAAAAACATCTCAGCAGTCATCAATGTAGACATTGTATTAGTCTGCTCGAGCTGCTATAACAAAATACCATAAACTGAGTAGCTTAAATAACACAATTATTTCTCAAAGCTCAGAGGCTGGGAAGTACAAAATCAAGGTGCCAGCATAATCATTTCTTGGTGAGAGATTCTCTTCTTGGCTTGCAGACACTGCCTTCTTAGTGTGTCCTCATATGGTGGGTGTGGGGAAGAGATGGAAAGAAAGAAAGAGGAAGAGAGAAGCGAGAGAAAGGGTGAGAAGGAGAGAGGGAGAGATGGAGAGAGAGAGACAGGGTGAGAGAAAGGGAGGGAAGGAGAGAGGGGAAGGGAGAGCATGTGCCTCGTGTCTCTTTCTCTTTTTATAAGGACACAATTCCCATCATGAGGGCCTCTCCTTTATGATCTCATGTCAACCCAATTATCTTCCAAAGACCCCACTTTAAAATGCCACCATGTTGGGGATTAAGGCTTCAACATATGATCTGGTGAAACAAACATTCAGTCTACAACACAGATGTCCCATGATGACAGGCAGGGGGCCACCTTTCTAATACTTTATCTCTGCAAAAGGTCTCAGGTCCCAACTTAGGGAAGAGAGAGAACTTCCAAGAAAAGAAAAAAAAATCAAGCTTCCCATCATCACAGCAGGAAAGGTCCTCAGAATTTGGTTTTTAGTACACTCACTGAAAAATAAAGACATAAAACATTGTGTGGACACTTGAGTGTACAGATTGAGAGTCACCCCTACTACCAATTATTATCACTTTTTAACTTGAAGGTGAGCGTGTGTATATAAATACTAAGAAAACTAAGAAAAAATACTTGGGAAGATGGATCATTTCTAAAGATAAAAGCTCATTTTCTCCAGTATTTACAAAATCACAGCCAATTAGGAAAAGATATCTGAAGAGGTGGATTAGCTTTTTCACACTATCTAGATATCATTTACTATTTAGATTCATGATTAACCAAGTTCTGTGTTAGCGATCTAAAGGGACAATGGGACAATTGCTAAACTCAGAGACAGTTTTAACTCAGTAATCAATATTTACACATCTAGGGGCACTCTGAAGTTGTTTTTGGTTTGGCAAAACTAGTCTCCTTGTAAATGTATTTTTATATTGTGAACTCCCTTCAATGTTGAATGATAAGTAAATTAAATCCAACTGGTTAAGGCACCATTTGGCCTAAACACACAGATGCTAGAACTCTACTGTGTCTGGCAGAGATGGCTGGCTCACTTCTGTAGGATGAGCTCTACGTTGTTCTTTAAACAGGTGTTTCCTGAAAATTAACACCAAGAGTGTCAAAATAAAACCACAATAACAGGTTTAATCAGACACACCAAAAACATACGCAGCAAAACAAACCTAAGCTAACAAATGATAGAAATTGCAAAGCAAGACAGAAAATAAATTCAGGGAAATATTTTAAATATTATTCTTCACACATAACAGAAATGGCAAAACATTTTCTGGCTCCTAACATGATGATGCTTTCAACATCTGGGATCCAACGAAACATCTTCTGAGAATTAGAACAAGGTGTATAATGTTATTTATGTGTGAATTCAGATACTCAAAATATGGCACTTAACCCAAAAGACCATGATGATGCTGTTAGGTCTTGGTCATGACTTAAATTCAGTTAAAATCATCTCACATATTTTGGATCTCGCAATAAATACACAATTCATTGGGGGGGAAGAAGAGGGTGGGGGGATGCTCTCCAAGGTAGTTAGATCAGAATACATGAATGTCTTAGGGTTTCTTATGACTGTGGAGGTTGATTAAGGAAATATGGCTAGATATAGTCAGAAAGACAACACAGACTGGGTATAAGGAGGTAGGCTGGCTACTGCACCTCCTGAGTCAGGCTATGCTGCAGGTCCCAAACTGCATACCTAGGACATAAAAACAATGAGGATTAGCCCTTTTCATTTGTACATACCAAGGCTGTTGCAGATTGAGTGTCCTAGGAAACAGACTCAGAAGGGATTAGTGTGCAGGAAGCTATTAGAGGATCTTTGTGATCAATACTTGTGGGAAGGAAAGGAGCAGAGCTGAGTAAGGGAGAAGATGAGCTGTGATGAGGTCTCAGTGAAAGCCACAGCTGAATTCACAGGAATTTCTGAAGACAGGATTAATTTTGGATCTGTCCCAATTTGGTATGAGAGGCCAGGCCTTTACAAGTATCCCCTTCTCACACTCTGTCCGCATCTGGACCCAGAAAGAATCATGATCTTGGACAAATCAGTGTTCTTCAGCTGAGGCAGGGGTTCTTTGAAGGCGGTTCACACCTGAGTGCTACTGCCATTCCTGTCAATCATGGAGGCCTATCCATGGTCATGAATAACTTTCTTGGTTTTTTAAACTAATTTTACATATTTTAAAAGACTCATCTTTGAATGACTTTTTACAGTCCAGCGTCACCACTTATACAATTTAACCAAATGAGTAACATCCCTGCTTCAGCAAACTAGCCAATCACAGTCTTTGAAGGTGCCCATTTAATATCATCAATACAAAGAAAGCATAATTCCCAATCACAAGCAGCTCTACTTTATTCACTGGAAGTTATCCAAAACGTGTTATTTTTAAAATTACAGCTGACACATGGTATTACATTAGTTTCAAGTGTATAACATAGCAGTTAGACATTTATACACCTTACAAAGTGATCATTACAATAAGTCTAATAACCATCTGTCACCTACATAGTTATTACAGTATTACTCACAATATTCTATGCTATACGTGACATGCCCGTCGACTTATTTTATAATTAGCAGTTTTTTATTTCTTAATCCCCTTCACCTTTTCGGTTATCTTATTAAAAAATATATCTGTATCACTGCCTATCAGAAGATTCACTGAGACTAAATCCCACAAACAATAACCTAGACTATAGGAGAATGAATGCAATAGCTATAGACAGAGGGACCAAGGATCGAAAGATCAAACTTTGTTTCCAAATAGAATTTATTATAAATCAAAAGGAATTAGTATATAATCCCCATCCCCATTTAGGGACAAGAAAAAATGCTGACAAAAATAATCATAAGAATATAAATGTCAGAGGTGTACTTTGGATCCCGGTTTATTACTTCCCTCCACAGACAATAGAACTCTAAATTATTACCCTCAGTTAATCAGCCAGGGTGATACAATTACTGCAAACAAGGAAGAATATTTAAGTAGTCTTTCAGTTCTCTTGCTAGCAAACATATGACTTCTATTAGGCTTTTCACATATTAAGAAAAAAAAGCAACTCTGGGTTTTATTAAAGCAAGTAACCTGTCCTACCTACTTTCAAGAACCTTTGAATGAAAACACTGGATCAGACACATCTATACCCTTTTAGTTTACTTAAGTATCCTTCATGAATCCTTCACAAATAAAATAACCTATTTAGTTAGCTGTTATCAGAAAAAAAATCTTTGAACATGTATTAATCTAAGAATTTTCTCAGCCAATCCAGTTCTGAATTAAGTATTGATGAAGACTCATTAAAATAATGGTAAATGTTTAAATAAAAAAATTCAAGTTTCATTTCACTCCTTGGTCCCCAGGCTCTAAATATTGCAAGGATGGAAAGAGTTTATGCATCGACCTGAAGATAAAAAGGACAATGGAAACAGGCAGAAATGACATGTTTTGTTCGAATTGCTTCAATTAAAGTTAGACCCTATGCCCAGAGGTTCAGCAGCTTTGCTCCCCGTTATAAAAATGTCTTTCTTTTGACATCAGCATTTTGTTTCCTAGCAGAAGCATTCCGCTGAGATTTGATGCATCTCATCAACACCATTTCATCTCCTATGTTAAACGTGCTATTAGGAAAGGTTCGCAGTATCTGAAAACTGGAAGGGGCTGTGCACAGGCTATTCCAGCAGCTTAGCTATTGCACTGGCATATCTCCAGCTTCTCTGCTAAATACATAATTAAATCTCACGGTCGACATGGTGCGATTCATTCCCATAAAGTGTGAAAACAAACAACTGTGCATGCGCTGTCCCCAATTTCAAATTCAAAACAAAAATATCCTGGAATCTTCTATTTCCCTTAAGTTCCAAATGTAATTAGACCGTTTTTAAAGACAAGTAGTCTTCCAGTTTCTACGTGTTAAATCCAATCTGTCAGTTACAAATAGGAGGGGGGGTGGGTAGGATAAACGACTGCAAATGTAACATCTTGGTTTTCTCTCTTTATAATCAAGTGCTCAAATTGACTTTTTTTTTCCCCTAGAATTACCAAAATGTCATTGCTCTCTCATGCAGAGCCTTTGTTTATTTACCAGTTTACAGGCAAGAGTAAATGTTCACAAGTAAGTAATCAGACCTTCCGAGCGCTGTTGACTAATGCAAACTTACGAACTGCAGCACTGTTACAAGGGGCAGCCATGATGCTGGCTTTGGCTCCACTCCATAGCCATAAGTCACGAGGACTCTAAAGGAGATGCCCAGTACCTCTCCACAGATATCACCACCGAGTTCTTCTGGAGGGCAACAATTCTTTTCATTCTTCCAAATAAACTTCACATATAATGAACTAGATTCTTCTGGCTGCTTCTTAGAAGAAATTTAGTAAAAGAGAAGCTAGAGTAAAATTTCCAATCCACAAATAGGTGTTTACAGTATAGCTGTGTCAGTAGAGCTCAGAATAAATCAGTAAATATTTCTGGAAGGGAGGAAAGTCATGAGTACATTTTCAATCTCATTAAATATTAATTTTGTGGCACAAGTCTAAAATTAATAAATCAAGTAACCTGAATATAGATTTGAGCTAATATATAAAAACAAATTAATGAAGTTAAGTAGATTTTATACAAATGTGTTTCATCTATAAATATGGCACATATATACAACTTTCCAATAACCAACAATTTTCTATCACATTAAGTTCTCCATTTTTCATGTCTGGTTCTATTCTACTATACTTTGATACTTGTTTATGCTATATTAAATGTATATTTTATATAAATATATTTATACTTACAATATATTATTATTAAATAGTATGCATATATATACTTTCTTATACTATATATACTTTATGCTTTTTCCTTACTACATAACTTATTTTCTCAAACGTAGTATATGTACTCCTGACTCTGTATAATTCTGCTAATTTTGTTCCCTCAGCTGGGAATGCTATTCCACAAACTGTCAAAACACCTCCCTGGTATTTCAGAGCCCAATTCAAATGCCAATGATAGTAAATATTTGTCATCTCATAACCCCTCAAAGTATTTTGTTTCTCAATTTGTATTGGTATAATTTTTTTTGATATATTGATATGTGCACTGGTATAAATTTTTTCTCTTCACCTATAAAATTATGAAAAGTGATGATGAGAATTATGTATCACTCATTTTTTTACTCTTTTTCAAAGTCAATAGCAGAATTTTAAAGACAGTCCCTACTCAAAAAAAGTACTGGCTGAACAAAGAAATGAATGGGCTAATATCTCTAGCATGTTCATTGTAGAAAATATTTTTAAATGCAGGGGAGCAAAATAACATTTAAAAATATCCGCAATCCATGAGAATACTGTATATGGTTCCTGTCATATGGACAAATAACACATTCATTTTTGTATCTGTGAAAATATTATTTGTCTATATTATAACCTATTTACTTAACACTACCATATAGCATGACTGAATGTGTCATTATGACTTTTTTCTATATATATTTTACATGACATTTTACAGATACAACATAATTTAGATAACCTTCTACTGTTAAATATTTTGATTTTCATTTTTGTCTTCATCTTTCCTATCTTCAAACATGTTTGGTAATATTAAGAAAATTCAACTGAGTAAATTCTAAAGATCTTATTGGCTTTAGTTAATGATTCCTAGCAGAGAGAAAGGAGCTTGGAGGAGCTGTGCAAAATGAAAGACTTTTATGGGTAGAAGAGAGCAGGAATAAGAAAGTTGTACTAGGCAAAAAGTGGATTGGTTATTGCAAGTTCACTTTCCTTTAGCAGGTGGCAGAAGTCTATCAGGCAGATTACATAAGTAGTGTTGATAATGCAATTCCTCGTTGACTGGTTTAAGATTCCACTTCTGGGAGAGTCAAAACTGTAATTATGTCGCAGTTTGGTGATGTGGAGCTTAGCATAAGTGCCTCCATTTTGGACCTGTTGTCCTATTTTTAACAATAATATAAATAATTCTCCACATCACATGGTCTCTCACATAGCCTCCCATACTAACAGGTCTGCCTATTTTCACTCTTGGTCTTCTCTAGACTATTCACAATTGAGCACACAGACCAATCATGTCACTTGTCAAATCATGTCCCCAATCTACTCAAATCATCCAATATCTTCCTGTTTTAGTCAGAGTAAAAGCCAAAGTCCTAGTAAGTAGATGACGCTACTTACTAGCTCTCCTACTCTTCCCTCTCATTATTATTCTGATCAAATTTATTATTTTCCCCTCTCCCACCTTGCTTCACATATGCTGGTCTCCTTGCGATCCCTCAAATATACCAGCTCTTCCACATCAGGACCTTTGTACCTGTTCTTCCGCCAACATGTTCCGCCCCCCATTCCCCCGCAGACTTAGCTAAATAAAAATTTTCTCCTGTGAACTCCATTGCATTTTGTTTGTGTTAATGCAAATAAAGTATATTCGCTCTCTCCTCTCTTTCACATCTTTACTGAAATAGCAACTTCTCAGTGAGGCCTTAAAATCACAGTCCCTCTCAAACCCCACTGTATCTTTTCCATAGACTTTTTACCTTACACATTCAATTTCTTTAATGTCTTTCTCCCCCAACTGTGGACTCTATTTCATAAGAGAGTCCCCAGCTCCTAAAATTATGTATCTGACACATAATTGGTACTTAATAACATTTATTTAATAAGTGGATATGATAACTAGACTAGCTAAATCTTGCCTATATTCAAGATTATTTCTTCTTAATTGCTCTTATATCAACTAAACTATTTATAATCAAAATAAACTGAGGCTTGTCCTACCATCTCTGAAAAAAATCTGGATTCTTTGGCAGTTCTTTGGCACACTGAATGTCACAGCTAGCAGACGATTTGCAAGTGCACCTATACACTTCTGCCCCAACCCGTTGTGTTGTATGTTAATAACAATCAGTTGTGTTTGTTCTCAAACTCGTTTGCATTTGTTGCACTTGTTATGATTATAGAAATTAAATATTCATATGCCAATAGACTTTGTCATTATGAAAATGCCATTGACGGTTTTAGTAAGACCCAATATAGACAAGTTGCTACAAAAAAAAAAAAAAAAAAAAGATGCAAAGGTAACAAAATATTTGTAAAATAACTATAAAAATATAGAAAGAGGTTGCACTCACTGCTTTAAAAATGTTTTAAGTACTTAACATTCCCGCCACTCCCCCCCAAAAATACCTAGAAATTATACATGGTTCAATGCGGTGGTGATTTATGTAAGAAAAAGAAAGCACAGGGAACTTTAATCAAAAATATATGCAAATAAAAGAACTTAGCCCATGTCAAAATGTACATTTATGTATTTAAAGTTAAAATGTGAAAGCAAAGTTATACACAGATACCAATATAGATATATACATAGAAATAGGTGTACTTTTTAAAAATAGTCACTTTTATTGTCTGACTCACCACCAGTATTAATAGTAATGATAAATTTATATAAACTTTCTGCCTCTCAGTTTTCCTATCAACAAAATGGAGAAAATACAAGGTGTGTTGCCTACAAAGAAGATCTAGTGTGAGAATAAAATAAAGTTACACATCACAAAGTGCCCCCCCAAAGCTATTAAAGATGTGAACTGCTGTTATAATTAAATGGATTTAAGGAAAAACTGAAAGTAATAAAAGACACCTTTACATCCTCATTCCCCTTAGACATATTCTTTTCTGGAATTATCAAGGCATTTTCACATAATACTCTTCTAAACTTGAAAATTCAAATGCATCAGACATTCCAAGCATAACTGGAACAAATTCAAATGAACATCAGATTTCCATTTAAATCCAATTTTACTCACTTTCTCTTTTCTCTGTTTCAAGTCTCAGAACACTCTTTCCTCTTATAACTGAGCTCATCTCTCAAGAGTCAAGGAACTCAGCTGGGTCAGCTTCCTACCTGGGGCAGCAGCTATCTTCAAGGGGCTTTGCCTGTGCCTGCATACCAAGGAGATTCCCAGAGCAGAGCCCCGGCAGTTGACTGAGATGAGTCCCGCAGTGCTCCTGAATATAAATGACCTGAAACAATAGGACTGTGATAAGGAAGGGGCCCAGGTTTCCTTAAGTCCAACCATGCTAACTTTTCCATCCATCACCTGATCTGAACAGGTGGCGATCAGACCCTACCTGGCTAGGTAGCAGCTCTGCCATCCTTCTATGTGTGAGAACCAGCTCATTAACAGTGTGAAAATGAAGCCGTATCATGTATTTAGGTTCTGATTTGAGAAAATGGAAAGAGTTCTACGATTTTCCCAAAGAGGAGAAGGAACAGAATTAGTGGGCAGGGCATGGATTTTGGGTTCAAATCTTTACTACTCAGCTGTTGTGATTTTGTCCAAATTATTTAAATTCTCTTAGTCTGTTTCCTCATTTCTATAATAATGCACAAAAATTCTACCTCAGAGTGAGGGACTTTATTTTGTTTTGTTCTTACTAATTAAAAATAACATTTAAAACATCCATTTGCCAGGATGTATAAAGTGAGTAGATATTTATTATTGTTATTTTTTAAACTTTACAATTTAAAAGTAAGACAGACTTGGCTCATTTCAGACTTAATATGGAGAAGTTTCTCTTCTTTCAAATAAAAAGTAAAGATGTTTGTGTAAATTGAAGAAAGCTTTGTTCATTCTCTTTTCACACACTATCACAAGTAGGGTTCACTTACATATGGGTGCAGCACCCCTCCTGCCAGTATCAGGTAAGCAGAATGCAGCTGTTTCAAAATATTTTTAATATTTAATAATAGAACAGCAACAAACATGAGTGATAGCCACACAAATTAAATGTTCTCAACCTTAACTCTGTTCTCAGCATTCCACAAGCCCCAGATGTTCAATTCGGTCTCACAGGGTTTCTTTTCTAGTTCTTTCTTTGGACTAAAGACATTTAAATGAAGAAAGATATGAATAAAACAATCCCTAAAAAGTATTTCTAAACATAACATATTTCGTGTATTATAAATAACATCCTTTCTAATAATTTTAATAGAATATTTTTAACTGATGTATGTGTTTTCAAATTACCTCTAAATAGATATCATGAAATTAATTTAAAAAATAGAAACAAATCATTATAATTATATAGTTAGCATATACAATGCCGTAATTATATACATAATCTTGACAGATGTTTTCTAAGAAACTTTAAAAATATTATCTGCTAAGAAAAAGGTATTCGCCTACTATTTTAAAATAACTTATTGAATACAAAAACTCATTAATTACCTTTCTTCCAGAGACAAAAATGGTTTCCAAAAATGTTTTACAAGAAGAAGAAATATCTTTTTTTTGGACTAGAAGTTTAAATTAAAAAAGACTTAAGCAAATCATATACCAAATTTAAAAAAAAAATAGTTGATCCAAAGGACTTAAATATTTTGCATCTGATATTTAGTAGACTAAGCTGAAGATAATCATTTCTCATTATCTTTATCAGAAACTTCAGAAGGCCCAGACACTGCTAAACTAAGTTGTGGTCATCCCTTCAGGAGAACTTGTCTATTGTCAAATTCTCAAATCCTTCCAACCCCTCTAGGTTCATAAATTCCCTCCATGACACATTCTCTTTTGTACCTAGTTTGTTGAGAATCTTGTTAGCAGCTTTGCTAGAAAACATGTCTTGTGTCTACCCTTGGAAGACACAAGAGGACATTCAATAAATATTCTATAAAGTAAATGATATCTAAAAAGAAACTAAAGACTTTTAGGAAATAGAATTTTTAAACATTGTATCAAAGCATTCTTACATTTTGAACAACGAAGTACTCAGATACCAAGTAATGTTAACCGTAAAGCTAAAGTGAAGAACATTAATCCTCTAGAAGAAATTTACAACTACCTTCCAGGTCTAGCAATTAAAATGCCTTTCAATAATTTTGTATAATTCTGTAGACAAATTTTCAAACTTTCTTTTAACAGCTATAGGATTGCTTCAGAGTAAAGATACAATCAGCCATGAATCTTCTAAAGGATAAAGCTAAACTGATTTTTTAAACTGCTGTTTTCCGGGAAATACTACTGAGTAAAATGGAGTGGCTGGCACATCTAATTGCAGCCTGGACCTTAAAGACCACTGCATCATCACTAAGCAGTAAGATACAATGTGTTTAGAGAAAATTATTGTATTCCTTCAGTATACACACATTAAAGACTTAGAGAACTCAGCCTAGCTGAATGCATTAATATCACCTAGTCTCAGAAACCGACATTGCATACAAATTTTTAGGGTACAATTTACAGGTAAAACTAGTGAAAGTGTAAAGAATGTTATTTACTTTCCCTACTCATTTCAAATTAATTTATCTTTAAGAGAAGCAAAATTATTTTTTAATTCATAAAGCCCTTATTTTGAGGACTTTATGTGTGCTAAATTTCTTCAACTAGACATGATCTGAATGATTTAGACTATTATCTATTCTGTTAAGATCCAGCTCAAATACCATTTCCTTCAAAAAGTTTATTCTGAAAGAAGTCATCTCTATCCCCATATAATACTTTCTATATCTCTCTTTTGCATGGTATTATCACTTGCTAACTGAGTACGTAGAACTTGCTGTCCATTAAAGATCAAATATACACAAAGATAAAGCGGTAATAAAATTATACTGAAAGTAAACATTTCAGTTTAAATACACATTTTTAGTAATATACAGAAAAGCATTAGGTAGCTATACAGCAGCAACATTAGATGCTTGAATTTATCTCAAAATAGATAAGTATTGCTGTTTTTAAGAGTCCAAGGCAAAAGTCCACAAGCTTGCAGTGCAAGTATTCGATTCCTTAGTTCTCTCAGTGTTCAAAAATCCCACAAGACAATAAACTTCATAAAGAATAACATAATTTTTTTAAATACCATTGGATACCCAATATCTTGTACAGAGCCAAGTAACAGATGCAAAACTGATTTTTACTTTATAAAGTAATATTTATAAAGTAATTATAAAATATCATATTATCTCATTTAAACTTTAAAACCACAATCTCCAGGAGAGATTATTTTCGTCATCATTTTATAGACAAAGCAACAGAAATAAAGAAGTTAAGTAACTTGTTTGAGAAAATGCAGACAAGAGGAGATTCAACGCAAGTCTTCCTGGCTCTAAACCTTGCTTTAAACTACTCCACTATGCTTATTATAATGATTAGCACTTCCTTTTTTTTTTCTGTGTATTAGTTATATGAAAGCAGGAGACAGGCCTTTAAAACCCTATTCTATGGGAGCTTACATGTTGTAAACATCAGTAAATATTGCTAAATTAATGTTTGAATTAATGCATCAATCAACTTTAACGCATTCGTTAACAAATTTACTCGTATCATATAGAAAATATTTAAAATAATATTTGATGAGCTCAAACTCTGTGCCAGATTTTATTTTTAATTACACTTATTTTGAGACCACTGTAGATTTACACACAATTGTAAGAAATTATAGAAAGATTCTTTTACCCACTACCCCGTTTCTCACAATGTAACCTCTTGCAAAACCATAGGGTAATGTCACAACCAGGATACTGACATTGATATAGTCAAGATATAGTACCTGGATGGAGGGCCCCTGGTGTTGCTATTTTGAGTTTCTGGTATTACTATTTTGTTATAAAAAATAGCCACGCACAGACACTGCTACCACTACCAAAAAGATTCATCCAAATTGTCGCATGTATTAAGAGCTCATTCCTGTTTATTACTGAGTAGTATTCTATGGTATAGGTTTATTAGTTTGTTTTACTATCTGGGTTTGTACTAAGCACGTCTTTTTTATAATGTCTGGACATCCAGGGGCCTATGAATGCTGGGTAAACTGCTCCCAAACCCCCAGGACTAGCCAATTCCGAGAAACAGTAAACATCCACCAACCCATACCCCCACAGTCACGCCTTCGCTACTGGCCTCTTAAAAAGCTACCCAATATTCCCCCGCCCTAACTGCCCCAGGGCCATGAATTAAAAACTCTAGGCATCCCCTTCATCCCAGAGCCTGCTGAAATGATTCAAATTAGCCAATCCTAAACCTGTTTGCCCTGCCTCTCCTGTTCCTTCTTGCAGAAACAACTATAGAGACTCTTGGTCTTATTTCCTTCCCACTCTCTCTGCCTCCTGACAAACCCTAGGAGTCTCAAGCAGGTGATCCCTCTTCTCACGACCTCTGAATTCTTCCAGACCCCCGGCTACCCTGAACCACTCGACAAACTCATGCGCTGTACTCACCTGTTCAGCAGGCCCTGGGCATCACGGGCGCTCCATGCCTGTAAGTCCATGGCCTGGCCGAACTGCCTGGATATCTTCCTATGCAGAGGGGCCTGCCCCCAGAAATACGACAGGATACTGCTGCTTCAAATGGGGCAACAATTTCCCATTCATTCAGTCGCGCTGCTGATGGGAATCCGGCCCCCTACAGGAACCAGGGCTCCCAGGTGTCTGTTATTACAGGACAACCCAGGACCACCAAGCAAGGCTTCAGAGTTCCTGTGATATCTGGCTTCAGGGTGAGTAGGGGCCTTCCTGCAGGTGCAGTCTTGGACACTGGCAGATGCCTTGCTTCCCCCAAGAGCCCGCTATAGAGACAGCCTCTCTCGAAACGGGTTCTGGCACGGTACTGGTCCCTCTGGCCCATATTTCTCCCCTCATTCCGGGGTACTGCTCAGGACCCGCATGCGCAGTTCACAGTTCGCGCTCCTGCACCAAGCCCACAGTGGCCACTACTTCTCCAGCAACCCCGCCTCTCGGGTATCTCTTAATGGAGGCTACACCGGGCCGGTGTAGCCCAGCCCCGCTGTGGCAAGATTTTCAAGTTCCCTCCAGGTCTGCCTTTAGAGACAATAGGCTCCATTGGTTAGGTTCCTGCGTGGAATTAGATGCCCTGGGCGCCTAGAAACCCGAGCTAGTGAGCCTTCCTCTCATGACCTTTGAACTCCTCAGATCCCTGGCTACCCTGAACCTCAGAGCACAGAGCATGCGCAGTACTCATTCAGCAAGACTGGGCTGCCCTGGCACTCCAGTACTATGGGTCCATGGACCGGCCTAAGTCACTTGGATATTCTGGGTGGAGAGGAACCCACACCCCCGTCACAGTGCGATCCGATACTGAGGCTGCCAAGGCGTACCTGTATGGCATGGTATGCTCCTTCCTCCTGGGAACTGTGAGTAACAAATTATCTTATGATAGTAGTTATCTCCTGATCTGTTGGCTACACCTTACCTGAATAACAAAAATCTACATTTTAAAACAAGGTCGTTTTAATTTGGGGCCATTATCGATGAAGTTTCTATGAACATTTGTATATCGGTTTTAGTGTGAAGGTAAGTTTCCATTTTTCTGGGATAAATGCCTAGGAGTGTAATTTCTGGGTCACATGGCAGTAGTATATCCAGACTCTCTTTTAAGTGCTTACATAATTCTCACAGCAACTCCATGACATTAGTGTTATTATTTTTCCCATTTGACAAATGATAGAATTGAGGCACAGAGGTCAGTAACTTACTTAAAATGTTACGGCTAGTAATTAGCAGAGTTCAAGAAGTCAAACCCAGGCAAAGTATATATAGTTTCCAACGCTACCAATAAAATTAAACATTTTACGTTGTGGTGTAATATGCTAATTGTTACCACCATGAGGATACTATATCCCTTACCAACATCTCTTAGTTAACATGGAAAAAAACCCTACATATCTTAGGAAAACTTAAGGCTCTCATGCAGGCCATTTGCATCTCAGGAATACAACATGATAGCTTATAGAATAAATTTGGACAGTTTATGTAAATATTTTGCCCATTCTTCTTATTGCAATTTTTAAGTTCCCTTGCCATATTCATAATAATCCTGTAATGAATGCAAGGGCATTATCCGTAAAGAAGAGACAAGTGGAGGTATTTGTCCTCATGGAGTGAGTGCTCTTATCAGTCTCTTAGTATTTATGGGAACAAAAGTAAGGACAGAACACCTCAAGGCAAATTTAAAATATCTTCTGAACAGAGGCCATGCTCTTTTTTTGTAGATTGGTTATACCTCTCCTGCCCTTTAAAAATATTCTTAAATTATCAACTACTTCTGGCAATATAAAAATTTAAGGTAATAAGACAATGAAAACACATAAATCCTCTACCATCTCCTATTGGGAGTGTAAAATAAAACGAAATGTAAAACGTTACATTTCGACTGGACTGAAGACCATTATAGATACCTAAACAATCCCACTCTTCTTTCCTTAATTTTGAGTTTATCATTCTCACATGTATTTTTATTCTTGTTACATATACATGTGTGTGTGTATGTACCCTCAGACAATAAAAGTGTTTTTATATAAGTATTATTTTTTACATACATGGCTTCCTTCTGTCTATATGCTTCTACAACTTACTTTTTTCACTCAAAATTATATTTTTAAGTTTTATTCATATTGGTTCCTTGGCTCTACTTTTTTCATTCACTGCTAAACAATGTTACATTGTATTATTACACTTCAGTGTATTGATCTATTATTTTTGGACACTTAGATTGTTTTTTATTTTTGCTGTTACAAATAATGTTTCAATAAACGTTTATGTATAACTGATTGAGCCAATGTGCAAGAGTATCTTAAGGATATATTCCTCATAATTGTTATTGCTAAATCATAGGTATACATCTATTCAGTTTTACCATGGATATCCTTTGGGATCCTAGCAAGAATCAGATGCCACATTCAAACTGGAAAATTTAAGGAGGATTTAATAAAAATTATTTAATATGCATTGCCAATATTTAGAGACACAAGAAATAGTGCAGTATCCCAGAATTAGCAAGAGCAGAAAGCTATGACCACTCTTAAGCCTCAAGTAGCAAGGAGGAGGAAGCAGTTACAAGAATCTGGAAAGTACACCTCTGTGGAGAGAGCTGTCTGACCAGATCTGTGATTTAAGGCAGGGGTCCCCAAACCCTAAGCTGTGGACCGGTACCAGTCAGAGGCCTGTTAGGAACTGAGCTACACAGCAGGAGGTGAACATCAGGAAAGCGAGCAAAGTTTCATCTGTATTTGTAGCCTCTTCCCAGTGCTAACACCACTGCCTCAGCTCCACCTCAGATAATCAGGCATTAGATTCTTATAGATGCAGTGATCCCTCGTGCCAAAAAAAATGGGGACCACTTGTTTAAGGGATAGGGCAAAGCAAATACACGTGAGAGAGGCAAGAAAATAAATACCATGAACTCACTTCCCTCTCATCTTTCAACTTCCAGTTGAACCCAACTGGAAGCCAAAAGACTAAGAGTCTTTTGTAGTAAGGTCTGCTTCTTAGGGCAAAAAGCTGGGCAAAGAAAGATAGAGAATGGATCTGAAAGAATAACCAGAAAGTACCCAGCATAATAAGTGCAGCAAAATTTCTTTATGAAATGATTGTATTATTTTACACTCCCAATAGGAGTATATGAGATTCCAAATCCTCATCAATGCTTTACTTGTAGTCATTTTACTTTTTGCTAATCTGATAAATGTGCAATGATATACTATTTAAATATGCATTATCCTGATGTCTTTTGTAGATGAACATCTTTTTTTATGCTTATTAACTAATAGTATTTCCTACTCTGTGAATTTCTTCCTCAAATATTTTGCCCTTTTTTTTTTTTTAAGTTAAATATCCTTTTTTAAAACATAACTCCCATGACTTCTTCCAGGTTTTTCTCTACTTCAGTTTGAATGAATAATAGTCCATTTTTTATTCTCCCAAATATACTTAGTTCAACCTCTGGCATTCCCCAGTGGTACCTGCATAACTTCTACATATTATCCATGTTTCTGGGTGCTCATGGCAGGATCTGAGCACTACGTGTTAGTTAGCTAAAGTGATCCCGTTAACATAGCAATTCCATCCATGTCCCAAATCAATGAGAACTAATGAGAACAAAAATGAGAACTGATGTGTGCTTTAACTCAAATGTATATTCTCTCCAAAAAAAGTGTACTCTTTTCCATTAAGGAAATAAAAAATCTATTTGAGAGAACAGAAGGAGGAGGATGTAGAGGAGGAGAAATGGAGAACTTTAAACACTTCCATTGAGAGAGAAAGACATATTGTTTCCCACTGGCCACAACCTTATTGGTACTCACCAACTAGGGACTGTTTTTTTTTTTTCTTGAGAGATTTTCATTTAAATAATCAAATAGATAAGCTGTAAAGTACAGAGATGAAAAGGAGTAGTTAACACCTTGAGTGAGGAGTTCTTAGATAGCAATACAAGAAACTAGTTTGGCTGCATAAAACATGTTCTTGTTTCTTCTACAATTGAGCAGTGATTCTCAGGGTGTCGAATAATAACTGTGAAATAATTGAAGAAAAAGTATGAAAACAAAAACTGCTTATATTTTAGTTTGAGCCAGTTGAAATAAACATATATTGATGTTTTAAGAAAACTGATCATAGGAAAATCTAATCAAAGATTTGACTAACGTTAAAAGATAACAGCCTCTAAAATTATTTTTGACTTAGTTTTTACTCTCCCTTTGGATCCTGTGTGAATGGAGAGCTGCCAGCTCACCAGGAAAAATTATAATAATTTATGAAGTTCACATATAACTTAGTGACTTGTTATATTCTAATGTTTGGTTTTCTTTTTCATTAGATTGAAAAATATAATGATTTTCTCCCAATGAAAATTTTTTACCAGAAAAATATGCTGTGTTTCAGACTATTTTAAAAGAGCTATTTGCCCTACAAGCATCGCCATGTTATATATTTTAAATGTCAATGCTATAATTAAAGCCATAGAGTGAAAATTTTTATCATAGAGTAATATAGCTGTAATTAAAAATAAAAGCTATGAAACAGTTGATACAGCTGAAGCATCTAATGCAGCTAAAGCATCTTTAGAGGGAAATTTATATCTTTAATTGCCTAGAGAAGAAAAGAAGATGTAAAGTCTATGTTTATATCTTAAGAAATGAGAAAATTAAAAACAGATTAAATTCAAAACAAATAGAACAGTCTACGGCCATGCCACCTTGAACAAGCCTAATTCTGTCTGATCTCGGAAGCTAAGCAGAGTCAGGCCTGGTTAGTACTTGGATGGGAGACCACCTAAGAAGACCAGGTGCTGTAGGCATAAAAAAAATTATAATAATAATGATAATAAAATAAAAATAAAGTGAATTTGTTAAAAAAAAACAAATAGAACAGAACTGGAGAAAATAAAAATAAAAACAGAAATAGTAAAATAGTAAACAATATATAAAATTAATAAAGTTAACAGTTGGTTTCTTTAAAAAAAAACTAATAAAATTGACAAAAATCTTTGTAAGATTAATCAGGGAAAAGAGAAAAAGCACAGATTTCCAATACCAACATTTAATGAAATATCGTAACTATAGATTCTATAGACCTTAAAAAGATTATAAAGGATACCAACAAATTCCTTGGAAATGGGAGAAAATATTTATGCTTCATATATGTATAACTTGAATCTAGAATATATAAAGAACTCCTACAACTCATTAGAGAAAACCTCTCCCTGTACACACCAATAAAAAATGGAAAAAATGGCTTGAATAGACACTTCTGAAAATATGTGAAGGGACAATACACATATGAAAAGTGGTCAATATCATTTTTCACCATGGAAATTCAAATTAATTAGATGACACTCCAGTACCACTAGAAAGCTAAAAAGAAAAAGACAACACTGATTGTTGGTGAAGATGAGGGGTAACCAGATGCTCACATATTTCTGATGAGAGAGCAAAATAAGTAGAATTGCTTTGGAAATCTAGCACTTTCTTAGAAAGTAAACATATATCTACCTTACGAATCTTAGCTTTATATCTAGACAAACGAAAACATATATTCGCAAAAAGCTTTGTTCAACGATGTTCATAGGAGCTTCTGTTTTTGTTATAATAACCAAAACTGGAAACAGCCTGGTTTCCATCAATAGGAGAACTAACAATTAGTGATATATTCATACAATGGAAAAACTACTCAGCAATAAAAATGAACAACTACTGATATATGCAACTACATGGATGAGTCTCACAAAACATTTTGCTGAATGAGAAAAGCCTCATATAAAGTAGTGCATACTTTATGATTCAATCTATATGAAAAGCTAGGAAAAGCAAAACTGTAATTAGAATTGTTAAAAACAAGACAACAGGCCCCAAATGGAGTCACTTATGCTAAGTCCTACATCACCAAACTAAGACATAACTTAATTACAGTTTCAACTTTCCCAGAAATGGAATCTTAAACCAGTTAATGAGGAATCACCTGATCAGCACTAGTTAGGTAATCTGCCTGATAAACCCCTGCCATCCCTAAAGGAAACCAACCCACTTTTTGCCTAGTACAACTTTCTTGTTCCTACTCCTTTCTGCCAATAAAAGTCTTTCATTTTGTACAGCTCCTTGGATCATCTTTCTATCTGCTAGAGTGGATACAGCACAATTCTTGAAACATTGAATAAAACCAATAAGAGGTTTAAATTTTACTCAGCGGAATTTTCTTTTTTATCAGCTTGGTGGCAGTAATGGGAGCCAAAGGAGACATCTGCTAGCCCCAGAAACAACAGGAAATGTAGGTATTGGTACCCACAAACCTTTTGAATTCTCTTTCTCATCGTTTCCAAGAGCCATGGGTAAGTTTCTCTTGGATCTCTCTTTGATTTGAGCTCCCAATCTAATTGGCTTTCCAGTCCAGGCTAATGGGTCAGTCTAGGCTGACAGGAGGCTCTAATGGTACTTAGCCCTTGGTTAGTTTGCAGTCCCAGTATAGAGCTTATCAGGTCAGCTTGACCTGTCAGATGGTTCCACCTAGAGCCCAAGTCCTCAGCCTTGGTTCAGTTGGCAGTCCCATTTGTTGGGGTCTGCTGGTTTAGTCTGCAGTCCCCATTGGTTAAGGTATGCTGATTTAGTTTGTACTTCTATTTTGTGAACTGCATGTGGTGTGCACCTTCTCTTGGCAAGTCCACAGTGCCATCTCTTTGGTTACTGCTGATGTGCACAATTCCATATCCTTGGTTACTGTTGGTTCTGTTAATGTGCACATGAGGGAAAGAAATGATAGATCTGTTATTAATGAGAATCTCAGAAGCCAAAGCCGCAAAGTTGCTTGGCATCATTTGAGCACTTAAAAGCTGTTAGAGAGCTCATCACCTAACTTTAAGATTCACATGCTAGGATAAGTTTGTCACAGAATGGTTTCGATTTAAACTAGGTTATCTGCCAACCTCCAGAAAGTTGCCATGCAATGAAGTTGCAACTCAAAATCCCCAATCCAGCAGCACATAGCTCTGGGATATTAGTTTGGCTTAGCTAAAGAAATGGGATCTTCACGTTTCAAAGAATTGAGCCTGTCATCTTCCGACACAACTGCTTATTTTATATCTAAGAACTGTGGTCCTGAAAGCTATAGATATCTGCAAAAATGGCAAATCTTACTAAGATAACCTAGAATTATAATGGCCATTAAGGGAAATATTCCAATTAGGCAAGATCGTCCATTTAAGAGGTATACTTTAATGCAAGAGCCCCCAAATTAAACAAACAGAATGAGATAACTATTTTAATCGGCATGCAGAAGCCTCCAATATGCTTCAAGATTTCAAAATAATTTCATTAAAAGGTTCATTGCAAAAGGCCAATGAAAAAGACACAGAGATATCTAAAAGACTATAAGACTCACATGACTTGACTCCTGCCACTCCCCTGTATCCTCCTTTACATGAGGCTACTAATCATCTAAATAAATTGCCTTTTCACTCTAAAGAAACAAAAATCCACCAAGTTAGTAACCTTATAGATGCACTCATCTTTCTCCTTGAATTAGTGCCCCCACATGAGCCTCTTTCGGGGTTGACAGGTCTCCAAGGGATTCTCTGGTAAACTGCTACCAGTTACTCCCTTAAACAGCAGAATGGAAACCAAAATTAAAATTAATGGAGAATATCACCAAATTCTGGTAGATACTAGAGCTACACTCTCTACTTGAAACCCCACTCACTCTGGAACCTACAAATTGGATTCTAGAAAAATGGGCAGAAGCTGGAGAAGGGTGAGAATTCCTACCAGAGTCAGCTCTTCCAGATTTCTGTCTGTAGTGCTCAGTCAAGAGGAAGGTAAAATTTTACATTGTTTTTTCCTTTTCAAATACAAACCCATTGATTATCGATTCTGTCACTCAGATGAGCAGCTATTACCTTATGTGTCTAGTTTTATGTCCTGAGATCATGGCTTAGCAACCATCAGGTCAAAGGTGCAAAAAGTACGGTTAGACAGAAATGTGGGTTGCATTCCAGTTTCAGCTCGTGACCTCCCAACTGTTGCCAGCTGGTAAAGGAATTGTCTAAGTTTTTCTTTTAGGGACTGTTTTTGGCTCTTGATCTTGGGAGTATACTGTCCTCTGCACCATCTTTGGAGATGCCTCTTGAGTCTAAGGGGTTGTTCAGTACTGCCAGAATTTTTACTGTTTATCCCAACTGAACCTGATAAAATAAATTTGAAAGGATTTTTTTTTTTTTTAAAGTAGAAGCTGATATTCAGAACCCTATAGGAATTTTCTTTTAGGCATTCTCCCCTAAGCTAAATGAAACTGTGTACCCAGAAGGAAAAACAAACATTCCAAAGACAAACAGCTCTAAATCTAGAACATAGAAATCTTTTGATTTCCACCTTAGTGGAAGATCTTCTCCCTGATATAAAGAAGCAAATGGAAGATAATGTAGTTGGATGGGGCAGGGGGACACAGGGGTGGTCCGCCATGATGTCAGTTAGGTTACAACCCAGTTCTTTGAGGAATTAAAAATAACTGTCCTAGTCTTATAAATTGAGTCTTTAAAAGAACAGAAATGCAGCTCTGGAAGCAATTCAAAGCTTATGTATCATAACAGAAGGGGAAAAAGTGTCTTCTTACGTGTCTTCTCTACAAATATTAGTGAAAAGCTTTAGCCATCTGAGCAAGTAACCTTAACTTATTCCAACTGCCAGAAACAATTGGGTTCAACTATTATATAAACTAGTAAATTTTATATTATTGTACTTGACACATAGCTAAAATTTTAAAACAAAATCTGTAAGATCCATTTGTGTCTGTGTATTTATGTATGTCTATGTACATATGTTATACATGTTTGATATTTTTCTACCCCTAAATAATATCGCCAAAATTAATTTGTAAAAGAGCTCCATTTAATTATCTTTAAAAAATAAGAATTATCAAATTAAGTATTTCTAGACTCAAATATTGAAACTAACCCAAATATTTTTCAAGTTAATGTGATCTGAGATAATGTTTAGTAAATAAAAGCTAGTTTAAATATGTTGGTTTAATTAAAAAGTATGTCTTCAGAATTATTAGCATTAAATATAATGCAGACATACAACTTTTAGTTCTACCTGGGTTTATTAGTCAAATAAGTTTATGTTATCTCTGTTAAAAAAAAATTGATAGCAAGAAAAATAACTTAGTATGATGGCTAACTTTGTTTAATGTCTTGTGAAATTTTCATGAGTAATCTAAATATGTTGAAAAGTGATTTAAGTAAGTATAAGTAGAATAAGAGTTTTTAGGTTAACTTTTCAGCAATGATTATGTTTTATGGTATGCCTACTTAAATAGTTTCTAAAATCTTTCTGGTAACTTGAAATCTTAAAGTTATACTGAGATAAGTTAAATCATGGATATTCATTTAATATTTAGATCATTTCCAAATAAGATAAAATACTGAAACATTAATTACTTAACATAGGTTAGTCAACTTTGGCTTTCTTTTACAGAGGAACTGAAGATATTTGGGTCTATTAATAAATATGTTTTGTGCCATATTGAGAAATTAACTATAAGGAAGAATATACTTATCAAAATTATGAAATGTATTTATAAGTTTGCTAATCTATAGAATGCTAGTGTAAAAGTCCACAATTGCTTATTTCTTAGTTTTCACTAGAAATTAAGGATTCTGAGGGGTAAGAAGTTTAATAAATATATTTAAAAAAAAAAATAGGACGAAATCTGAATGGATATAAAAAAGTTGTGAGAGGTTTGTGGAAAAGCAGTCCTGGGAAGGGAATTTCATGTGTTGTCAAGCTGGCTGAGATTGAAATAGATTTATTTAAGTTTTTTTTTTTTTTTTAATGAACTTTAATATCAAAAGTACACTGGTACAAAATTAGAATTTTTTTTTTCTTGGCTAAAAGGACAAAGTTTTATTGAACTTCAGTTCTACTTTTGATAAGAGATTGTGAAAGTTTCTTTACCTTTTATGTAGTCTTCCTGGAAGCAAAAAAAAAATTGTAGCTTAGTAAAATAATTTACCGTGCTTCACATTATCTTTATCAATCTTTGATTACTTCAGAAAACCCAGCCTTCTTAATATTAAAAGAGCTAAATTTTGCTCCCAACTATGTAACTTTCTATATTTTACTTTAACATCTCCTATTATTACTTTGTTTAAATAGATAATTAAGCATTATTTCATAATGATCCATAATCTTATTTAGTCAATTCAGACCTTTCGATGTTTTAACAACTTCCCAAAATCAAATTTTGAATGGAATCTTTTGACCTCAAAATAACTTTCAGATTTTGCCCAGGGCCTCTGGAAAAATCTCAAAGAATTTGTCTCTCACCTGGTAAATTACTTAGGATTATTTGATATGTTAAATTACATGGGAAGCATTTTCAAATAAGAAGCGATGCTAAACCCTCTTAGGTTTTATTTGTTTGGAGGCATGTTATTAATATGTGTTCTAGAAATTGTATGAAATTCCTAGAAGTCTGATATATCTGGGTATAATTTATCAGTTATAATTCCAGTTATTATCTTAAAGTGTTCTATATCAGAGAAATAATCAAATTTCCTTGTCAATTCTATTATAATAACTCTCATCAGATCTTTAACAATGGGTACTTTTAAGTCTTTTGTCATTTACAGTTATTGTTTTACTCTTAAGCTTTTGCAAAAGTGAGATTCATAGAAAGGACCCTACCAAGTATTCTTTACTACTGACATACTGCCACATTACCAGGTGTTGAACCTTGGGTACATATTTCACAACTAAAGAAGGCTCCACCTGACATCTGGTCCTGTGCAAAAGCTGGAGACTGCAAGATCAAATCGATTAGGAGGAAAAGTAGCCAACATTAACGTAGACTGCTTTTTCCAAAGACATCCGATGAAGAACATTTCTCTCCATTCCTCCTTCCTTCTCTGAGCATCCTTGTCCTAATTCTTACACGGTGAATGTCTTTATGATTATTTTGTCCACTTTTTGCTTTGTTCTGGCCTGGAAAGATAATGTCATTGTTCACGTACCTCAGGCCTTTGCAAAGGAGGGTAATCCCACCTCCAGATAACTCTTGGATTTGCCATGATGCTGGTGATTCTGTAGTTCTGCCAATCACAAACTTCTCTCTGATTTCTAATGCCTCAGTTTCTCTGGAACAAACTCAGCCCTCTCTCTATTATGTCAGGCTCCTTAATCCCATGGGTCTGTTTCCCTGCCTCTAGTTAATAACTATGAACCCAAGAAAGCTTGCATTCAGGCTGTATACAAAGAAAGGGACACAACACAAGGGTAAGCAGAATGAAACCACCAGTGTGGTTACTGGCCTCCATGGCTGTCAACTTTCTAGTCCTGAGCCACAGACTCAAATGAGAATTACCAAGAGACATTCATGATTCAAAATTTGCTTCCTTTTGCAGATCGCTACTCCCCTGGCTAGGAATAAGTACAAATAAGGCTCTAATCAGTAACCTCTCCTTAAGTGGCCAGCAAAAATCCCTAGACTATCTGGCCAAAATTCTTGATAATAGGGTAATGCTTGATTATCTTTTTGCAGAGCAAGGAGGTGTTCGTGCTGTAGCCAGCACCACTTGCTTCACTTGGATTGACATTTCTGGGGAAGTTGAGACTCCGCTACATAAGATCACTGAACAAGCCAGTTGAACTAAGAAACCGATTCTTACAATAGGGTCCTTTGACTTTTTAATTCCAATTGGTTTGAGTCTCACAGACCATGACCCTGAAGTGAACTCCAGACATTAGGAATTATCCTGCTCATTATAATAATTATAGTAGTCTCTCTGGTACACTGTATTCTCTCAGAAGTCTTAAATACATGTTAGCAGCCTCTAACCACCAGGCAAATGACCTCCATAAGACTAGAACATCAGAAAAGGATAGAAGAGAATGACCAACTTAAAGAATGTGAACCGAATGTCATAACCTGTGAATACTGCAGAAAGATTCAGCAAAAAGACATCATGACCTGTGAATACCACCCAGAGATTCAGAAGAAGGAAGGAAGGAAGGAAGGAAGGAAGGAAGGAAGGAAGGGGAGGGAGGGAGGGAGGAGGGAGGGAGGAGGGAGGGAGGAGGAGGGAGAGAGGGAGGAGGGAAAAATCTGAGAACCCCAGAGTTGGGAGTAGTGCAGATGCCTTAAATTTTGATTACAAGAATCTGATCAAAAGCCGGGAATTGTCAAAAATAAGATATTAAGCCTCAAATGGAGTCGCTTATGCTAACCCCTACCTCACCAAACTGAGATATAACTTAATTAGAATTCTGGCTCTCCCAGAAATATAATCTTAAACCAATCAGGAACTGCCCGATTAGCACTAATTAAGTAATCTGCTTTATAGACTTCTGCCATCCCCAAAAGAAAAGTGACCTTGCAATAACCAACCCACTTTTTTGTGTAATATAACCTTATGTTCTTCCTGCTTTCTACAAATAAGTCTTTCGTTTCATACGGCTCCTCAGAGCTCCTTTCTCTCTGGTAGATTGGATGCTGCCTGATTTGTGAATCGTTGAATAAAGCCAAGAAGATCTTTAGAATTTACTGAGTTAAATATTTTTTAACAATTAAAACAGGGATTGTTTCTAGGGGCTGGTGGTTAACTGGGAAGGGTCCTGAGGGAATGTTCTAGGATGATGGAAATATTTTATTTCTTGACAGTAGTATGAGTTAAATTAATATTTGCATTTGTCAACATGTGTGAAATATACACTTTTGATTGGTGTATTTCACAATATTTAATTTTAATTTTAAAATGTATTTGAAATGTTTATCAATGGCATTCAAAAAAGAACATGACTTTAAAATAATTATAAAGGTGTACATTAGCCTAAAATCCTATATTTGCTGGAAGGAAAGCACTTCGGCTTTTTAGCTTAGTTTTTTGCATTTGGACACCTAATTTCATTCAGTCTTTTGAACTGACCTTTTGAAATACATAATACATTAAAATTAATTTTCAGAATCAGGTTCAAAAAGATCAAAAGAAATGATTCTAAATGTTGAAGCTAAAATACAGATAGTACAGCCATAGAGATATTTACAGTTATTAAATTTGAGTTATAAATTTGGATTTTGAAATTCTTGGTCACCAAATGGAAAGAGAAACACAATAAATTATATAACCTTCGATATCTAGCTTTTAAAAAGTACAGTTCCACATGAGGAGCAAAGCCTTTTCTAGCATTTAATCTTGTTAGATGAAGGAAAAAGAATGGGAAGACCAAAGAAAGAAGGCTCCTGTGTCTTATAAGAAACTTAGTAGTAAGCTAATGGAGACTTCCTCTAAAATTATAAGACAGGCAAACACACTAGTTTCCCAGTGGGAAAAGATACAAAGAAAATATAATTTGACTGGGGAAAAAAGAGGAAAATGAAAAGAGTTCCAGGAATGAATAGATAATGCCCAGCAACTTCATCTTTTCTAGATTCCGTTTGCCCAGGAATGAAGGAAATTCATGTGTCTTCTGCACCAACAAATGACACTTGGAAAAACATATTCAAAATCCTCTTGGTCCAAATCCTATATTTATAGGGACAATCCTTTTTCCTGAGATGTGTGATATATATTTATTTAAAAATTCAAACAATGCAGAAGGGAAGAGGGAGTAGAAGGGATATTGAGCCAGGGATCTGGGCCTATCATTTGCAAAGGATGTCACCAGGTATTTCCGTTTGCACCTCTAGTAAATACCCAATGCGTTTGTTAGGTAGCTAGTCAGCCATGAGCGACAGGAGGAACAAAGGAATAGGGGCCCAGCCCAGAGACTGTCCACAGAACACCCTATTGGTAGTTAGAGAATTCTGCCTGCATCCCTGGAGACAGAGGAAAGGAGGGTCATAGCCTTAGATGGCCTAATCCAGCTACAGACACCTGCGCAGAAGATAACACTCTAATTTGCCTACAATTTAAGCTTCATTATAAAGCTATGTTTATGCTTGGAAGTTCACGAACCTAATTATAACAGACTGAATTCTGAGTAAGTACATGCACACTAGGCAGAGTTATATAGCAGCCAGGTGTTAATCAAAATGACCTCACTTGACAATCTCCTAGGAATGCCTTTGGAACCACCCAGTCACGGACCAAATCTAAGGTAGACATTCTCACTTCTGGGCCCTTTTTTGCCTTTCTAGTCTCTCTTCTTTTGTGGCCATTTTGTGTTGGTCACAGTGCTGGGACCATGTGCCTCCTTGGGGCATTCTTTGTCTTTCTAAAATGTACTTTTAGTAAAATTATTAAATCTCAATGAACTGTGATTCTTCACTGTATTATTTGAGGAAGAACCTAGGGAAATGCTTACTACATTTCTGCACCGTTTTTATCCCTCTCCGTACCCCCTGCTGTTGGGACAACACCAAACTCCTATAGGCTCCAACGATGACACACTATATTAGTGGTTTGCAAATTTTTGTATATGTTAGATGTTCAGGGTATCTTAGTCGCATGTTGATTTTCCATTCTCATAGCAAAGATTCAGATTCGGTAAAGGCCCAGAAATTTGATGCCTAGAACTCTACAAGCTTAGTGAGCTCCCCATATAACTCTGATATAAATGGTACTAAGACTACACTTAATTAAAATAAGAGTAACTTGGATTAGAGGGTCACAAATCCCAGCTACAGAAGCAGGTGGTGATGCCAATGAGAGAAGCAGGTCTGACAAGACAAGAGTTGGGGATGAGCAACAGAGAAACTGTGGCCTAAAGAACACAACGCGTGCCTTATCTAAAGACACTAGGCACCAATAGCTGAATGCAGAGCATGTAAATCCTATGTTGCTAGGGCTTATGGTTTTTGAAGAGACATATCTGGACATTCATGTAAAATATCCTGAGTTGTTTTTTTTATTTTTGTTTTAAATATAGGCAACTAATATATTTAAAATAAGGCAAAACCAAATGTGGGTGTGGGCAGAGCACAACTTCTAGCAAATAGAGCCTATGTAGGGTCCATCAGTTTGCAAACTCTACTCTTGATGCAGAGTCTGTATTTCAGATAGTAATCAGCCTAACTATCTAGAAATTGCTAAATCGCAGTCAACAAGATTTTCCTTTCTGGTGATAGGAGAATTACCCATTTATTGTAGTTAATGAATAAGATCCAATGCCATTTTATGCCTGATAATTTAGTGTTGTATCTGGCATTTTCTATACAAATTATAATCCTCACTAACTTTCAACCATTAAGATCACCAACTTCTGCAAAGGGATAGATAACATAAATGCCAAAAGACAGGGCCAATTTTTTCAAAAGGAAAAGAAGGGAAAGAAAAATCTGCTTAAATATGTAAATAAGGACTTGGTGGGGACCAAAGACTTCCATTGTGCAGAGTTTGAAAGGGAGAATTTGATGAGACAAATTTCTGGGCAGTAAAGGTATTTGTATTCAGCCCTTGAAATTCTTGCAGGAAGGTCACTGTGAATCCATGGAATGACTGATTTTTTGTAAGCTGTCTCCTGCTGGGCTCATTTGCATAATTAGTGGCGAAAATATAATCTTGCTACTCTCTTCAATTTTGACAATATTTTGATGCAAACTCTTAAAAAGCATTAATAGCTTAGACTTTGTCTACAAATGGTAGAAAAATGTGACAAAAAATTATATTTCTCCTAATTTTTCAATAAAATAAAACTATATGTAATTGCCACAATGAATTGGTTATATGAAAAGCCCATGTTCCATAAACTATAAATTCTATCAATAATAGCTAAATCCAAAACTAAAGACTGACATGATGATGTCACTATTAAATAATTCATCTTTAAAAAATTTAAAATAAAAGTAAAATATCAAAATGAAGGAAAATCAAAATGTCCGAAGTTTATTTTTATTACTATATTTTTCTTAATGTGAATTAGTCACTCTTCTAAGAGTTTTGCAAATATTGATTCATTAAAATTGTCCACTATGCGGATCACATGATTGAAGAAATATAGACAAGTAATTGATCAATTTGAGTTATTTCTCCTTATATGAAGTGCCAACAGTCCATAATTACATTAATTTTTTTTTTCTGTACAGTATCTACCATTACTGTTTCATTTGATGTGGTGACATGAGTAGAAATTATACTCTTGGCTGGTAGTGTGATTTAACCTGAAAGTTCAAGAATATAGAATGTTCATGTGGTCAATATAAATTCGAAAACTTCAGATGACAGTGAAGATTTTAGACATTCAGATAAGACTAAGTAATGTAAAGAAAGTTTCAAGTTGCAGATCCATTCCATAAGAGTGTTTCACCAGGTTAAAAAAAAATAGGTCGAACAATGTCCACAAAGATATTATTTATCCTCTCAAGAGAAATAGCTCACAATTTTTAAATACAAATGTATGTACACCCTCATTATCTTATGAGGATGCCAACATATATGCATGTTAACAATTTTACCTATTTACTAAGGGCTTCCAAACTGAACTGTCACTTCCATTCTTCTCTGGAAAACAATTATGTAAGTCTGGACAATCCAATTACAGCTTGTCCATCTTAGAATTCTATAAGCAAGAGACCATCCACAGCACCAAGGCAATAATATAGTTTTGTTGTTTTAATCTATAATATACTCTTATGGGAAATATCTTGATTGATACACATTTCCCACTTTATAAAATTTATGGAGGATTGGGCAAGAGAAGTTGAGAGGATTTACGACACACTGGTGAAATTAATTTTTTTCTTCCTTTATGTCCTCATGGACTTAAAACCATATGTCACCTTCATTACCTAACTTTGAGTTCTCTAATATCCTTTATTAGTATAGTAAAATGTCATCATAATATTAGTATTAAAGAATATTTCTGCAGTCTAGGCTTTTGATAACAGGGTCCTCTTCACCGTGCATTAAAAATATCTTATATAAAGAGAAAATAGTTTAAGCAGGTTATAAACTCATTCTTAGGTTAAAATCAAAAGATCATTTTTCAATTTATACATCAAAAAATTGTGAGGTCTTACTACATTGTGGGAAAGGTTATTAAAGCTCACCAGATATCCCATGTGCTCCCCTATGTTTCCAGGTCCCCTTGCTGTTAAGTTGTATCCATAGACCAGTTTTGACTAGAACATGTGCGATTTGGGAGCAAAGGCAGTTAAGAGTCAGTGTCTCTACATCATCCCCATCTCTTCCTACCATGGAAAACTTGGAGAGCACCCACTCCTGATAATAGGGCTGAAAGAGGGAGGAGGGCCTTTATTGTGTTAAGGTACTGAAATTTCAAAGTGTACCATTACCATAGCATTAACTATTTAATTCTGATTAACACATGTGTAATATAAACCAAGGAAGATATGGATAATAAAAACATATACAAGATTAGGAGTAGAAAATGAAAGGTACAGTATACAAGTTGTGATCTATGGAGAAACTGAAGACAAAATCAGAGAAATCAAAATATATCACTAAGTGTATGCTGTAAGAATGATGTTCACATCATGCTAGGTAGTCGGGACCTAACTGGTAGAAAAAAAGAAAGTGAAGAATAAAATGATAGAAGAGTCAAATTCTGGGAATTGCCTTCAACGATGGCATTTTTTATTGTATCAGTTTTAGAGTTGTGAGCATGGATTGGGCTCCTTTCAAAGCAAAATTGAAAAGAATCAGTCATGAGCTGAAAAAGAGGGACTGGGAAATTATTCCATTATGGAAATAAAAAGCATGCCAATATGTGTAGGAAATGGATCATTGGGAGGACAAAATCACCAAGATGTAGAGCATCAACAAGGCAGTATAGTGGAATAATTATAAGCATGAATTCTAGTACCACATTATCTAGGTTTGAATCCCAACTCCACTGTTCGCTCTCTGTGTCACCTTGGACAAGCTGTTTAACCTCTTTGAGCCTTACATTCCTCACCTATAAAATGATATTTCTAATATGACTGCATCACAAGGCCTTTGTGAGTATACTAATTGAGTTAATTGCATATGCACTAAGCAGTGTCTAGCATATATCAAGTGCTATACAAACATTTTCAGTTATTTCACTATCAATCTTGATAACAAAAATCACTTTTAATAAGTCATAAGATTCATCAAGTTTGATGACACACTATCTAAGTATAGAATTAAATTTGAGGCAATTCACTGCATTGAAGACCATTATTTAGTTTTCGAGTTGAGTGAAACACTTTCACAGGCACTGAGGACCCAGAATATTTCATGTTCTTTATTCAGTTCTCAAATGACTGACTACTTACAGTCTTTATTTTTTAAGTAGGAAAGAAAGAAAAATGTCTAATTCTTTCCAATTTCAGTGCTTAAATATTCTAAGATCAAAATTTAAATAATTATACTACAGTGACAATTTTTGGAATGAAATGTTACTCAGGTTTGGAAGCTATTACTCAACTTTAGCTCAGTAATGTTAGATGTTTTTATTCTAAATAAGACAGTGATAGATGATTATCTGATCTGATTTCCATCCCAAATTTGTAAAATAATTTGACAACAATGAGTTCAACCAGCAAAATATACATCAAAATAAGGAAGTCTGCAATATGTATCTCATTTTTCATGCACATCAAATTATCCATGACATAAGAAATTTGAGTTTGTTGTATCTTTCTTTTTACATAGTGATTATTCCATCTTGGCCTTGTTTGTCTTAAAAATAATAACTGCTAGATATTTCAAGAAGATAAGGGGGAGACGTGCAAGCAGTCCCTCAGTTATTATAGATTTTATCACTCTTTCTATTAATTAATGATGAGGATGTTTAGACACCCAGTAACAATCACTAGAAATGCAGTACCTTATTTAGAAGAGGCATCATTCAAATTACAAACTGATGTAATGAATTCTAATGAATCCTTTCCTCCTACATTAAAGCTTAATCCCTATTCAAAGTGGATTAGTTAGTATTTAAATTTATCATAGGATCAAGAGTGATTAGTGGCCTATCATAAAAAAGAATCCCATGAAACTCATGATTCTTTATCACATGCAAGACTGAGGGTGAGCTATTTGAAAAGTTCTGAGGATGGTGCATTGTACTTGCCAATGATGCCTGTTCCTGAGGTGTTCTGCTATAAAATGCAGCCCAGAAAGAATAAGGTCCACTTGTAAGAAAAAGTATTCTCTAAGAAATGAAGCAGCTGCATGCTAATGGTTTGCTAAATTCTTATTATCTGCATACTCAATGACTGCTCAGCTTTGGAATGTGTGACTCTAAGTTTCCTTTGCCTGAGAGATTTTCTAAGGAGCTTTTGAAAGCAGTAAAGCTTCTGAAAGTCTTAGCTAAGTTTGAAGTTTGACTGAAATGAATATACCAGAGATATGGTTTAGTAGTTGAAATTGCCATTTTCCTGTGGTTATGTTTATGTCCTCTCAGGATGGGTATAGGAGTCAATTAGATTTTTTGATACATAATGCAAACTCAAAGATACCAGAATAATCAGAGTAATGCTGTACTTCCTTAGAACTACATTCTGCTTCTGGGAATGTAACTGATAAAAATATTGAGGTAGATCAAAATTGCTTTTCAATGTATCATAATAAAAAAAGTCAAAGCTCTTTTCCAAAACATCCAGGCTTTCCTTAATAAACAGAATGGAAATGTCTTCCCCTGAACACACATGGTGTCTTTGGCTTCAATGAATTTACTAGTTTTTAAAACTAGATCCATTTTTTTTCTAGAATAACACAAAATGTTAATAGTGATTATTTTTAGGAAGTGTGATTGGAAGGATAGCATGGCAGAAGTTCTCTTTTTCAAATGTTGACCCCATCGTGTTTGATTTAGATGCCTGTTCATTTGCCATTTGAACTAGAAAAGCTCTACTCTTTAGGTTGCCAAAATATTCATCTTTCTCTTTTTGACTAAATCCTCTGATTTGAGCATAAAATTCTTCCTCTCTCCAAATAGGTCTTATATCCTTTTAAATGTACTTAATAATCTGTTTTATTTTTACTTATAATTTTATACATATTTCTAGTATGAAGATCTAAATCCATGCCTTCTCCTCCCACCCTCAGTATTTTTTTTTACTATGATTGTACCAATAACTGTGGGAAAAATAGAAGACTTAGAATTTTTATCTTGCACATCTGTTATTTAATTATCTTTACATGTATAATGTAAAATCCTCTTAGTATATACATTTTTCAACTTATTCTTTTTGAGATTTAATGGATAGATCCTTCTTTGAGACATTCATGATTTGCGACTAAGCTTAACATCCCCTTATCCACACTCTCCATGATTTTATAAACACCACTTACATCTTCTCTTAGCCTTTACTCTGCAATAGCTGGATCACCCACATATAGCACAGTATTTTTTAGCAGTGGCACTATTGACATTTTGGACCAGATAGTGCTATGTTGAAAAGAGCTCTCCTGTGTCTTATATTTAGCAGCTACCCTGGCCTCCACCCACTAGATGCCAGCAGCACCTCCCAAGTTGTCATGATCAAAACTATCTTCAGACATTGCGAAAAGTCACTTAGGGGACAAAATTGCCCCCAGCTGAGAATCACTGCTATAGCAGTTTTTGTAATTCTAAATGGTTTTATGAGGTGTATGTACTATTAGGTTTAATCTAAACATCATCTGTTTAAAGCAAACAGTGCAAAGATACTATTTCATTTTGAAGATGAGAATACTAAGGTTCACAGGTTACTTTTGAATTAAGTAATATTGTTTTACCCACAGAAAAACTACAAGCAAATTTTACGATCACAACTCAGTAAGGTTATAATAAAGCTGGGAATATTTTAAGGAAAAAACAAATCAATAATAAATGGTTTCTACTTTCAGTAATCGATAGAACTAGACGAAAGAGCGACAAGGAAAAAGAAGACTCAAACAATGCTGTAAATCAGCTAAAGCTAACAGACATCCATAGAACACTCACCCCAATACAACAGAGTATGCATTTTTCTCAAGAGCACATGGAACATTCTCTAAGATATTCTAGGTCATAAAACAAACCTTAATGAATGTAAAAGAGTAGAAAAAAATATAGAGTATATTCTCTGACCACAGTGGAATGAAATCAAAAAACCAATAGCAGGCAAAAATTTGAAAGACTAACAAATATATAGAAATTAAACAACACACAAATAATGCATCAAAGAATAAAAGGAAATCAGAAAATACTTTGACATGAATAAAAATAAAAATACAACAGCGAAAATTATGAGATGCAGCTAACTCAGTGTTTAGAGGGAATTTATAAATGTTTATATTAAGAAAGAAGAAATATCTCAAATCAATTCCCTAAATTAACATAGGAAAAATGAGAGCAAACTAAACTTAAAGCAAAAGAAGGAAGGACATAGTAAAGATTAAAGTGGAAATTAATGAAGTAGAGAAACTATTTGAGAAAAATCAATGAAGCCAAAAGCTAGTTCTTTGAAGAGATTGACAAAATTGACAAAATTTTAGTTAGATTGACAGAGGGAGGAGAAAGAGGGAGGAACGGAGGGAGGGAAGAAAAGAGAAGGAGAGAGAAAACAGACTCAAATTTCTAGAATCAGAAATAAAAGCGATGACATTACTGCTGACTTACAGAAATAAAAAGGATTATAAATAAATACTATGAACAACAATTGTATGCTAACTAATTAGACAACTTAGATGAAGTGAACAAACTCATATAAAGATACAAAGTACTAAAACTAACTCAAGAAGAAATAGAGAATCTGAATGGACCTATAATAAGAGAATAGACTGAATTAGTAACCAGAAAACAACTCACAAAGAAAATCCCCAGGCCCAGATGGCTTCAAAGATGAATTCAAAAAAAAAAAATCTAAAGAAAAATTAATACTAATTTTTCACAGACTCTTCCAAGAAATCTAAAAGGAGGAAACACTTCTCAACTAATATTATAAATTCACCCTGCCATGAGAACAAAAGCATTCTCTTCCTAGGATGTATCAAAAGAATAAAGGGACATAAAACCCATAGCTCATGTTTTCTAAAAGGAGGAACTCTGGAAAAATATTTAATGTAAGTTGAACCTATGAGCAAAAGTGAATTGCAGGTATCTTTCAAGCCAATTTACTTCCACTAAGATAAAGCAACAATATATTCCTAGTCATAATAGTAGACACTTTTAGGAAAGTAGGAATCTAAAAGAAATTGGATTGGCTAATAAAATTTACAAACGTCTCATTCCACATATTATTAAGTTTACTCCAACATGCATTGACACAAACTTCCTCAAGCACAGACCATAAAAAGCCTTGGCAGCAGATAATCTAGGTGCCACACCTATACCAGCACCCCATCCCTACTTCAGGGATACCAGTTCAACTTCCTAGAGCTTAAGTTTATTTTTCATAGGGCTTTTGCTGGCTACTGGCTCAGTAGACCAGATGTGCTACCCACCTTCAGCAGCCCTCAAAAAATGACCAACGGAGGTTAGATTCCACTTCTCCCACCTTCCTCATCCCTTAGGTAGAGCTCTGAAACATGTATTCTGCAAAGGCTCCCAAAGTTTCCTGACAGGGTAGACTTGTGGGGTGGATGGTGAGCTCCAGTAGCCCACAGGTTTGCCAGCTTGACTATAAACTCTCTTTTCACTTCATTTTCCTGCCAGTGTCATTCTCCCTCTCCTCTACCAGTATTTACTGCACTTTCCAACCAAACTGCTTGTACCTGGTCTAGTGGTCTGCTTTCAAAGGACCCCAAACTAAGATTGTTATGCTTTACAAGGCAGTGTAAAAGACTGCTTAGCTAAAAACAAAACAAAGCAAAAAAAAAGAATCTTCTAGAATTGATAAAGTACATTAAGTTATGGCATCTTCTTTGGGAGTTTTGCCAACACAGCATCCTGGGAAGCACATGTGCAGTTCTGCTAAATCCTTCTAAAAAGCAACACAGGAATGATCTAGATCAACACCTGAGGTCCTTGCCAAATTGTAAAGCAGAATGAACCACAAGGAGCAAGTGAGAAACCAGAAAACTCAAGCTGTTCTATTGTTTCTTCCTGAGACCCTTTTCTCTTCATTGAAATAAAACAGCCCAAAGAGCTCTAATGTTGAAGTTCTTAATTAGGGTTCTACAGTTGAGCTTCAGGGATTGCACATATCCTTAGAATTGTATGCCAAAATTGTGTGCTGGTTAATGTGTGAATTTTTATGGGAGTAGCATTCAAAGTTTCTATGAGACATCTAGAGTGTCCTGTGAAGGAAAAAAAAAAAATTACTAGTTAAAAAAAAAAAAAAAGATCATGAACTCTTGATCTCATGAGTTAGGTAGGCATTGGAGGAGACTCTTTTACCATGGATGCAAAGAGTATAAATATCTAATATGTCCTTTTGTTACTAGACTAGCAGATATAAAATACTATTCTATGTTAATGATAGTCACAGCTATGGCCATCAGCAAGGTGCGCATAGGAGAATAGACACAAATACCATAAGTGTAATAGACAGGATGTCGATACGGATCATTAAATCACCTTGTGCAGAATGAGGAGCTCATCCCGTGATCCCCTCTCAAGTCACACAATCATAAAGTATAAGAGTTGGAGGAGCCCTTGGAAACCTTCCCCTCCCCCACCCCACCTCTATCAACAGCACAGACTCCTCCAGCATCTAGACAGAGCCTCATGCTACTCTCCTTCCCCACCTTCAACTTCCCCTCTGTCCCAAACACTTCAAGGAATTAAGAAGTCATTGCTTTCTGTTGTTTTTTCTTTCATTTGTTTAAAGATCTAATTAATAGAAATATTTCTTAGATTAAGCTAAAACATGCCTATCTTAACTTTTGCTAAGTGGTTCTGGTTCTGTTCTGAGACAAATAGAGTTAAGCAGTGAATCATTTTATACCACGGATTGATGCAATTTACAATACCATCTTTGCTTATATTTTGAAATGAAATAGAGAGCCCTAATGCAGTTCAAGTCATCATCCTCATTTAAATTTCTGAAATGGTTTTTTCAAGATCAAAGCCCACCTACCTAAGATAATTATTCTGATTCTTAAATGTTACTGTTATGTTCCAAGATAAACACCCTAATTTCCAGATCCATCATGTCCCCTTCCTCTATTTGCTTTCATTTATCATTCTCATGCAAGTTTGGACAGATAAGCCTGGGGTGTAATAAGACATTTATCATCATTAGTTTGGTCACTGTGCATCTAAGTAATGCAGAAGGTTATTATCCAATTACAAAGTGGGTTATAAACTGCTCTCCATTATAGAGGTTCTACCACCTAAACCAGGTTAGTTATAAATCCAATCTAATCAACTAATATGTGTATCATCCTAAATAAAATTTGGAAAACTTAGAGAGACACATAGAATATGTTTAAGGACATAAATTTGATTCATCAAGGAAGGTGAGGAGTCTACTGTCTTGTAAGTAAACAAACTGACTTGTAGATTATCTGTCGACTAAATAGAGCCAGATTGCTTTAGGGTACTAGACTTTGGTTTATTGCTGTATCATAGTTATTAGGAGCCATTGCAGAAATTTAAATAGGGATGATGACCTGAACCGCATTAGGAACTCTCTATTGCATTCCAAAATATAAGCAAACATGGTATTGGAAATGGCATCAGTCCATGATATCGTTAAAATTATTCACTGCTTAACTCTATATGCCAAAAGGCAAGTCATAGCAAGAAAAGGCAAAGTACTGTGTCAAATTTTTATTAAGCTTCTAGTTCCCCTAATTAACACAGGAAACTGCTTCTCTTCTCATTTGTCCAAATTCTTCTGCAGGGTTGATGATGGGCCATTCATGAGAGGTAGAGCTATGGTAAAGTGGCCTAGAAACAGATTAAAGGTCAACATGCAGGAAAGTCAGAGGAAAATTGAGATCACAAAAGGAAGAGATTTGTTTAAATAAAGAAATCATTATAGAGTACCAGGTCTAAGGGACAGTGATCATATATTAACTGTAGAAAGATTAAACTAGTTCAAATCAAGTAGATCCACTACAAGTCAGAATATAGGGTGGGAATCAGGACTGTAAATGCAGAGGATACATTAGATACCTGCTTCTTTGTATCTCTGGTAATGCAACCATGGAGTGAATTTAATAGCTGTAAAAAATCTTCAGCATTATCTATCTATATGTAACTTAATCTATACCTAATCTTCACTATACCTCAATATCTCACAAATAATAGACTACACTTGAATGATTTTTAATCTAAAATAGAGTTTAGGGAGTCCAGATATTTAGATGGGGAAAAATTACATTCTTATTTTCACTAACTTCTAAAAGTCATCATTTCCTTCAGTTATGCTTATGAGAAGCAATAAAATCACTGGTATTAGGAGATTCATGGGCTTCAGCAGACTGCCACAGTAATCTGTAGCACACCAAAATTAAGCACACCAAGTATAGTAAATTTTAGTGGGAAGCCATGGCCCCAGACCTCAGGTTGGACACAAATATGCTATAGCATAGCTTTAACAGGAGGAACTACAGAAACACTGATTCCAGTCAGTATTCAGCAGTTATTTCTTCTGACTTTCTAACCATGTGATAGTCACATTTAAATTCTATTTTAAAATTTAAAAAATATATAGCTCTGGAACTTGTTCTAACTGGCCTCTAGCTATAATTCACCCACTATAATCCAATCTTAATCCTTATAATCACTATTTAATACCTCAATCACAATTCCTTTAGAAACAGCATGAAGGATCATTTGTCCAACTTTCCAAATGGAAGCCCTTCGTTGTTAGATTTACATTTTTGGTTCTTTGGGGAATGTGAAGCCTGGACAGCTATGAACTCCCTTCTATTCTAGAGTCTTGGGAATCCTCAAGCTACTTTCAGTATTCAGAAAGATCTAGTATGTCTTTTTTATTTCTCCTGAGAAGTTAAAAAAAATTAACTAAATTGACAAGATCCTTTACTTTTGGCTAGATTTATATCAACTCAATGTGTTAATCTCCTGCATCAGAGCAGTTATATTATGTCTGTGATTTTTTTTTAATGACAAAATTTATTAGTTAATACTCAATACATACAGATTTTTTGTGAAGGTCATGGAAGATTTTGATGATAAAATGTTTGTAGGGCAGTAACCCATATGGCTTTTCAGGAGTTTCAAGTAACACTAATACAATTTCACCTTCAAATTCCAATACATTAACTACAAATTTACCCATAGTAAAAAATTGTGAAAAGGGTAATACATTAAAAAAAAAATCTGAATCAAAAATTTGAGAGAGCAGTTAGTAGAATAGGGGCAAGATAGACAAGGGTTCTGGAAGAATCCTAGTATCCTGTAGTGCCCGAAGAGGTAGGAAAGAGACAAAATACGAAACAGAAATGTTAGGCATGCAAAATCCAGTTTTGATCATGTCACAGTTCTACACAGGGCCAGCCAATCATGCAGGCAGGAAAGATAAAGTGATCATCTCTCTCCTGGTTTGAGCAAGCAGGTTTCCTTTAGAGATGCATCATGTTAGTTTGCATAAATTACTTCGGCCTGGTTACATTGGCTCCACAGCTGGCTTTGCTACTGCTAGATGTTATGGATTATCCTGTCTTTTGACCAGGTATTATTAGAGCTCTCCTCAGCAACCCACAGTGATTAATGAGATGAAAAGATAAAATGCCCCACCTGCTGCAGCAGCCCTGAAAACAGAATAAGAGAGCAAGAGAGGGAGAGGGTGAGAGACAGCGAGCGAGAGAGAAAACTCCTGAAGCAGCTTCTGTGTGCTATACAAGGCGGATCAGCTGCCCATTTGGCTTGGCTTCTGATGATCCTGTTTGTGAGCAAGTTAATGCCTTCTGAATTAGTGCACAAGGAGCAGCCAATTTAAGAGAAATTATATATTCCTAAAATAATTACTGTATATACCAAAAAATTTTTACCTGCCTCTAGGACTGTAATCTTAAAGGAATAAAAACCCGATCCACATTACTCCATTTTTAAGCAAAATAAATTGACTATAAAAATTAAAAAGAAAAATCCCAGTGGTGAGAGTGCACTGAAGGCAAGTTCTCTGATGCCGAGCGTAGACAAGCTATCCTGGGCTGTTGGCATTCATATTTTGGTTTGTTATATTTCCAGAGAATGAAGCCAATGAACACTTCTAGACTATAGTTAGTAGTTCTGTGTTCATGGAGGAGTGCAGCCCAAATGGGATGCATTCTTTTGTTAATGTGAATAAGAAGTCTTTGCATGAGAATGGCAATGCATGTGTACTTATGTGATAGGAAAGGGGTGGGGGAGTGGTGTTGCTCTCCCCACATTTCTTCTAACTCAGTGTCTCACTCTCTTGAGATAGGACATATGCCAGTCCTATCTCAAGAAGGAATTGAAAATTTGGTCCAGGTATGACACTATAGGGCTTGTTAATAGTGAGCAAGATCACTGCTAAAAAACATCTCTGCTTTTCCTCTCTCCTGTGCCTTCGTCATTTGAGCATGGTATCCAGCTGGAGGTACATTGAAAGTAAGGATAAAAGAAGAGCCTAAGCCACATGCTCCAAGCCAGTTCTAAGACACAGATCTGCTTTGGAATAAGAAATTTAAGAAATAGCCTAGACTGTTTTTTAAAGTCACTCTGACATGTTCCATGTTATATTGATTTGCTTGCTAGAAGGTAAGCTCTCTAACAAGGCCTTTCTGTTGTTTTCATGCACTGCAATATCCCTAGCTCCTAGGGCAGTGCCTGGCATAAAGTTGGTGTTCAATGAAAAGTTTCAAAAGAATGATACTTTAGTTTACATTCACACTATACCTTACATGCCCCTTAGAAATCTCACAGAAAAGTGGCAGAATACTGAAAGAGGATTTAGGTATATTTGGGTTACCTGACTATACTATCACTTCCAGATAACCAAAACCTAAACCACACCATTAATACTTGATTTACTGAAATTGGGTAAGATGAGAAATCAGTGTTAAAGATGTTCAAAAGAAAGAGAAAATCTTTAATAAGAAATAAATGTAAAAATTTTATACTTGGTTCAATTATATTTGATTCAGTGAATAAAACCTTAATAATACCTAGTATGGTATGTCGTACTCCAAGTTATGATAGATGGAGTATAAATACTAACGAGAAGCCCAGCACCTTTTGGCAGAAGTTCTACCTTCCCTCTAGTCAAGTTCTACAAATAGTATAATATAGTCAATTCCTTTTCATGATTTTAAGGGATATGTGAAATTTTTGAAGACTAGAATGTTTCCATTATAAAAGAGAAAAATGGATGATCTCCAGCTCTATTTCACTCCTAAAGGGAATTCTTTCTTTACTAAAAATACATAGAAGAAAAATTAGTTTCTTTTATGAAAATATCAGTTGTTTAAGTTGTAAATCAAAGTCCTTTATTTATAATCTAAAAAATTAAATATTCAACTTAGCATCAATAGGCTATTCTTTGTGGCTGTTTGTATGTGTGTTGTGTTTTGTAATGCATTGCCACTGGAGCCAGAAAATGATTTTTCTAGTCATGTTTCCATTTGTTTTCTTAAATATAACAATTATAAACTATTTTACGATAAAAATGCTTTTATTTTCTTAGTTTCTTAAGCAATGTGAGGTCAGTATTGCCCCAGTTTTGCCAATAAAAAAGCTAAAAATGTAGTCTAGGTTACTATTTGACCATCTGCTAGTGGAATAGGAGAGAATTACCTTTTCTTTCTGGTATTATAGTGTGTCTGAGTCGTGACATACTTTCTTACATAGTATATATATATATATATTTATTTATTATTAGATCAATCCAAAGTTTTTTTTGGACCACATTCTTTGCCCCTACATATATTTGCCATTATTTAATCCTACTTTAGCTTGATGTGGCCAAAATGTATTGAAGGACTATATAAGAGATAGCATACAAAACTCTCTGCTGGATATATTGTTGAGAGAGTATTGCAGATGTATTTCTCTCTATTACAGAGTGTCTACTTTGTGTAGAAATCCCTAAGAGACACTGCTCTGGGTTCTCAGTACCAAAGAAAGCTCTGCTTCTTCTGAGCAACTGGCATTCTTTACTCTTTCAAACTCTCTGTCTTTAAATACCAGTAACACCATTACTCTGAATGCTAAGAAACTCAGAGCCAAATTTTAGCTGCATTGGTAGAGGCACTTGTAGTTTTCATTTAATGTACTGACCCAAACTCTGTGTTCCACACAGTACGGTAGGAAAAGAAGGGGCTCCAGTAATTGAAATGGGAAAAAAAAAATGTTATCTTTGAAATAGTTAAGATACTCTTCAAATATTCCTGGTTAGTTATAATTTAATAATTATAAAAGTTTCATTCATAAGGGCAAAATGCAATGATCTTCAACTCCAGGTATTGATAATGGACCTCGATTAGGAAAATAGAAAAAAAAAATGAGAAAAAATTAATAGATAAACTGTAGTACTCATTGTCTGAAAACCAGGTCCCATTTCCTCTGAATAGGTTTCAGGCTTCAGGCTTCTAGAGTTTTCAGGCTCACGTTTTGCAAAGACTCTCAAAAAATATAAAAGCTGTGATGTAAAGAATAGTGTGATAAATAATAGAGAGCTCAGTGGGCCTCATTGTGTTTATACCATCACAATCATTTCTCCACCCATTCTCTGTTTATTCGTTCTTCCTGCAAAACCACTGAGTTCTCCAAAATTTGTTCCTCTTTTCCTTTTCATCATTCAAACTACCCTTCACTCTTATCTCTTGAGGAAAGGTTGAGGAGATAGTAGGAATGGTTCTCATCATTCTTAAAACTGATTGCAAAGTGTGAATCAAGCTCCCAAAGTCTTCACCCTTTCTTTCCTCACGACTCCCAAAAGCAAGCACTCAAACAAGCCCCTTTGGTTTTAAAGGGATATAGTTGGATATACAGACCCAAACATATGTACTCAAATTATAGTCATGGAAAGATTTGCATAATTTTCGTTTCTCATCTTTTATTTCCTATTTCTCTTTTTTTAAAATGATACCAGGAAAACTGTACCATTTAAAAAATGGACAAAATACTAAAAGTTTAATCTGTTTAAAATTGGTAGTTTACTCTCCCTACAAGCCCTTCACTGTAAGCAGCCAGAGTGTGCCAGGGAGAACTTATACTCTCTGTGGCTACCCGTCAATGGCCTTTCTGCTCTTATTTCCATGGAAACTAAAGGAGTTTTGATAAAATAAAGCAAGAGAAAGTTTTCATACAGCCCTTCTTTCTTCATGTTAACAGTACCCATCCTCTGCCCAGCCCCAAGAATTGTCAGGCCAAGGAGAAAAATATATTTTGTTACTTCTCAACATCTTTTTTCCTATTCAATTTCCACTTCATGAGAAAAGAGAAACAGACAATTCAAAATGGAATTTGTCTTGGTTTCTATTCAGTGTTTTTAATCTCAAACATTCTAGCCCTTTATTGCTAGACAAAGTGATGCAAAACCTAGAATTTTGCTCTTATAAATAAGGTACATGCAAAAGCCAAGGCATTTTAAGAAAAAATATTAATCCAGATACTTGCCAACAGTTTTCAGGATGGTATTTTCTCAGGAGCCTTGTCCTGCAATTAACTTCAGTGCCTCTTCATCACTGGGCTGACAAACACAGCTTTTTCCTCTATAAGAACAGGCTTGATATTGGTCACAGATGGTTAATGTCCAAATTTAGGTGGAAAATCTTCCCTCTGTTTAGTCTTCCAAACCAAATGATTCTTTATCAAAGCTGCTTGTAAGAGCTGGACAGATTAAATTCAAACAATCATACTCCTTTATCGAGATCCTTCTGTGATTTCATTTAGGTATGAATCTTCATGCTTTCATTATTTCATCAAATGTTGTTGAGTACCTACTATGTGCCAGGTACTGGACTTACTGTTAGTAAATGGAATTGTCAAAGTCTTGCCTTATGGAGCTTATGACCTAGAAAGTGATCCAATCAATCAATAAAACCAAAATTACATAATCGCAGATTAATATAGGAGCTCAGATGAAAGTGGAAAAAAATACTTTAACAGGGTACTGGTAGGAGCTTAGTAAGGCAATGAGGAAACATCACTGACCAGTTATGAAAGAGAAGAAAATGGCACCAGTTGAAGTACTGGTGGAAGGGAGTTCCAAGAAGAGAAGACAAAAGACTCAAGCAGAGAAGAGATTAATGTATTTGAGAAATTGAAAAGAGTCCCAGTGTGCTGGAAGGCAGCAAATAAGGAGAAGAATAAGACTTGAGATGAAGTCGGAGAGATAGACCAAGTCTAAATCATGCACTGCCTTATAGATTGTGGTAAGAGGGTGGATTTTAATTTAAGTGGGAGATGATAAAACCTTGGACAAGTTAGGTAGCAATAAAAATGGAGTGGAATTCTTAGGACATAGTGGTAAAATTAATAGGAAGGTAAAAGACAGAATAAGTAAGGATGATTCCCACATGTCTGGTTCTGCAAACATATATCATCATTTTCTGGATGGAGGAGGCTCTGAAGGAAATAGGTTTAGAATGGACTCAGTTTTAGAGATTTTTTTAGTTTAAGATACTGAGAGACATTTAAAATGGAGTTGTGCAGAATTTAGTTGTGTATACAAGACTGAAGCTCAGAAGCATGCTCTTAGCTGCAGGTTTATCTGGTAATGAGAATAATAAAGAGGCAGGGTTTGAAATAATGATGAGAATAGTTTTTTTTTTTTAAGCCAAGATCTTAAGAAACAAAGATGTTGGGGTCCAGAAGGCATCAGCCTTCCAGATGATGGATACTTTCTTGTGGCAAGATGGAAGGGAATCTAGGTAAAGATGCAGATTCATGTAAGTTTTTCTCATGGGAAGATAACCAGAGCTTACAGCTGTTGGTTTCTTTTTTCCCCAATATTATTGAATGAATTTTGAGAGGGGAACAGAGAGTTTGAAATATTCATTGCACAGAGTAGAGGAAAAGCTTAGTGTAGAAGTCCTGGGCAATACTGAATGCTCACTTGAGGCTAGTGATTTTAATTTTGACAAGTCATCTAGTTTACATGTTTTTTTTCCAGTAAGGTATACCTGCAAAAGGAGCAGGTTTTGAAAAAATTAGCTGACTAGAGTTCATCTAGAATTGAGGTTTGTCAAGGAGAATAAATAAAGTCTGGAAAGTAGAGAAAATTTGCAAGGAAATGATTACAATGATGATCTTACAATGTAAGCTACATAAAAGAAGCAAATGAAGGACAGCAGAGGCTTTTAAACAGAGGGTTCATATAACAGATAATTTTATAAAGCTGAAGAATACCAATGCTTCAATTTAGGGGGTCGCTATTTGTCAAAGTGATAGTACATCTTGTTAAATAAAGGTTCAGTGTTTCTTGTTCTTATATAAAAGCTTAAGTATGAATAGAAAGGCATTTGTGGATGTCAAGTCCCCAAAGAGACTGGGCTCGAGAGTGTCTGCTGTTTTCATCTTCATATTTGCCTTTTTGTAATCTCCCTCATACCACTGGGACTGAAAGCCTGCATACTACGTTTCTAAGCCCCCAACCCCTTGCCAGTTGAGATCTTGATGGTTATGTCAATGGAGGGCAATGGCAAGAGACATATAATTAGGGAGAGGGGAGATGCCATTTTCCCCACTTCTAGCCAACTCTCCAGCAGCAACAATAGCATCCACAGGCAACTGAAAGTAACTCTAGGTTACTGTGGGTTCTAGCTGTGTTGGTGGCAGTTTCAGTGGGACTCTAGCTTCCTGGATGAGTCTCAGTCAGATCAGTGTGATTCCAATTGTGACAGAGGCAACAGCAGCACCTCCAGCTCAGGATCATTTAGCAGCTTCAGATCTTGAAGCTGAAGCTGAAGGGTGGCTCCAGCTCAGGATCATTTAGCAGCTTCAGATCTTGAACATTAAAAAACAAACAAAAACCTTCTTTTTTCCCCACCAGTTCTCCTTTACTTCTTCTATTTGCTTTCCAAGACTTTCTAAAACCTTTTAACCAATTCTATAAATTAAATCCTCTTTGCTTGAAATATCTTGAAATATTTCTGATTTCCTAATTGGGTACTGCTTGATAAAGAGTAGAGAAGTATGGAGACCAAGAAGATGAGTTAGGAAACAATTAAGACTGTGGCCAAAATCTAGATATCAAGGTGTGGCACAATCAGATAGAAGAATGCCTTTCAGTTACCATTTCATATTCCAGCAATTTCTTAAGATTTATATGGCTAATAGTTCTTAAAAATGCTATACAATTTTTTAATTTCAGAAAAAAATAAATTTGAGAAACGCTAAATATTATACATGTAATTTCTGTTTCTTGTTTATTTTCAAAGCACATTGGTAAATTAAAGATTCTAAAAAGTCTTGAAGTAATAAATCTATTTAATTTCATTTAATCCAAATGTCCCATATATGATGAGTATAATATGAATATATACTCATATATAAGTATATGAATATATAAATAGGATATATACTATGTAGAGGATATAAATATGAGTATATAAATACATGATATGAGTACTTAAATATACATGTATATATACCCACATATATATCTTTGTCTCTTTCTGTCCTATCTCTGTCTCTGTTCCTTTTCTCATAACACCTAGTAACATCCCATTTAACACCCCATAAAACAAGTATTCTGCTGAATGCACTTTGGGAAACTCTGCTGTGAGGGAAGCTGCCCATCTGGTCCATCTATTCTGGACTCTCAAATCTCAACTACAGTTGGCAGTGCAGCACACTTTGACCAGATATCTGTATATAAAAATGTTCTAGAAACTTTAAAGGCAACAAAAAGATTTGTGAGAATGATTAAACCAACACTGTGAAATGAATAATTTTCAGTTTAATAGTTAATTTCATTCTAAGTATACATGTGTGGATTTACGTTCACACGTACATACACAAACAGCAAACTCTATATAGTAAGCACTAAGATCTGATGTTATCAACGTCTTCTGTAAAATAATTAGTGACACTGTTGCTTAATGAGTGACTGAATGAATAAATGATCTAGAAATTTAGGCAGTTCTCGACCTAACTACATAAGGTATTCATTAAATCATACTTTATTACACTTTTATTCATCTTTTTCACTTAATCAACATCTGTTGTATCCTTACTATGTACCAGGTCCAGTTAGATGTCGGGAAAATAAAGATAAATAGAATGGAGCCCCTGGCCCCAAGGAGTTCAGGTTCAGAGAGTGAGAAAGACAAGCACGTAAAGAGGTGGGTATGAAAGTAGTGTGCCTACAGAACTGCATTTTGTAAAGTGTCTGGGAACTATGGTAGCAGTAGCACCAGATGCCTAACAGCTTCGTGTGGGTATGTTTCTGTGCAAGTGTGGAAGAAGGAGAGTAGATGTATGTCCAGGTAGGGGTGTGGCAGTAAGAAAAAACTCTCCTTCAATGCTGTTTGCAGTGGCAAAAGTCAAACCAGGTAGAAGAAAACCATCTCAGAGAGCTGCTGTGTTAGCAAGCCATGTTGGGATAGAAACCAGGAAGTTATAAGAAAAGAGACTGAGAATCATACAAAGCTGACTCTGAGTTTTGAAAGGGGGCACATTTCCTGTGCAATTCCCCCCTTTAACAGAAGACATAGCTTAATTCAAACAAATAAATGGTTTGGAAAGAATTTCATATCTCGACAATAGGTACCTCCCCTATCTGCTCTGACCCTGTCCAAGACATACCAGGCAAACACTGACTTACTTCCTGTGCTCTCTATTAGATGTGGTTATCATATTCAGGGTTCCAAGAGTGAGAACAGAACACTAAAATGATAAGAAAACTGTGAGAAGGAAGAGCATTCTATAAATTATTCTCTGAAAGGCATAACCTTCTTTTGTGTTTCTCATGTAAAGCGTTTTCCCTTCTATACCCCTTAAATTCCCAGCCAGCTAGTTCAAATATTTCTGATGTCATATAACATTTCCCTCTTACCTCTTACTCATGGAGCAGAAGGCATTTTCTAGTATACCTAAAGAATAAAAAAGAAATTTAAAAGTTTATATAAACTCATTTTAATAGACAATTCAATATAAATCTTGCAGCAAGTAGACACAAATTTTTCATCATTGGATAATGATTCTTGAGTTCCCCATATCTTGGTCATGTTCCTAGAATCATGTCTCCAGAAACTGACTTGTATCTCAGAGGGACAGAGGCAGATGGCCAAAAGTTTTGCTTATAATATATATATTTATATATTATATATATATATATAACCAATATACTGTATTGGTGTTATATATATATATATATTATATATATATATTGGTTTTATATATATACATATATATATATATGTATATATATATAACCAATATAGTGTCTTATATTAAACCTTTAATGAGCAGAGATCATCCTAAACATAGAGATGAATAAACAGGTAGATTTCATAAAAGTAACTCAATAAAATCTTTCTGTAACAACCACGTTGACCTACATTAATAGCCATTTGTGGAATGCCCATGAAATTTAGAGTTTTGACTAGCGAGGAATTTCTCCAAAAAGGAACAATTGTATATAATATGGCCCCTATAAAGATTTGATAACTAACCAGGAGTAACCATGAATACTGATTGTGATTTGTATTAAGTCAGTTCTGGAAGGGGCTTTAGAGATTATCTAATTTAACTTTTTTTTTTTTTTTAATTTGATGTATGAGCTACTGAAGACCAGAAAGATGAGTCCCCTGCTGAGGATCATTAGCAGTATACAAATTAGAACTCATGTTTCAATCCTTTCTTTACGAATTATAACAGGCTGTCTCATATATTCTTCGGAAGTGTCATACTGTTGATGCGACGTATCACTTCTGAGTACAAAGCAACAATCAGACCCCTTAATTTCACTTATTTTTTACACAGATATTACCATTTGAATGTGTGGCGGCTCATTTTGCTGAGAGGTTTTTCTTCCCCACCCACCCTTTCCTTAAATCAGGCAAAGAGACAAGTAAGTAACTGACTTCATTTCTCAAAAATGTAACCCACAAGTGCATGATTCTTCCTGTCAGATTTCCTTTTCTGTAAGTTGGTGAGTTTATTGTGGTAGCACTCAAAAGGCTGAGCCTGAAAAGTTCTATAACATATGGCATACATTTAACATGGCTTGTGAATTAAAAATAACAGCCTGCCATCTGCCTCTGCAAGTTGATTTTATCAAAGTCTAAATGAGAATCTCAAAGATGTGAATGTTGTCAATTAAAATAAGGTTCAATACAGAGTGACCAATCCATGTTCCCCCTCCCTGCACTAGATTAAAGTTACCCATTTCTTCCCCTCTTGCAAGTTAAAAGAGCTGCCTAATTTTCAATCTCTAGAACTGTTTGGTAGCCATTAACATCTTATTTCTTTCTTCCCTTGAAAAAAATCTTTGTCACAAATTTAGCTTTCAAAGTTACCTTTCTCTACAAATATGTTAAGTGGGTTTCTTTTCTGGGGTTAGTACCCTCCTAAACAATTAATTACAGTTTATAAAATCTTCATATTTAATATTTAATTTTTCCTCTCCTAATCTTGAAAGTCTATTAAGTAATAGATGTTGGAAAGAGAGAGTTTATGATTTTTTATTATCATAACATTCTTACATCCCGTAGGAATTTCTGTAAGTGATGTAAAGTACTGTACTCTCAGTCAGAAGCCCACACATCAATTTAGTTGGATTAGCATTTATTGAGCAATGACACCAGGAATATCCTTGGGGAGGTAATGATTAGGTAAAGGGCTTAAGGCAATTCCTTGCCTTCAGGAAGTTTATGTCATAGTTGAGATAAGATTTATACCCAAGAAGCAATTTGAGTTGAAGCCCGCCTTTGTATCGCCAAGTGCTCACCAGTGTATACTGACAATAAATACAATAAGAGTCATGAGAAGACAGAGTTCTCCTGAGTCCCTGTTATTCTTTAAGGGCAAGAGGCTTAACATTGTATATGTTTCCATTTTATTAACGTGTAAATTGACTTTGCAGAACAATCAACAATATAATTATATGAAGTGCTAAATGTGTAATCATCGTATAAAAGCTAAAGGGACAACCATAGAAAACATTAAAGGAGCTAGTGAGTAATCTAAGTAAAATGCCTAGCCTCAAGACTAATTTGTTTGAAATATAACTAGAAAAGCTTTATAGAGACCTACGATTTCTTGGCTAAGGTTAAAAAATAAATAAATAAAGCTACAATACAGAGATTCTGTGAATTAAGTATTATGATGCCAACGTTGGAGAGTAAATTTTGCAATGGAAAAGTGGGTACTTTCTGAGTATGAAGGTCAGAGTTGTCTGGTTAAGTCATGCAGGTGGCACATGGTACAAATCTAAGGGGAAACATTCATATAGACTACTATATGAACATTGTATTAGTTTCCTAGGGCTGCTGCAACAAATCACCACAAACTTGATGGCTTAAAACAACAGAAATTTAGTCTCTCATTGTTCTGAAAGCCAGAAGTCCAAAATTAAGGTGTTGGCAGAGCCAAACTTCCTCCGAAAGGCCCTAGGGGAGAATATTTCCTTACCTCTTGCAGCTTCTCATGGCTCTAGGCATCCTGGCTTGTGGCAACATAACTCAACCTCTGTCTCCATCTTCATATGGCCTTCTTCCCTATGGAATTATTGGATTTAGGGCCCTCTAAATCCAGAATGATCTCATCTCTAACCCTTAACTTAATTACATCTGCAAAGACCCTATTTCCAAATAAAGTCACATTCACAGATAACTTGGGTTAGGACCTGGACATAGCTTTTGGGGGAACACAATATAACTCATTAGAAGTATGTAAATTTCTTTTGATCCCAAATTATAATTTACTAGATTACAAATCTAATTTACATTCTAATTTGCTAGATTACAAATCCAGGACTTTCAGAATGTAATCTGGGACCTAGGAAGAACCAATGTGAGTTAGTTCTACCCTTTTTAGTGTTAAACTTTGAACATCCCTCTGATTATAAAACTGCTTCCAACTCTAAGAGCAGATGTCTAAATAAACTGGCAATCACTGATATCAAGTTGAAGACACATCTAAATGTTAAGAATAATAATGCTCATTAAGCATCTCCCCTCACTCCAACCCAGAAAAAGTGTTCATATTTTATTTCTTCAAAGACAATATATTTTTATCTAATCAAAGAAAGTTTGTTGGAAGAATGAATGCTTAAAATTCCATTAATGGCAACACAGAAGAAGAGACCGAATGATGAACTATGAACAATTTTAAAATGAAAAATCACACTACAGGAATGCCTACATATCAAATAAATCAGTGCAAGCAATCAATCATCTTAATGAAAGCCTATGGTTAGCAGGGGTAAATGCCACTGTGATCTCTTATAATTACAAGAAAAAAACCTGATTCTGAACATGAAGGATTCACTATGGTTACATACAAATCAACCTCAATAGCATGAACTAAATAGAAGCATAATTGGAATTGGTTAAACATCTACAGTCTCCTCATTTATCTTTCAAAAATAGAGGCAAGCTAGAAGGATTTTTTCCACCAGTAATTAGATGTTTTATCCCCTAAAAATGTGTCAATAATCGTTTCATACAAAACACTGCCTTCCATTCAAATCACTGCATTTGAGTGATAAAGGAAAAGAGTATAAAGGTCACAAAATGGTTCTGTGCTCCTATCAACTATGATGGGCCATACCTGATACTTCTTATTTTTGTAGACTTTGGGTTGTGGCTAGGGCTACACTGAACTGACTGGTGTGATATTCATCCCTATACTTCGGACTGCTGTGAAACACATCACCAAATTCAGCAGGACTGAAACACTATCATCAATAAGCCCCTTCAGTTAACCTAAACCTGTGGTTTTTCATATTTGACTACAATGAATTTTGGCAATATCATCAATGAAAATTACAGCTAGTGAATCACACCTGAAGTTTTTAATGTCACCAATACTACATGATAAATTCACCCTCCCCTCCGCCAAAAAAAAAAACCATCAGGAGATATCGCCATAACTGCCTATACATGTTAAGTATATCAGGTGGAAGACTGACAAGAATTGACAATGACATTTGAACTGCACATTATAATTTAAACAATCAGCATGACTAAATAGTAGAGAATCCATTAGACTGATAGTTTTATGCTGAAGAAACACTTTGTTGACAAACTGAATTTTATTTTTATCCAGTTACCTCAGATATGTTATCTTACTCACCTAACGAGAACTCTTCCCTTGAAAATGAACTTTTTCCCTTTGGTTTTATGTTTCTGCTTCTCCATCCACTCATATTTTTATGTTATCTGAGGAACTTTAGGGTGGGAACTTTAGAAATTTAGGCTGCATGTACTTAAGTATGACAGTGGCACCTCAGAAATATATTCTGTACATCTACCCTCTACATTTCCAAGACTATTCTTTTGTCTCTTCAATTTCAGACCATAGACTTTCTAGTTATTCCAAGAGTAATAAAGCTCTGTCAACAATTAAGCTTCCGTTAATGGCTTCTACAATTATTTACACAAAGAACCAAAATAAGTACCAGTTACTACAAAGCATAAAATAGATCTAGAACCTGGAGAGCAATTCAAATCATTTTTTAAATTTCCTTAAAATGTGGGTGGGGGGGCGGGCCTGGAGCAATGAGAGAAGGGAGTAAAAAGTGCTACCACTAAAGGGCCACCATAAAAATGAGGGGTGAGGATAAGAGAAGGTACCAAAAAGGGAAGAATAAGGGTTTGAAAAGCTGTCCTCATTGAGAACTTTAAACTGACAGGTACATAGATTATAGTCAATTGTTTGAGCCCTCTGTTTCTCTTAGGAATATGCCACTTGATCCAATATTCCCTAGGGATAGTCTTTGAAAAGTAAAATGCCTCAAGACAAGTCTCCAAATAAGAAAGCGATTCTTTTCCCCTATTGAGCCTCCTGATTCCAAAATTGGAAACAGTTCAAAATGCTTTTTTTTTAATTTTATAATCTCAGCTAGGTAAACTGTGTCCAGAATAGGCACAAGAATTTTGCACAGGAGATAGAAGACCATGTCAATGGCAAACAGAAATTGAATCTTGTTGTAGGTTCAGTACAAGCAATAGTAATAATTCAAGATTGCAACCACAGAACTGAAGTCCTCAGACCTGAACCGGCAAGGGCAAACAAATTTAAAATAACCACAAAAGAAATGGTTTATTTCTTGGAGATATTTTTGAATTTCCCAGTAACCAAAATGATGCAGTCTAGGAAAGAAATAACATCATCCAAAACAATACTAAAACTAGAAAAGGTTTTGGCCTACTATTTCTGTAATATAGTACTTTAATAAATATATTTGGCTTTGCAGCCTATATAATTTCTATTGTAATTACTCTGCTGTTGTAGCAATATATAAAGGAATGAATATGCCTGTGTCTCAATAAAATTTTATTTACAAAACAGCCTATGGGCCAGATTTGGCCCTCTGGCTAGAGTTTACCTACTCCTGAACTAAAATGTAAACACTTTTTTGTATGTGACCATACTCTGACATTTTTCTCTAATAATTCAGTGTGTTAGTTTCATATTTCCTATAAAATTGTAAGCTCTTATCAGATAAAAGAATGTATTTTGCCTTTTTAATCAGTGTTAGTATAATTATTACATCATCTATAGTTCCACTCTTTGTTCATAGTAAGCATTCTGTAAATATTTTATGTAACCTCAATTTCCCACCAGTAAACTTATAGTGATTTTCTTCGTTAATTGAGTCTTACAGATTAGATAATATTAATTTTGAATTTTCATCTTCAGATGAGATACAGTAACTTTTGAAAAACCAATGCTTCCACTGAAAATATTTTTAAAATTTAGATTAAACAACAACAAAAAAACCTGTTTGAAAGCATTAGAGAGCTGTCTTGAAACCCAGTACTAAGGAGTATATATTTCAGAGAGAAGGAAGTAGTAGAATAGCAAGGAGGTGAGCTGATATGTTCTGTGAGCTACTTTTCTGCTCAAGGCATTTCTATATTTTTGGTGCAGGTGAGAGGCTGGGAGTCTGGCAAGCAGGACACTGCTAAAAGGGAGAAAAGCCAGAGGAGCTTTTGATAATCTCACAGGGCTAAGGAGATAAAATTTAAAGTTCAGGGCTTTCACAGGAGCTAGAGTTATGGAGCAAAAATTCAAAAGAGAAGGTAGATGCAATGAATTGAGCCAAACACTCAAGAATATTTCACAAAGTATTTGTTGAACTCTGACTGCAGTAGGAAAGAGCCTAAGAAGCCAAATACAAAGGCTCTGAAAAACAAAGATAATTTTTAGCAGTCTCACTTATGAGAATAAAATAGAGTTGAGAATAGATACCCTACTAAACATATCAGCCCCAAAGTTTGGAATTCAAGAATCTTGAGGGGAGACCAACCACAGGTAGACAAAAGCTTATAAAGTCTATAATTTACTCAACTCTGTCCCTGAGTGAGATTAAGTGAAATGACTCCATTCAAGCTCTCTAAGGGAAAACAACATCATCCAGAACTACTGTAATTTTTATGCAAAATATCCAGTATTTGATAAAAAAAAAAACTAGGCATTTCAAGACAAAAGGCCAAGAGAAAAAATAGACAATAGAAATAGACCCATACACAATTCAAATATCAGAGTTATGAACCCTTGCCCTTAAATGTGATTAATAGGTACAAAAACATAAACAAGTTGCAAAAATTCATAAGCAACTGCTGTTGACACTTGAACAACGCAGGGGTTTAGGGTACCAACCCCTCCTTGCACAGCCGATGACTTCGAAAATTTAACAACTGTTTTGATGCCTTCAAAAATTTAACTACTATTGACCAGAAGTCTTACCAGTAACATAAACAGTCCATTAACACATATTTTGTATGTTATATGTATTATATACTGTGTTCTTACATTAAGGTAAGCTAGACACATGAAAATGTTATCAAGAAAATCACAAGGAAGGGAAAATATGTATTTACAGAAAAGAAATCCTGTATAAGTGGACCTGTGCATTGCAAACCCATGTTGTTCAAGGGTCAACTATATAAAATATATAAAGGAATCAAACATAAACCCAACGACTGGGTTTAAGAAGTAAATAGATGGGCTTAATAACAAAGAGGACATGTGAGAAAAGAATGGTTGTAATCTAGAAGGCAGCATAGTAGAAAATAACCAAGCTAAAGCATAGAGAGCAAAAGATACAGAAAATATATGTAAAAAAGAATGTAAGTGACAGATGGTATATGGTGAAAGATGTAAGATACATGAAATTCGAAACAGAAAATGAGGAGAGGAAGTAAGCAGAAGCAATATTTGAAGAAATAATGAACAGGAGTAGTTGAGAATTTATAAAAGAATTAAGACACATATTTGAAAAATCAGAATTCCAAGCAGGATAAATGAAAATCACCACCAGTCACAACATAACAAAACTCTTGAAAATCAAATACAAGGAGAAAAAGTTGCCAGAATACAAATACACATTACCTTCGAAGAAATAAATAATAAAACTGACAATTTTCCTCTCAACAGAAACAATGGAAATAGAACACAAGTGAACATATCTTTTATAAGTTGAAGAAGAATAACTTCAGGCATGGAGCTCTATTTTCTGTAAAAGTACCATTTGAATGTGAAGTTAATAAAAATTCTGTGAGATATAAAGCAATAGTAAAATATTTGATACAATCCTGTACTTAGCAATAATTGTATTTTTATATTATGCTTATAAATTAAACATTAATATTAGAAGACAGATTGTGAGTGAGATACAAAACAAGACGATGATTATATGCTGTTTACAATAGACAAAGCTTAAATGTGTGAAAATAGAAATATTAAAAATTAAAGAATGAAGAAATATATGCCATACAAATAGTACACAAAAGAAAGTCAATATAACTATCTCATATCGGTTAAAGTGGACTCTGATGCAAAAAGAATTACTAGAGAAATATATAAGTATCTCATAATAATATAAAGGCCAAATCTAAGGAATTTAAAATGCTAAGTTCATATGCACTAAAAACAGCTACAAACATAAAGCAAAAAACTGACAGAGAAATAGACAAATATGCAATGATAGTGGAAAATTTTAATTCATCTATTTTAATACCAGAGACCAAGTAGACATAAAATTAGTCAGAAGATAGAAAATATAAAAAACATAAATTTAGCTAATCTACATGTATGGAAATATATGAAACATTTCACACAACTACAGTTTTCCTTTTGTGAACCAAATTTGACTATATGTTGGGCCACAAAGCATGTGTAACTAAATTTTAGGAGATTAAAGTAATATATATTATGCTCTCTGACCACAGTGGAATTAAGCTGGAAATAAAAAGATAACTGGAAAATAACCATATTAAAACAACAACAACAACAATATGTTTCTAAGTAATCTGTGAGTCAAAAACCAAATAACAACAAAAATTAGAAAATATTTTTAACTGAAATTGGTACTAGGACTGTTGCTATTAATTGTTTGCATAGCTATTTTTTCCTATATACCTTTTAAGGTAAAGTTAGAGACAATCTAAAAAGTTCCATACCAACCGCTAGATCATCCGCTTTTGCTTTGTGGCATAAAGTTGTCATAATTTATCCAGTTATATATTCTATAGATAATTAACTTTTAACATTATTTTTATTGTGAAAATAATAAATACAGGGATATAAAATATAAATTAAAATCTTTTCCCCAATCCCTAGTGCATTCTCTAGGGATAATTACTCACTATTAAATTTTATTTAGGTCTTCTGAGTTTCCAATATAACATAATATATATGTGCTCTTATATCTTGATTTGTCCACTTTGGATACTATCCACTGATAGTCCTTTAAATATAAAACATCTAGTACATTTACACTATTCCGCGACTTCCCAAATTTTGCTTATGTTGATGTTTAAACTTCAACTTCATAAAGTAGACTTATATTACTTGATTTAGTAAGCTTAGACAGTATTTACTGACTCCCCATCTAGATAGATGAGGACATTAGCACCCTTAAACTTCCTTTCATTAGTCTTCCCTTTCTCCAAAGGCGCTACTTATATTATTTTTAAATTGTCAAGATTCATGTTTATATTCTGTTCTCTAACAATAATTGTCTTCCATGCTTTGTAAATTATAAGTCTAAAAATTAAAAGCTAACATCATTTATAGCATTATGATTTTATAAATATTTCAGATATATATGTACACTAAGACATAAAGCTGCAGTAATTATAAAAAGCTAAAATAAATGAAATAGTGTGGTAGTGCCATGGAATCCAAGATATAGCTCAAAATAACAGAAGACAAAATCAAGACACATACTCAAATATTTTTAATACATTTTAAATACATGTTTTTATACAGTAGAATGTAAAATGGCATAATTTCAAATATGTGAGGAAAAGAGGATTACATTATACATATGGTTTTGAAACCAGATAACCATTTCAAATTACAACCCTACAACATACTTTACAGTAAAATAAAATTCAGATAGTTCAAAACATAAATGTGAAAAATAAAAACAAAATTATTCTAACATGTAAAAACATTCCAACTATTATATTGACTGGAAAAATTAAGTCGTATCATAATGCATAATGCAGTGTGCCATTTATGTAAAATTTTAATTCAAAAAATATATATTTTTATGAATTTTTATAACTTTACTACATGGACAAGAAAAATGCAAACCAATTTTAGTAAAGTGATTATACACAGGTTGAGAGAAAACTGGAATCGCAGAGTAAAAAGAATTCAGATGCCCTTAAAAAAAGGGCATCTGAAACTAACTTGGCAGAATGTTAAAAGACGCTTTGACAAAACTGGGTAGTAGCTATGCAGATGTTCATTATAATCTCTATACTGCTTTCCATATTTGTAATAGTTCAAATAACAAACACTCTGTGAAAATATGATAATAAAAATAGCTAATGTTAAGCCTTCTAATGCATTCATTAGTATTCTAACAACTTTATACCTACATCTTATCACTGTCTACCATTTAAGGTAAAAACTTTAATTATCCACAGGTTTTAAAATAAGGAAATTATAAAACAGAGATTGATTTGCTAAAGTGTAAACAGTCTTCTGATGGCTATGGTGCCAGAATCTATGTTATAAGACATTATGTTACATGGCTTCTGTGAAGTATTCAAGGTAAGCTTTCCTAGACATGACACAAAACTCAAAACCTGTGAAGAGAAAGATTGATAGATTTTGACTGTAAAAATTTAAATTTCTGTGTGTCAAATTACCATAAACAAATAACAAAGGAAGATTATCTTTTTTAAAAGTCAGCTTTATTGAGTATATTAACTACATGCTATAAAATACTCCAATTTTAAGTGTATAGTCTAATGGGTTTTGTCAGCTATAAACCTTGCAACCACCGCCACATTCAAGATCTATTTCCATTACTCCAGAAAGTTTCCTTGTGCCCAGCCTCAGTTAATCATTCCCCCATCTTGTCATCAGCCCCTCATCCAGGCCCCAAGCACCTACTGATCTGTTTTCTGTTACTATAAATCAGATCAATCTTTTCTAGATGTATATGTAATTAGAAACATACAGTATATATTCTTTTGTCTGTCTTTTCAACATAATGTTTTTGAGATTCGTCCCTGTTGTATGTTTCAGTAGTTCTTTTCTTTTTATTGCAGATAGTTATTTCTCTATTATATCATGATTTGTTTATCTGTTCACTTGATGATGAACAATTGAGTTGTTTGAAGTTTTCAGCTTTTATAAAGAAATCTATTAGAAAGATTCCTGTACAGATCTTTGTGTGGACATTTATTTATTTTAGATAATTATCTGGGGAATGAAATGGCTGAGTGTTATGTTAGGGGTATCTTCAGCTTTATAAAAAGACTCCAAGCTGTTTAACAAAGTTACTGCACTGCTGGGCATTTCCACCAGCAATGTCTGAGAGTTCCAGTTATTACACATACTTACCAACTCTTGGCATCATCAGTATTTCTAATTTTGGTTATTTTAATGGTGTGTAGTGATAGCTCATGGTGGTTTTATTTTGCATTTTCCTGATAACTAGTAGTGTTGAGTATATTTTCATGTGTATATTGATCATCCATACTTTTTTGTGTGTGAAGTACATGTTCAAATTTTTCCCATTATTTAATTGGGTGATTTCCTTCTTATAATTGTGTTGCAAGTCCTCTTTATATATTCCAGATAGAACTCGTTTGTCAATGTATACATAGTGAATATTTTCTCCCAGTCAGGAATTTCATTTTCTTAATTTGCCAATACCATACCATCTTGATACTATAGTTTTATAGTAAGTCTTGACATTTAAATATGTACGCCTATAGCACCTGGTCTTCCTACGTGGTCTCCCATCCAAGTACTAACCAGGCCCGACCCTGCTTAGCTTCCAAGATCTGACATCGGGCTTGCTCAAGGTGGCATGGCCATAGACCAAGGACCATGGATGGCTCCACTGGGGCACGAACCCAGGATCCTCTGCATGTAAAGCAGACATGCTACACTATGGAACCACGTCCTAGACCCTTTGATTTTTTAAAATAAATTTTAGAATTAGGTTTTCATTTTACATATATTTTTTAAAGATGGCTGAGATTTTAATTGAGATTGTACTGAATCTGTAGATCGATTTGGGCAGGTTGGCACTTTGGTGATATTGAGTTTTCTGATCCATTAACAAGATGTATCACTCTATTCATTGAGATGTTCTTTAATTTCTCTCAGCAATGGTTTATACTTTTCAGTGAAAAGGTGTGGTTCATGCTTTGTTAAATATTTTCCTAAGAATGTCATTTTTTACATTACAAATATTTCTAACTTTTCAATTTCCAATTGTTGGTAGCATGCAGTTAGTTTATATATATTGACCTGGTGTCGACAAGTTTGCACAATTCGTTTATTAGTTTCAGTAGGTTTTTGTATATTTCTTATGATGATATTCAGTATTCAAGATTATAGAGAAAAGTGAGCATCCTGGCCTGGTTTCCAATCTCAGGGAGTAAGTGTTCAATATCTCACCCTTAAGCATGATGTTAGTTATAAATTTTTATAGATTCTCCTCATAAAGTTCTCATCTAATTCTTGTTGGTGGAGAGGTTTTAGTCATTAATAGATGTTAAGCTTTGTCAAGTACTTTTTTTTTCTTCTATTGGAAATAAGCATATGTTTTTTATCCTTTTTTCTGTTAATATGGTGAATTACATTGATTTATTTTATGAATGTTAAAATAATCTTACATTCCTAGGATAAACTCAATCTACTCATGATATATTAAGCAGTTAATGATCTTAAAAATATTTTAAAATTAGAAAAAATAATTTTATATATGTCATTTGCCCATTTATTTTTACATATAGTATTCTTCATTCTTTTACATAGATCCAAATTTCAACCTAAAACACTTTAACTACTAAAACTAGCAATAAATCTGCTCAGCTCTTGTTTTTCTAAAAATAGTATTTTTATTGTCATCATTTTTTATTGTGGTAAAAAATACCCAACAAAAAATTTACTATTTTACCTTGTTTTTAAGTACAGTACTGTTAACTATATGCACATTGTTGTACAACAGATATCTAAAACTTTTTCATCTTGAAAAACTGAAACTCTATACCCATTGTACAACTCCTTTTCCCCGCTCCAATCAGACTCTGGCGACAGCCATTCTACTTTTCGATTCTAATAATTTGGCTCATTTAGGGTATCCTCTCATAAGTGGAATCATGTAGTATTTGTCTGATAGTGACTTTCACTTGGTATAGTGTCCTCAAAGTTTATCCATGTCATAGCTTATAACAAGATTTCTTTCTTTTTAAAGAATCAATAATATTTTATTATATGTACATATTTTCTCTATCCGTTCATCTATCAGTGGACTTTAGGGTCACTTCTACCTCTTGGCTAGTGTGAATATAATGCTGCATTGAACATGGGTATTTTCAGTTCTTTTGATATATACCCAGAAGTGAGATTCTATGGTAACTCTGTTTTTACTTCTTTTGTGGAACTTCCATACGCGTTTTCAAACCTGTACCATTTTACATTCCAACAAATAGTACCCAAAGGTTCTAATTTCTTCACATATGGCAACCACTTACTTTCTTTTATTACTTTTATAGAGGCTATTCTAATGAGTTTGAGATGATATCTCATTGATTTTAATTTACATTTCTCTTATGTTTAGCAATGTTGATCATCTTTTCATGTGCTCGTTTACCACTATATAACTTCTTTGGAGAAATATCTACTCAAGCCTCTTGTCCATTTTAAATCAAGTTTGTTGTTGTTGTAATTGTTGTTGTTGAATTGTAGGAGTTCTTTATCTGTTTTGCATATTAACCCCTTATAAGACATATTGTTTGCAAATGTTTTTCTTTAAGTCCATAGGCTGCCTTTTCACTCTGTTGACTGTTTCTTTTGCTGCACAGAAGATTATAAATTCGATGTCGTTCAAAGGACTCTACAGGAGTCTTTTATCCACTATTTCACTTTCTGCAGTTTTAGTTACCCGTGGTCAACTACAGTCCAAAATATTAAATGGAAAATTCCAGAAATAAACAATTTATGAGTTTTGAATTGCACATCATTCTGAGTAGTGAAATGAAATCATTCACCATCTAGCTCCTTCCCATAATCCCTTTATCCAAGGTATGCACACTGTATATTGCTACCCATCCATTTGTAATTTAGAAGCCATCTTGGTTATCAAATTTACTGTCATAAGGTCACCATATTTATGTTCAAGTAACTCTTATTTTACTTACTGATGGCTTCGAAGGGCAAGAGTAGTGATGCTGGCAATTTGGATATGCCAAAGAGAAGCTGTAAAGTGCTTCTTTTAAGTGAAAAGGTGTATCCGTATGAAAAAAAAAAAGGTATATTTAGGGTTCAGTACTATCCATGGTTTCAGGCATCCAAGAGGTCTTGGAACATATCCCTTTTGAACAAGGGGGGACTACTCTATTTATTTTTGTTGTATATGCATATGGTGTCATATGTAAGAAATTATTGCCAAATTCAATATCGTGAAACTTTACCTGTATATTTTCCTCTAGAAGTTTTATAGTTTCAGATATTACTTTTAGGTTTTTAATTCATTTTGAGTTAATTTTTGTATATAGTATAAGGTAAGAGTTCAACTTCATCCTTTTTCACATGGCTATCTCATTTTCCCAGCACCATATGTTAAAGAGACTGTTCTTTATTTCCCATTGTGTACTCTTGGTACCCTGTCAAAGGTAATTTGACCAAATACGCGAGGGTTTACTTCTGGGCACTCTGTTCTCTTCCATTGTTCTATATGTCTGTCTTTATGCCAATACCATATTGTTTAATGTAGCTGTTAAATACATTTTGATATCAAGAAGTATAAGGACTTCGGCTTTGTTTTTGTTTGATTATTTGGAGTCCTTTGAGATTATATTTGAATTTTAGAATGTTTATTTTTCTATATCTGCAAAAAAATGTCTTTGCGTTTTGATAGGGATTGCCTTGAATCTATAGATCAACTCTTCTTTGTCTTATAGTATCCATTGATTGGATAATGAGTAGTAAATGTTTTGTACCAGAAATATTTTCTAAAATGATAGATCGGTCTAAATACCATATTCCAAGTTTCAGATCAATTATAGTCAAAGTGTGAATTTTTGTTCAGAGCAAAAACTACAGATTTAAGCTGACTATAAAAGATCACTGTATAATGAATACTAGGTTGTAGCTGTTTCTTTAACTTCTCTCATCTCTCATAGCAGTTCCAGAGGTATTCAGAATCTGAATTGGGTAAAATATACCAAAAATCATTTCCATCGTACCAAAGCACTATTCCACCTTTTACTATGCCCACTGATCCCATCTTGTCCTTGTAGGATACTAAGAACAAGGAATCACCAATGGCCCTTTGTTTTAATAAGAAAGAGCCTTGAGTAGATAAATCCCAGTTATTTTCTAAATGTTTCAAGTGAAATCACACTGTACATTAATAAGCTAAATCAGTTTGGTTACCTATATTGGCCTAACATTCTGTTAAACCTATTGATATTCTATTGCAATTAAGAAGTACTACTCAGGAAAATGAACAATCACTGGTTTCAAAAAACAGAGCTTATGTACTAACTATATATATTATATATTATTATATACATTATATAACTAACTATAAAGCTATAGAATGTGCAAGAGAAGGCTTTATAGCTTTACAAGACCCACAATATATGGGACCAAGATATTCTCATAAAGGGGGAGAGTTGTGAAATAAGGAGGGTCCATAAAACAGAAGAAATTAATTTTATGCAACTTCTTAGAAAGAAATTTTCCAAGTTTCTGATTCTAAGATTCTGTCGGATCTTCGTAAAGATGGTTATCATCCTATTTCTAAAAAGTTTAAGGGGGGAAAGTTGAAGAATCATAAGATCAGATTGAACAGAACACATATAAATATAGAAAAATCAGAACAAAGAATAAGTCAAGAGTAGAATGAGCAGATAAACAAAGACCTGGAAAAAAATCCTAAGACAACAGCTATATTGAAAGCAGGGCTACAACAATGTGATATTAGTGAATAACAGAATTAATTACTGAACTGCCTTCTCCACCAAGAATTACCTTCAAACTGAAGAAGTGTAGAGCATGCTTTCATTTTTTAATGAGTGTTTCTGCTGAAAATGACTAATGTTAGATAAGACATAGAAAACTTATTTTTATAAATGTATCATGACTCGAAAAAAAGATCTACACAGAGGTCAAAAACTAAGAGCAAACAGAAACCCAGAGAGATAAGCAAATCCCACAGAAGCCCACTTGCTGGCTGAAATGAGGACATTTGCTGAACTCCAACAAACTTTTTCCCAATCCTCAAGGCATGAGGATAAAGTAGATAAAGGCAGGGTACTAAGGTGGGTAGTCAAATAGGAGACATACACACACTAAATTTGAGTCCTTCAAAGTACAGAGCCCTCAGCAAAATTGTAAACAAATGATACGAACACTGGCACTTCACCTAATGGGGGACTGCAAGGAAAATTGCCTGTCTTGGCCGTGGGTAGAGGAGCAAACACCATGAGTGAGAGCCTGGGGTAAAAAAAAAATAATCATATCTCCAAAAGAGAAGCACAGGGGAGTTAGCATAGCAGTTTTTCTGATGGAGAAGGAAAGAGATGGAATTGGGAAAGAGCACCCAAAGGACTTCACAGTCACTAGAAATGTTTTAATTAGTAAACTGTTTTTATGCACATGGATATTTTTATATCATTTTCTCCATAAATTATACATGTTTTTTCAATATTCTTTTTTATCTACTCAGTATTTAATTTAAAAAATTCTTAAAAATCGAGAATACTTTAAGTTCTTTCAGTTCTGAAACCCTTTAGCTCCATCAGCTATATACATTAAATTAAACTTAAATACTCTAGGTTGTATCCACAGTAAGGAAGCCAAGACAGAGAGGAATCTAGAAACCTCATCATATAAAGAATTGCTCTTTATAGTCCTGAAAAGGTGACTCAAGTGTGATAAGGATGCACTAGTTAACTTTTCTCTTATTTTGTTTTGTTTTGTTTTTGTTTTTGTTTTACTCTATTTATGTAAAAGGATGTTCTGTAGAAGAGAGATCCAATTTTTTTTTTTTTGCTTTTACTTTAGAAACTACCTAGAGGCAAATTTTGGCTTTTTTCTGCTGTCACTATTGAAAAGCTTATACACAATAACTAGAAATATACAAGCAAGAATGATGCTTTCTGCCAGAAATATAAAAGGATTCCTAGATGGAATCGGACTAGACGACCTCGAAGGTCCCTCCAAATTCTTTGATTGTTTTCTAGAATTAGATAACATAAAATAACCTAAAATACTGGGCCAGGAGATACAGTTCCCAAGTTAGCCATGATTATCAACAGAAAGGTATTTTTACTCTGCTGCTTCACCCTAAGTGACAACAGAATGAAACAAAGTGAACTACTATGGATCATAGCAAAAAGAAGAATTTCATGACATATAAGTCATTTTCTATCACATTAATGGCCCAAGGCAAAGATTTAAAAATAAAGAAGGACCTTTAACCTGTAAAGCACAGTGGGTTCCCTGCCCTGATACCCTTCCTTTCTCCATAGACATTTTGGTCAGGAAGCTGGTATCTACCATCCTAAAATTAAAAAAAAAAAAAAAAAAATCTGGTACAGTCACCATAAAAATGGACTTAATGCAGAGAAAACAGAGATGATTCTCTCAAGCTGACAAATCCAAGCTGAAATAAAGGCATGCCAGAGTATTACTCTTCCAGAGCAGATGCCAAACAAATCCGATTGTGTTCACCTCACTTGATTGATTTGTTGTTCTTCCCTGCTATATGTGTTTCCTTTACCTTGTCTTAGCAGATTGAATTTAAAACCAAAAGGTAAAATATTATTTTGGCATTCAGTCTGTATGATATTGTTGAAATGGGCTTCTCGAGGAAAACTCGTGTTGTTTCAACGGCTTGCAGTCATTTCGATGTGAGCAGCTCATGATTAAGAGGTCAGTTCTTACCAACAGCAGCAGATGTTGTTGGTGTTATCTGGGTAGACTGTTCGCTGTCAGCAAACAAAGTTCCCATTAAGAGGAAAATTCTAAGTGTATCTTTCTTAGAGGATTACACTCATTTAAATTTTTCCCCTGGCTTCTTTCCATGAGATTTGGGGTTGTTACAAAGATGTGCCATGGAAATTTTCTCCTCCCAGCAGATGCTCATCATTAAGTTGGATAAGAATTTCAAGATTTAAGGAGAGATTGTATCATGGCACACAACTAAGTCTTGTTATTTGACACTGTAAGCAATCAGCCTTCTTTATTATTTAACCATCACGAGGAGCTTTTTCCTTTCGTGTAAGTGAAGACGAACCTTAGAATAAAACATTGCACCTCTAATAAGACCGAAAATGTCACACTTTTATCTTTTGCAAAATGTAACTGAAATAAACCTTAACAGAACCTCTTCAGCATAAACAGCAGGAACCAGAAAATTAAAATATTGTGGTTTTGTAACACATGGGCCTTAATGAAAGTGTGTACCGCATGCTTGATTACTTACTAGTTCTGTCCCTTGATTATGCTCTTTGACCTCTTCTGAAAATAAATGCCTCCCTCTGCTCCTTCAGTTTTCCATATGACACGAATGCCAAGATAGCTCGAAAAATTAAAAACAATTAATGTGATGTGAGGGAAAATAGGAAAGTCTCATTATGTATCACATGTTTGGACAAACTCTTTTTCTTCTCTCTCTTTCCTAAAGATAAAGATAAAATAAAATTGTTAGGTCTTAGAAGTTTATGGCTTATCTTTGAAGATTTCTTGGCAATGTTTACTTTGCCAATACACAATAGACAATAGAACCAATAGACAGCAGCAAAACTATTGCAATTTTGCATTTAGGAAACAAGTGACAGCAGCAAACTAGCCTTGGGTCAGATGGAATGAAGAAGAATATTCTTAAAGCTGCTATTTGAAAATATGACAGTAGAGAATGATACATTATTTAGTAAGTGCTTTTGTGACAGTTTTTCCCCATGCCCATCTCTCCTCACTTGTAAGAAATAAAGAAAATGAAATCATGTTTTTTGAAAAACTAGAGGATTCTTTTCTTTGTCAAGCTTAGGTACAAAATTCCAATTTAGAAATCATCTGAGCCAGCATTTGATTTATATGATAAAACTGAGGCCTACTAAAATTGTCATTTTCTTGAATCACACAATTGATAGAATTTTCTGGAGCAAACATTTTAAATTATGTTAAATTTAGATTATTTAGCAAGTAGGCATGTCCTTAATGATCAAAACACATTTATTGGCAATTACTTAAGCACAGCACTGACCTACACAGGTTAAATTGGACTTCATCTCCCCGACTAAGTTTCTTATCTAGAATAGAAAATACTCTGATAAAGAATTGACTTCCTCAGTCAACGCTGATTTTAAATAGTAAAATGAAACAGTAAAGTAGCTATCATTTAAATTTGGTGGGTAATATCTTTTTAACCTGAATTCACTACATGTGTTATAGTTCTGAAAGCTGATGCTGCTACACTGATGCCTTCCACCACATGTTTTAGGGGCAAATGAATATATTGTTCAAAAAAGTCCTTACAAAAAATCTTAATCAAGTAAGATAAACTTACTCTTAAGCATTTATATTATCCAGCTTCTATCAGACTCTGCTGAAGTCATTAATATTTTTCACTATCTTTGCATAGGATACAAATTAGGATGTTGATTTCTTATCTAAAATTTTTTGCTATTAAGAGCCCAAGTCTGATGGTGAAGAGGCTCCAATCTGATACTAATTGGCTATGTGACTTTATGCAAATTATTTAATGGCTCTGTGCCTTGATTTCCTCATCTATAAAATGAACCATAGTAATATCCAACTGCTTATCTATGAGAAAGACATCATCAATGTGAAACTGCTTTGCAGAATTAAAAGCATTTTTTGATTGTAAAATGGTGGTGATGATGATGATTAGTGTAGCATGGGGATGCGGGTTCTGTGATCAAATACTCAGCAAAAGCTATTAGGTATCTGAGTTCTGCCACTTCTTTAGTGAGGTAACAGAATAATCTGCCCTTTTCACTATTTGAGTCACATTTGACTCACAACTAGAATTTATGTGTTGCTTCATGGTTGTTAAAGAGTAGAATCTTTCTTAACTATTAGATTTCTGTTATGACTGATACTGGGTTATAGTTCCTAACCCCTGTTCCTGCCCACCACCAAGAAAAATAAAACAAACACGTGAATGCCTGTCTCCTGATACAGCCTAGGCAAAACGTAGGAATGACAGTCTAAATTTCCATGAATACATATTATAATCAAACATATTATACTAATCCATTTACATTTCTTTGTTGGGCAAACAATTATGTGGAATTGACTGGGATGTGTGTTAACCTCTTTCTCTTCCTGACCTCCTCCACAAAGGATACTGAGGTAAGAGATGACTTAAAGACAGGATACTGTTCCACAGGACTCTCAAATGTGCTTTGTTAGGAGGTGGAGTCACCTATTTATATTTGCTAAAGTGACTAAAATTACAATCAAAAGTATCGGCCTCTTACAAGTTAGTAATGTTTGCAGGAATAAAAGCTCCTGCAGCAGGGATATCAGCAATGTGAAACACTTCATGAGCAAAAAGAAGTTTAGATATGAATGTCCCCAGATTAAGGGCAAAAAAATATTTATCAAGGCTTGGCCCTGAAAAATATATATGTTTTCCATTTTCTTCACCCTTAATTTTATGCCCATATAATGTGGAATAACCATTCAAATCCTTAATATCATCATTAAGTATTTTTTTTAAAGACTTGAGAGTCAAATGGTGTTAGAACAAAGAGATCAGCTTCTTTCCTCAAATCACTGATGAGTTTGTGGCTAAATCTGGCAAAATAATGAACCTCTTCTTTTACAAACAAGTTCTCCACTTCAAAAGTCAAAACTATTTTAAGGAAGTGGCCTTTTCTCCAACAACCTCAGGTTAAGGGCATCTGCAGAAAACAAGCTGGAAGTGCTGTCCAGCACAGTTGCCAAAATCAGTGAATCTACAGCTTGGTTTTATTTCCACTTTGCCCTGTAAATTTCCATCATCATGGAAGGTAAAAGTGCTTTTCTAAGACTTCTACTTTGCTACTCAAGGCTTCAAAGCTCAGAGGCCATATTTTTGTAGATTTTGGATTGACGCAGTACAAGAAGCTTAGCAACTCTCCCTAGAGCCCTCCTTGCTCTTCCAGGTAATTTCTAAAAATTTCTAAGATCTTTAGGCCCCTGAGCAATTTGTAATTGCTGTCACAATAACTCATCCATACGGATTATAGTAAGATCTTGGAAGCAAGACAAGTTTCTCAGTTTGTTACTTTTCTCATACACACCGACAAAGTATCTCTATCCTATATTGTCTCCAAAATATACCAACGATGGCTTAAATTTATGCTAACCTTCTAACTACATTTAACCAAATTATTTTTTATTTAAAATGAGTGCCTCACTTTTATTTATTATTTTTAAGATGTATAATGACTGTTTCTATTTTTTGGATTGCCTCTCCCACCCCTGCCCAGAATTGCCAGCCTCTGTAGAGGAAAAAATTACTCTCGTCTCCTCTGCTTAGCTTCGATACTTATTACTTCCAAAGATTCCTGGATTAAAAACCCATAAACAATTGATCACAAAAGTAAATCTACTGGCAGAAGCCTCTAAATTGTTTTTCTTCATGAGTACAATGAATTTCCAATCTTAGTCACATTGCAGAGACTAATATAAATATGTATGTAGTGACTTTCCTTATAAATGAAGGGTCTTGCTATGTTGGTTCTGAATTTCTTACAGATAATTAAATATATCATTGTTTAAGTAAATGCACTGCATCAACTAATACTATTCACTTCAGGAGTTAAAATGCTTCGTGGATATGAACTTAACCATTTAAGAGCATACATTACTAATTAAATTAAAATTTTGACAAAGGAGAGAAAATTTTTTAAAAGAAATGCATAAAAAGTGAAGAACTAGATAGAGTATGCTCATAGCTTTTGTATTTAAAAACAATTCATAAAGTTGCTACCTATAATAGATTAAACATTTTATATTAGTAAAATAGCTCAAACTTGTGGGAAGAGAAGTAGATGTATAGTAAAGTTTTTTTAAAGATTATTCTTTACATGAACAAAGGATGAAGTCCATTCATTGCTGTTCATGTCAACTTTTTTATGTCTATCTAATTGAATATAAATTTCTCACCCTATTAAGCTACTATTTATTTTTGCACTTAAATGAATTTTGACAAAATGAGTTATAATTACAAGTCATACTGACTACAATAGTAATCATTTCCTTTTCCTTATTTTCAGGAGAACATAGTGATTGGCCTATGTGACTATGTATGTGTGTTTCCCCTAATACAGAAAACTATAAAAGACATCAGAATCACTGGTCCTCAGACCTGGACTGGCCCTGTGGAATTTGTTATTAAGACTCTTGGAATTCAGATTTCATTATAGAAAGGCTTTCTCCTTTCTGGTCTCAGCCATAAATATATCAGGGACAAAATTGCTTAATATGTTAATGTTCTCAGTTTTCTTCCATTCTGTAATCCACACTCTCTAAAGACAATGTTGCCAAGAAAGGCTTCTTCCCTTGCCCTTGCTCCTATGTGAATTGTAGTCTTTGGATAATACTATAAATATTTCTGCCATCTTTGATTATCTGATGAATTTTTATACTCTTATCCTTGCAAACTGTCTAAATCCTTATGTATATGTCTTTTTTATACAGCATAGAGTTTAACTTAAAAAAAAATCTTGTGTGATCTCATTGGTTCTTTAATTGGAACGTTTCATCCAATTATATTTTGTTGTAATCTTGACTTATTCAAATCTAATAGGTAGTCATTTGACCCTCTGCCTACGAAATGCAAACACTTTGACTCCATTAATCATCTTTCAGAATGAAATACCGTAGCTTTTATATATTTGCATTACATAAATATATAATATATAATATCAAGTATATGTTAATTTTATATAATATTAATTATATAATATACAACTATATATTAATTATATAATTATGCTATATATTATAAGATATAATTGTAATAATATTATTATTTATTCAGGCAGTATTTATTTAGATTAGCCCATGAATGTACAATTTTCTTTGCTCTGCAATTCTACCTACATCTTTTCATTTCCTTTGGGATAATTTTCTTTTTGTCTAAAAGACACTTTTTAGTATTTCCTTCACTGTAAGATTGAAGTAGATTGAGAAATCTACTTCAATCTACTGCAACAAATAAAATATTTGAAATGTCTCTATTTCAGCTTCATTCTTGAAGAATATTTTTATTGGATATACAATTCTGCGTTGGAAATTATATTCCTTCAGTATTATAAAGGCATCATTCAATATTCGTTTGGCATCCATTCTTTCTATGGAGAAATCAGCTGCCATATAAGAACTGTTCATTTGAAGACACTCTTTCTCGTCTCTGGTTGCTTTCAAAATCTTTTTTCATCATCTTCGACTTTCAGCACTTTTATTACATAAGCCTGACTTTGGATATTTCCCACATATCAACTTCATATGGTTTCGATATCTGTTATCAGTTTTGGCAAGTTCTTGGCCATTACGTCTTCAAAAAAAAAAAAAATGCATCCAACCCATTCTCTTTTTGTTCTCTACTTCTTGGACTCTAAATAATGTATGTATTACCTTCCTATTATATCACCTTTTACTTTGTATTTTTCATTCTTGCAGTCTCATCACTTCGGTCTGTTTTCTTCTCACCTTCAGATTACTAATTCTTCTGTTCAGCTATATCTAATTTGCTATTAAATCTATCCACTGAGTTACTAATCTGGGTCATTAAAATTTTCTGTTTAAGAATTCCCATTTGATTCTGTACTAAACTTTTGAATCTTCATCTCCTTTAACTTAGTAAGCATCGTTATTTTAAAGTCTGTGCCTAATAACTCCATAAGCTGTTTCTTTCATTTGTTGTATATTATGGGTTTTGTTTATGCTGTTTTGTCTTGAATGCCTAATTATTTTTATTTTGTACTAAATATTTTATTTATAAATTGTTTATAGAAATTGTTCGAAAACTAGGATAATGTTTTCTTTCTCCAAGAGGATTTATCTTTGCACTTGCCAAGTACTAATGGGCATTAACACTCTGAGATCATCTCTGTACAAGTTCAGAAGCAGTATATTACTTCATCTTTACTCCTAGGATGCAGCCCATTGAGATTCTTACCCTAAAATAAGGAGTTCTTCTGCCTCTTGACCCACAGGCCAGGAGTCTGAGGATTGTCAGAAGTGATTCTCAATTCCTTATCCTCTCAGTCATACCTTCTGGAATTGACAGTACCTCAAGGGGAAAGCAAACCCAAATGCCATGGCTATTTACCTGGACCTTTATCTTCCCCTGGATTCTGCTTGATAAGCCTCATATCTGTTTTGCGTTAACACTTCGATTTAATTAAGGATTTTTAAAAAAATATTTGAGCAGGTTTTTCAAACTGTTCTTAAGCAAAAGTTTAATTCAAATTACGTAGCTGACCATCATTAGATAGAGGAACCAATTCTTACCATCATCTACGGTCCAGTTTAACTTTAACCTCTTCTACAAAGCACTTTCTGTCACCTGGTCTGGTAGACAGAATTAAATCCTTTTTCGTCTTTGTATTCATACACACCATTTTAAACTAGAGTTTAGAGAACTTCTACTTGGCATTATGGTTATGTATGTGTCTCTCTAAGAGAAAGGATGATATATTTTTGATATTTTTGTCAGGAGACCAAAAATATATATATTTGTATAAAGTACTTAGTACTTTTTAAATTTTTGCAACACTTTTGTACTGATTTTGCATTCTTTTGGCACTCTCAACATGCATACTCTGGGAATCCAAATAAAATAATTTAAAATGAAAAATTTTTAGGAAAAATTGTTATTTTCATTTTCAATAACAATTTTCCAAATCACTTTCATCATATACAAAGATTCATGTGGAATTCCAAATTAGACGGATATAATTATCCCATTGTAATTTTGCTTCAAGACTCTCACTACTCTCTGCTGGATTATCGGACGTACAGCTTTCATCAACGAAGTGAAAACTCATTCAGTAAATCCTGAAGAATATAAAGGTAAATCTTTCAAGATAAGGAAAAAAGACAGCTTAACTTCAGATATATAAGATAATTTTATGGACAGAAAAACTTGAAATAACTGCAGAAAGTACTAATTAGGGGAATGAAGAGATCTTGATCTTGTCCCCAGGCTTTCAAATTACCTATGTCTGTTCCATCATTTATATTTGTTTTCTTTCTTTCTATTGTAAATCTGAGATACTGTGCCTTTTTAACTTGAATCTTTTCCAGTCCATTCTCTCAGGGGGGTTCTATTCTTCTTTAATTTTTGTCAACCTAAGTTCATGATGTGCTTTCACAAATGTCCCTGGTTGTGCGTGTTAATGCTTATCATCTATTCTGACAAAAACAAATCTTACATGGATGGAGACAGATTAGTCTTTATATGAATGGTCTAGTGACTTCTAAGATGCTGTAGGGCAAAGTACACTCAAGACCAGGCAATTATAACCACAGAACACCATTGTCCTTTGGACTACAAGGCTCATGGTATGGCCAACAGAGAGTGAATATTGAACTTGATTCTGTGTCTCTGATACTCTGAATTGATGAATGACTTGAAAAACTTTAGCTCTCCATAAGCACTACTGGTATGGCTTTCCAGGTTCCTCCCTCACTTATGTTATTTGACTTCAGAAAGCACACCTCTGGGAGTACAACGTTCTGGTATTTTTGTGCCCTGTACTTCCTGCTCAGTTACATGTGACTGATGCCAAATATGAAAAGAAAGCCGATGTGTGTGAATGTGTGTTATGGGGTGGTATGTGCATGGTGTGTGTGTGTGATGTGTCTGACTTATCTGTGGAGTATGTGTCACAAGAAATTGAAACCACTTAAGAAAAAGGTAGACATTTTGTACCTCCTCCACTATATGACCTTGAACTTGGAGATCATGGGCCTATGTCAAGCTGAAATTCTGGATAGTTCTCTTTCTTGTTTCCTAATGATCCTTGTTCACTTTTGGATCCACTAGACTCAAGCCTCCCTGTTATCCTAGATCCACAACTTACAGCTGTATGACTTAGACAAATTGCTTAACTTTTCTGTCACTTAACATTTTGGAGATAGCATGCACTTCATTGATGCTGAGAGATTTAAGTAGGTAATTGATAAATGTTAGCTCATTTTACTTTTAAGACAAAAAAGTGAAGATTCTGTAGTACAAGGCAGTATAGTTTCATTATTTTATACTAGTAGTGGCCTGAATCACTGATCTATTTGCTGATTATTGCCAAAAAAGAAGCACAGAGAAATTATTCTAAAACTAAGATAGTTATCTTTGGAAGCCATTCTATTATTTTTAATTGGTATATAAATAACAACCCCATACAATGAATTACCTCATTTAGTTATTTTGGTACATTCTCACTAACAGTTTATCTTAAAGGGTACCAGGAAATAGCACTACTGAAAGCTTGGCATTTTATGGGTCCTTTATGAATATTTTACTTTTGTCCAGGCAAGCATGTGATTTCATCTGCCCCTTAATTCTTCGAGTATAATTATTCCAGTAAAACAACATGGAGCATATCTTGGGGGGCCTTTATTGCCCATTTGTGCAGGCATGTAAGCCAATTCAAAATAACTTTTGAGCAGAATCCTAGCCCCCTGGCAAGATGACATCCAAGCAGCGATAGCATGCATATATTCACATTAGGTTTCTTAGATTTTCCTCAAAGACAGGAAACCTTACCCCTAACTTACAGGCAAGTTTACTCACATTTGCCATGGAGCATAATCTGGGGCTAAGTGCTATATACATTGGCCTTGAAAATCTGGTTAAGAAAAATAAAATTCAGGAACAGATTTTCAGAACACTCAGTCCAAATACTACATCCCATATTCCAAACTATGAAGTCAGATCAGTTGCCTATATGGCTAAGCTACAACCATTTGTTCTCTGTCTACCACCATTATTACCATTGCATCATATTGTGGCATAAAGCTATCAGCTGGTACGGAGAGCTGGAACATAGGGAATATGTTACGTATATATTTTGTAACCTGTTACCTAGGATATTATTTATTAAGTCACAGTAGTTTTCTTTGTGAGCACCTATGAAAATACTGCTAGTTGATTCTCCATTAGCCTTCTCAACTCCCTTTTTTGTGCCAGGTTCCCAGGTTCCAAAAAAGCAAATGCTTGCATCCCCAGCCTCCCTTGCAGGATCTAGTGGCCATGATGACCCAATTCTGGCCAATGTGACATAAGTGGTAGTTGGGGGTTGGATTTTAGGAAAGATCCCCCATATCCCAGTGAAAAATGAGAGACAAGAGGAAAATTCACCCTTACTCTACATTTCCTTCCTTACTTCCTACTTTTGATTCTTAGAACATTGGCAGATATCTTGCCACCAAGAAAATGTAAGATAAAAGGTTAAAGACATGATATTGAGGGTGTGAGAGCAAAAGATAAAAAGAACCCAGGTCTTTAATGATATTGAAGGGCCACCAAATAAAATGTAGGCTGCGTACTTCCATTCTTCTTATTAAGAGAGATCATCAAATATCCTTATTTTGAAGTCATCCTTACTCGGATATTTTTGTTATTTACTTCTAATAGTATTAGTAACTAATATAGGACTCAGGAAGAAAAACTTATTGAATTTTTATCAAGAATTTTTAATTTTCCTAAGGATTCAAATTTTTTCTTCTGATGCCTAGAACAATGTTTTCTTTTTCATATTTCTGTAAAAGTTAAAATCAGTTTTTATTTCTATTTTATGTAGAGGGTTATATTATGCATTTAATTTTGTTTTAGTTTACTTCTTGGTATCATTCCTGACTTGATTTTGTTCTCCTTTGGCAAACACTTCCCACTCTTCCCAAAAATTCTAGTTTCTCTCATTTCCCTTATTCAAAGAAATGGCTCTTTATCTCAAGTTTCATCACAGAACAGGGCTGATTAGCTAGATGTGAACAGATATCTCAGGTTCCCTAAAACAAAAGCTTTAATTAGAGATGAAAATGAAGATGCTTTCTAGGGGAGCTGTAAACTCAGGGGATCAGTGAAAAGGACAAAAGGAAGAGAAGTATTCAGGAGGTAAAATGATGTTCAGCAACACACAGCCAGTTTCTTGAAAGCTGCATCTGATCAGTACATAGAACTATTCCAGGTGGGCAAACTAGCGGGCCCAGCTTTCCCAGGCTAAAAGATTGGTCAGCCCTAGGTTCCCAGCCACTTGATCTGAATTCAGGCAGCCCCTGGTGGACAAAGGAAAGCAAAGCAAACAACCGAGGATCACAGAGTGGTCAAACACTGACAGAACCTGAGAAGGTTCAGAAGATGTGTCTCCAACACAAATAGCAATGTATGCAATGTCTTAGTCAATTCCTTAAGAGGAGACAGCTTCCACACTAATTTGGTCTTAATACAGACTAAAGTGTAAACACAATGGTACTAAACAATGCAAACAGAGAGAATGAACCTGAGTCAGTGGATGCCCTCATGAAGGAAAGCTGCTACCTGCCCAGGATCACCTATCTGTTTCTAGACTATTACATGAGAGATAAATTTTCATCTTATTTGAGCAATTGTATAAATGGGTCTTTTGGTTTTCATGGCATCAATCTTTTTCTTTCTTTCACTGTATTTTAACTTATGTTATCTTGTGACATCCATATATCCTTGTAAGAGTGCTTAAATCCTTTTTGAAAGAGTACACCTTGCCTCATCTTTTTGCATCATCAGGTCCCTGCCCATACTTCCCCACCCACCTTCTTCCTCATTTATTTCATCCATCAGTGACATCAATGGGCTTCCATGCTTTATGGTTTCTAGTTAGAATTAGGCAATAGGAACACTTGAAATAGAGGTGGGTAGAAAATAATACAGTTGTCCCTCAGTATCCATAGGGAATTAGTTCCAGGACCTCTACAGATATCAAAATCCACAGATACTCAAGTCCCTTATATAAAATAGTATAGTATTTGCATATAACCTATATACATCTCTATATTACTTACAATACATAATACAATGTAAACGCTATGTAAATAATTATACTATATTGTTCAGAGAACAATGACAAAAAAATCTCTGCATGTTCAGTACAGTACAGATACAACAATCATAGGCCTAACTACATAGTAAACATAAGCAACAACATAACATTTTTTTAAAAAATATTTTTGATCTGGGGTTGGTTGAATCTGTGGATGCAAAATCCATTGATACAGAGGGCTGACTAGATCCCTGGATCACTCACCTCAAGCCGACTGTGTTCCTCCACTGTAGGTCACTGCTCCACTCAAGGCAGCCCTTTCTGGAACATTCTTTCTTTCTAGGTTCTAGTAACCACTCTCCTTATCTCTTCAGGTCCAGGAGTGGTACCAGCTCCATGGTTACTAACCCAGAATTACTTCTCTATTCTTTGTAGTTTTATCAAACCCACACTTTAATAATTAGGTCCTATAAAAATAAATTGTCTTGTAATTTTCTTAATTTTTGTTTGACAACTGTCTCCTGTTGGGACTCTGATTAAAAGAAAAAAGTGCGTACATATGTAAAATGCCTAAGTATCTCTGTTCTTCTTCCTGCCCTGACCATCCTTGCTTCTCGTGTCTTTTTTGGTCCTTGATGGGTGTCAAACTTCATGGTTACTAGAAAGAACACTAATTTAGAGAGAGGATGGACTTCTGCTGCTCCTCTGACTCCTCTGATTTTATATAATTTTGTCTTTCACCCACATTTGTCTAATGAGAGTTCACATTCAACATCACCATAAGATCTGCAAAAATAATGTTGTGGTTTCCATTACATTTCTTCACAAAAAGTTTTTGTTTTGTTTTGCTTTGCTTTTTAAATAAAAAAGGCCTGTATAACAGCATTTGTCTTTACTCTGCCTTAGCTTCTATGTGATCTTTAAGACATTTAATCTCCCCAGGCCTTGGTTTATTCATTTGTAAAATAAGGTAACTGAACCAAAAATACCTTCAATGTTCTTTCAACAAAAAAAATCTATAAATTTATTATTATCCTTATGTTCTTAGAGAAAAATTGAATATATTTTACAGACTTTTGTTTTTCTAGAAACAAGATGCACATATATGCATGTGTATCCATGTAGTTTTATTTATGAAGCAATGTGTACATGTGCAAAATAATATATCTCTAATCTCAAAGTCAGTATTCTAACAAAATTCTCTAAAATATAATTTTATACCAGTATAAAGGCCTCAAAGTAGTTGTCCGAAAACCTGTGTATATCATCCCATAAGAAGGACAGTCATTCAAAGACTATTTTCAGCCTTTAACTTTAACCAAATTATGATTTTATGAACCACCATGTACTGCCTTTTGTAAAGTCCATCAAACCCACAGAAAACATAAACTCATAGTGATTTTGTGAATTAGAAAAAAAGAAAAATAGATTCAGAAACAGTTTCCCCATTTTATTATTCACTCTATCAGCTGGAATGAATGGCAGTTGTCAATTTTCAACTTGATATGGCACATATGGAGAAATAACTTGATATTTAGATGATTACAAATAATGAAAATTGCTTATTTTGAAGTTACCAAACAAAATACTAACAAATTGCTAGTCTTTCCAAACCTGACTAGACACAGCGTTAATATCCAAGTTCTTGAATGTGGTGGTGTTGTTTTATCATTGTAACTCTAGCATCTAGCACAGCACTTGACCCAAATCAACAAATTACTGAATAAAATAATGCTCCCCCAAATCCCACTTAGACCACATGCAACATATATTGATCTTTTTGCCTAAAAAAATTTCCAGAAGTTTAAGTTCTGAGTTTTATATAGATGAACATAAAATAAGTGATCTAATTTTCTAAGAGAAATACTTAATTGTTCCACAAAATGTATATCAAGATGCAACCAAGTAATTGCATATGCAAAACAATAATTTGCAAGTTAAATGATTTGCTTGCATGTGTGAGGACATATTTTACAGGTGCAATTTAGGTGCAAATTTCTGAAATTTTGAAACCAGGCATTCAACCCATCTAACACATTTTTACTGTGATGGAAAGAATAAAATAGAAAGGCTGCTCTGTTCTGAAAGTGTACTAGCACCTAGACTGCTATATCAAGCAGCTTAATGCCTTGGGGTATTTGGGCAGGGGGAATTAAAAATAATAACAGAGTTATTTCATTTGGGAATATAGTTCTTAACCCAGAAGTTACTTTCAGTTTCAATTCCAAATAAGTTTTCTCACCAGCTCATACATGCTCACATGGGCTGCCTGCAGGCAAAATCAGAAAGGAGGAGAAATTTGTCTCAGGAACCCATCTTTTGTTTCTCTATTTTCTTCTTTTTTTACCCAATATCAAGGTCAATCCTTCATCTCCAAAGTTTTTAATAGTTAGCTGACCCAATAAACCAACTCAAAAATGGTAGCACCTCATATTCCAGACCTTTCTGACCCTCCTTTTCAAGATCAAAATAAACTTTTTTATAAATGTTAAAACAATGGTTTACAAACCTTGACATGAATAATAATTATAAGGTGAACTTATTAATAATAGAGGTGCCATGTCCCAGCTACTAGAGATACTGATTCTGCAGGGCTGTAATTGGGCCCAAGAATATTCATTTTTAATAAGCATCTAGGTAATCCTAATATAGACTATATTTGGAGAAATATTGCCTTCAAAGCTCTGGCCTTTATTTTTCAAGGTAACAGGACCAGACCTGTATGAAGATATTTCAGCAGATGTCAGCAATGATAGATGAAAATACCAGGAATTTGTTCCAATTCCTGGCACATAAAAATGGAAGAAAAAGAAAAGAGCCCCAATGATTGCTAATAAATGAGTGTAACTTAGTGAACAAGAGGTTCAAAGTAAAAATGAAATTTAATTACAGAAAATTTAAGAAAGTTTCATCGATTACATACCTGAGAATGGAGGCTGAGCTATTCTTCTTCATGCAATGTCCTGGGCAAGATGATTTACACAGAGTACGTTTTCAAGAAATGTTGGTTTACTTCACTAGTCACCAATGGCAAACAGCTCAGGGAATAAAAGTTAAAGAAGGGTATGAGATCAAGCTGGTCTTTGGGTGTTCTGACATGGTAGCATCAGAAAAATTGTTATAAAGAAAAAGTTAATTTCATGATATGTGTACTGGCTACTACAAAGTTTTATAAAACATGGTTCCTGCCCTCTGAAAATGAATAAGGAAGGTAGATGAAACCAGACCTCACGGAAGATAGCTATTTATCAAGGCAGATTTCAGTGCAAAAGAGAACCTGGAGGGGACAACTTTGTTAAAACTAGAAGACTAATAGGAGCCTGGCATTGTGCAGTAGTTTAAAGATAAATTACTTTATCTAAACTCATCTGCCACCCCCAACAGAGCAAAACCACTGTTTCTGTTCCTTTCCCAAATAAGTCAAAGGAATAAAACAAGATGACTTTGAATGAGTTGTCCCTATCATATTAGTTGTCATCTATTGAACCTCTACCACAAGCCTGGCACTGAACTAGAAATTTTGTACGTGATTTTATTATTTCCATAAGGCTGCTATTATTGTGCCCAGTTTAAGGAATCAAAGGCTGAGAGAAGTTAATGAATTTGCCCAATGTCACAGAGTAAACTGACTCCACTATATCTGCATCCAGATCCTACTATGTATATTCTATGATCTCTGGCCCATGGTTTTCTAGAAAGTCACTGAGCTTAAACATAATCAAGTTACCTTCCTCTTTCTGCACCTTCTACCTCTTTTCTTCTCCACCTATCCCAAAAGAATCACACCACCACTTTACACAAAGAAATGCACCCTGTTTTATCTGTTAAAAAAAAAAAAAAGAAGAAGAAAGAATGAATAAAATTAAAATAAGGAAATATTTGGGAAAATAATTTTGATGTGTATGTCAGGCCTTTTCATTTTTTGATTGTTCTAAAATTTATTTAAAAGTAGCCTATGGAGAATATTCCCAATTTTACTCTCTTCATTTTCCTTCTTTTCTAGCCTTAAAACCCTAGAGAAACTTATGTTTGTATTTTGTTCAAAAATCTTTCCTTTCTTACACTAAGAACCTAATGCCAAATATTTGTCTTAAGCTGCTAAAAATAGTAGCTCAAACTGAAAACAGCATGTACCATAACTGTAGCCTCAGTGGTGTGGCACTTTGCTGTTAAAACTGTTCTGAATTTCATTCAAAACATATCTTTCCTTTTAGTGCTTTAAATTGAGCCTTTTTTTCCTACTTGTTTTGCTGTGAGTGGTATTATAATTAAATGTTATATAACAATAGTCAAATATTACACATCAAGCCTTTCATCTCTTTACATTATTCAAGTCTTTGACTGGCCCAAGATGAATCTACCTTATACCAATGAAAAATTGATGCTTGGAGAGGGTTATCCACGTTGCCTGAGGCCACAAAGCCAACAGAACTACAAAGTTAATCATGGAATCAAGTATTCTTCCTTCCCTTGAGTTTACTCTTATATATCTACTCCTAAAACTTCTGTTTTAAAAAGACTATTTAGAGCACAGTTCTTCCTGAGTCCATCATTTGGTTGTAAACTTCTTGAGGGCAGGAGCAGTTCTATTGATTCTTGGTACCTAGCAATGTATACTAACAAAGATTTATTATAATTATGTAATTAATCACATATATGCCCTCCTTACTTCAGAAAGTATTTAGAGAAGCTTTCAAGAAAATATAAACTTCTATGAGATAACAAATTAAAAGTGAAAAAAGAATGTTAAATGTAGATGTCGTAAGATACACATGCAAGATGTAAAATGAAGCCAAGGATATGACTAAAATATGTTAACCATCCTGCAAAACGTTACACTGGCTACAACTGGATCCCATATTTACTTCCAAACTTACTAACAGCAAATGACCTCAACAAACAGATATATACATTCCCTCTAATACCTTCCCAGGGCATCATGCCCACCTTTAAACTTGCTGTCAAGAGCTTTCGGAAATCATTCGTGTTTTAATCACGAGGTAACATCAAATGGCCTGGGGAAAGAGAGCTCTTGAGGAAGACCATGTTAGGAGTAACTGTACCCAGAAAGAGCATTCCACCTGGTGTTAGAAAACCTGAACTTAGAAAGCCTGAGATCCCAGCTCTACTGTTTTCAACCTGTTAGGCTATAAACTCTTGTTTTCTCATCTTTAAAACTGCGATTTTCTTTCCAGTTTCTTTTTACTTCTATTTTAACCTGCCTTATCTGGTTGAATGTGACAACATGTGTGACACTGAAAGGTCTGATACAGAAACAGAGTATCACTTTTATAATTAATATCTAATTATCTAATCAATAATAAAGGTTACTTGGTGAGTGAGTCAGATATGTGTTAAGTAACTTACAGTGATTGCTTTTGTTTGGTTTAGTTTGTTTTCCACACATTTCTCTGCCTTTAGAACTTGACAAACCAACTTCCTAATAAATTTATAATCTAATAATACCCTAAGTTAAATAATATCTCCTATTCATAAATTTGAGAATAATAATACCAAATCATGTCCTGTTATGCCTTGTGAAATAGTAAAGATTCTCAGGGTCCATTGATTAGAGTCATTCTTAGAATGTGATAAATAAGGAACATTCTGATCTCTGTATTATGTACTCATTCCTCTCCTGACCAATATAGCTCTATAGCCTTCAACCTTTTCTACAAACCTAGGTTTCTGGAATTACCCCTGACACAGGTAAGCAGTAGCCAGAGGAGAAGGAAGTAGTGCCACCTGGTGCTCAAAGAGATCAGAGCTCATATATCCCTATTATCACCACCTCCTACCCCCACCCACCACTTATAACATTACCAATAAATAATACCTTCTTGGGCATTCCACCCTTAGCCCTTAGTATGCATTTTGCAATTCCTCCTCGCATTCTTTCTCCCTCTCTGGCTTCCTTTGATCTTATTTTATCAGTTTTCACTGATAAACACACTGAATAGTAGGAGGGGAGTCACATGATATGAGTAACCCCACAATTCTGGCTGGTACCAATGCCAGTGTTAAAATAAGGATGTACCAAAGCAACAATATTTATTGCATTTTTGGGCATTGAACATTGAAAGGATTCCAAATATCGAGGACCAGGGAGGAAATAAGCACAGATGCCACCGTTTGGTGGGTTGTTGTTGTTGTACATTTTAAAGACAAAATACAGTAAATGTTTTATAGACATAGTTGCATTACCATGCATCCCCTAACATATTGTGCTTGTCACTTTATTATTTAGCAATTATGTAGTATTTTAACTGTCCTATATGATTTTCACAAGCTTGTCAGGTAGACTAGTATTAACCATGTGTGGAACCTGATAACAAAAGGCCAGAAATGTTAAATTTTCACCTCATTACATAGAAAGTTCATAATTAAAGTTGAAGAGATTTGCAGTCCCTTGTCCTTTGCCTTCTATTAACTGATCTCATTCATTCATATAATGGTCATTGAAGTCCTAATATACACAAGGAAGGGAAAGAGAGATGAAAAATACAAGTCTGTCCTCATGGAGCTTTCCACTCTGGAATGGACTGGGAATGAAAAGAAGGTAAAACAGAGACCTGCATCACAATGTGATTGAGTGCTATACCTATATTATCAGAGTACAATCGTGTTACACACAGTATAGTATAATAATTTAACCTCCTGTATTAAACTATGGAAGCATGGCACAGAGATAGGGAGAGGAAGAAAGAAAATAAAAAGAAACAAAGGTGAAAGTAACAATTTAAACAGTGCATGTTTAATCCTTTCAGTAAGCACTTAACCCACAGTGTGCATGTGAGCGAAAACAAAGGTCAATATTTCTCTTGGCTTCAGCTCGGCATGTGTGTACCACTCAATGTGGAGCATTAAGTATGTGTCTAGTTTTAAAGATACTTTATATTATGTGTATTTTTATGTATAAAGCATGAAACATAAGCTACATACAAGCCAACTGCTTTACTGGTGCTTAATTAATGAAAGCACAAACTGCTCTAACATCTGAGAAAAAACTGCTGTGTAGGACTCACTGAGTAGTATATCATTCTCTGATGTGTCATGAGTATAGACTTCCATACCCTACTTGGGAGCAACTTAGGGATTTTCAAGGGTATTGTAACTCTTTGTGATTTCCATCTTTCATTCCAATTTCAGACTCTAACACCCAAGGAGGTGTACCTGGAATGTATGAGTTGCTCTGAAGGAAAGAGAAAGGAGTTGCTGCTTGTTTATGTGTGTTAGGAAAGGTTTGACAAAGGAGGTGGCCTTCATAGAAAAAGATCGAAATCCCCAGAAGAAGAGGGACATCTGTTAGCAGACTACCTTTAGACTCAAACTTTCCTGGGTCTTTTCCCTGCACAATCACTTGAGCCAATTCCTTAAAATAAATCTCAATTTATCTGTTTATCTATTGAGCCCTGATGGTTGATTTTTCTTCTTTTACATAATCCTGATTTTTTTGTTTTTTATGGTTCATATATTTATCTTATTATATATACGTGCATGTATGTATGTGTATATAGCATGTTTGGAGGACATCTTTTTCAAAATTAGAAAATGCAATATGAACTTTGAACATATTAAAATCAGACTGTGCTAGGTACTTTTATTTTTTATGTCAATCCTTAAAATGACCCTGTATGATAAGTACTATATCCCTTCAATAAAGATTTTTAAAAAGAGGCTTAGAAAATTTAAATGACATTTCAGACTTTCAAAGCCTGCAGGTAATGGGGCTGTGACGGAAACCCAGATAAACTGACTCCAAGTGACTCCTCACTACATAATGAAGCCTTTACAAAGAAGAAAACCTTAAATAACCCAATCTGAAGGCCTCCGTTAGACTCATTTTAAAAAGAGAAATCTCTTGTGACTCAATTTTTAACATTTTGTTTATATATGACAATTTTTAAAGGAAGCAGAATATCTTTGTCAGCTTTCTTTTTTACAAATAGCAGAAATCCATCACAGACCAAGTTAGGCCAAAAGAAGACAGTCTCACGGTTGTCTAATCCTCAAGATAGAAATACAGCCAGACCTCAGAAAGAGTGGAAGCAGGAAATCACTCTCAGCGTTCTCTCTCTCGCTTTCGCTCTCACATCTCTGCTCCTCTCTAAAACTAGACTTACCACTCACCTCGGCTTCTGGTCAGATGGTGGAGTAGGTAAACTCTGTATAGCATCCTCCCACAATCACATCAGAATTACAACTAAACTGCGGAACAACCATTATTGAGAATCAGCTAAAGTCTAGCTGAACAGAAGTCCTACAATAAGGATATATGGAAGAAACCACCTTGAGACCAGCAGGAGGGACAGAGACACAGACTGAGCTAATATCACTCCCATGTATGGTGATTCAAAATTGGGAGAGATACTTCAGTTGCAGAGGTCCCTCTGAGGAGGGAGTGGTCCCAGCCCCACACAGGCTCCTCAGCCCAGGGCTCTAGTGCTAGGAAGAGAAGTCCCTATAACTTCTGGCTGTGAAAACCAGAGGAGATTGTAACTGAGTGAGAAAGGCTACTGGAGACTCAGGCATTTCTCTTAAAGGGCTCACACATGGACTTAATCACTTACAGACATACTCACTCTGGGATCTAGCACTGGGGCAGCAACTCAAAAAATGCCAGGGATGTACAGGGAGGAACTGGATTATCTGGCTTCAGGGCAAGAGCTGGAAGGACAGCTTTCTCCCAGACAGAAGTGCTGGAAGAAGCCATTGCTTTCTTGTTGAGCCCTACTCCCACCAATCCTGCACACGTAGGTGGGCACCATATGTGAGTGCACATCAATCTGGCTAACACTGTTCACTCTGCCATGGTGATTCCCTGAGACCCCACCCCACCCAACTTGCAAGCCCACCCAAGCCACTTCCAGTGGTTTTTCCATACAAAAGGCTTGTGTTGGCTCATGCTACAGACTTTCTTAAAATCTCTCAAAGGTTCACAAACCCCAAACAAGAGGGAGGGAGTGCCATTTTATTTAAATAGAAAAAATTTAATTTTTATTTTTAAAGATTTAAATAATTATAAATAGGAAAGCCTTCATAAGGATGAAGAAATCAGAAATCAGCTGAGTCTGGAGTTACACTAATCCTAACTGGTGGCTCTTGAATTCTCAGTCTTTATTTTCTGAAGCACCGTGCAGATCTACAGAATCTACTTGAAGTTTCCTCCCTTGCATTCTATCTTTACATAGTTTACTTTGAAAGTATTGATGGGGGAAATGTTGGCAGCCTTGTGTTTCTTCTCATTAAGAAATCTTGTTGGAAGAGATGCTCCTTGGTCCTACATGGCTACGTATATGTATAACTTAGTATATACAATGACTTTACATCAAAAATTAATCGTAAATATCACTCATTCCTTATGTATGGTGACCTGGCATCCCAACTTTTTAGTTTCCACCTGCCACTCAGTTCTGTGATTAATCTACATATGACATGGCTACTAGGTATGAGAAATAGAGTTCAGAGATTTAACTAGATGGATCAGACTGTGCTCAAACTATATGTATCTTTGGATCTTGTTTAATCCAAAGAGTGTCTGAAAATTTTTTAAATATGTATATATGGAAACTAACATAAAAATCCTGATTTCCTATTTCTTTGTAAAAATCAGAATACCTGGCAAACTTTAGATGATATATACACTGCTCCTTTGCCACAACTGATCCATTTGTTTAGTTAGGTTATTTGCCTGGAAAGCCATTGAGCTTTGTCTGCTAGTCTTATCTCTGTTTGAACAATTCCCATTATGAAAAATTGTCTGTCTTATAAGGGAAACCAATTATTAGACTGTTCAAATTGTTAGAAAGTTTTTCTTCATATTGAATAAAACTGCATCTCCATGAAACTTAAATTGAATTTACCGCAAGTCCACCTTCTGGTCTCGTTTTACTTCCATTACTTTGGTTACTAACAGATACTTATCAGTTTCCTCCAAGATGTCTCATTCCAGGCTAAACATCTGAATTATTTTACCCTTTTCACCTATGTCAATGATTCTCAACATTCCCCTTTCTGGTCATTTTCTTTTGGACATTAATGACAAAAAGAAAATTTTTACAATCTTCTTTGTGATAGAATTAATATCCACATCAAACTATAGTGAAAGTCATAGCTTTCCCTTTTTTATATTAATATTTTTTCTTATTTTGATACATTTGACTATTACTTGATGCCCTGCCAGAGTAATACAGATATGCATTAGAAATTGTGAATGTCAGAGACAGGATTCATAATATATTAATTCTCTCCATTCTGCATCCATAATGGATTCATCATAATGCGCCCTCTGAGTGTGATATATAAATAATTAAGCAAGTAAGTTCTGCTTGTATACTGTTATTTAAAACAAGGTAGGTTGACAGAGCTAATAATTGACATGCGGAGTTAAGATAGGAAGGTTTTTCTCATTTTTTTGTTTTGTCTGTATGTGTGTAAATGAAAAAGCCTTTCCCCTACTCTTTTGTACAATTTTTGTGTACACATAGGAAAATAAAATGTTAGAACCTTAATTGGGCTTAGATTAATTAGGAAAATGACAGCTTGAAAGCATGAATGACCTACCCGTGGTCCCAGAGATAACTGCTGACAAAGCAGACCTAGGTTCCAGGTTTTTGGGCTCCAATTGCCTTTCTTTTTAACATACAAATATCTTCTCCTAATATACCTTTAGTAGTTTCTGAAAATAAATGTATACTTAATGCATCTTTAAGTATATTCAGATCCAGAGAAAGAAGATTAAATTGAACCTACCAAGAATTGGGCTACATACATGTAAGAATTTTAATCAACATCTTACAGATCATTCGAATTCAAAAGTTCAGGATAGCAGCTACCACACTGCTTTTCAAAAGTGGAGGAATGTGTGAAATTTTTAATTTCTGGTAATAATCTTTATTGACTTGTACCCCAAAATGTATATATTAAGTTTACTGCACTATATCGCACAAGTGAAAAGGTCAAGATTGCCCAAGGTTAGTGAGTTTTAAATTTCCATTGGAATTTTCTGTTATTTTTCTAAAATCCTACATAGAATTCTCATGCTGATTCCTACTTAGCTGAAAGAGAAGTCATTTTCTAACTGGGAGCCTGAATTGAACATAAATCTTTATTTAAAGCACCTGTGCTAAAGCAAACATAATGGAGATTTATAGACACAAGTGATCAATTAAAACATACTTTGAGATATGTGATTACAAAGTAACACCAAAGAAGAGTAAACTGAACTCCTTAAAAGAAAAGGAAAACTGATCTCCCTGCTACATATCAGTACCTGAAGCCAAATAAGATTGATAACTACTACACTAAACTACTGTATATACCTCAAGGGCTACAACAGTGACAAGAGGTTTTCTGTCAACAACTGCAAGGTATCATGGGTAAAAGTCAGTGCAGTGGCCTCTGAGTTACACTGAGGGTACCACACTTGATGGATACTATACATTTCAGTGCAAGTTAACACCGATTAATAAAATTTCAACAACTGAAGAAAATTCCTTTGCTCCTCAAAATACATCATGTTAGCAAGGAGTATTCCTTTGCTTACCTGATTGTCTTATTAAAATTATCTATTCTGTGAATCTCAAAGTGAAGCCTGATTTAAAATGAGAATCATCCCTGATTCTAGGTTAATTCTACTATCATATTTATACTGATGATGAATCATTTTCAAAACTTGATTCTGACTAAATTAATAACATATAAAGATATTTGCTAAAAGCAACCATTATACAATTAACAGAGTGATTAAATAAAAAACACAGAATGGGAGAAAATATTTGCAAATTATATACCTGATAAGGGGATTAACATCTAAAATATATAAAGAATACCTACAATTCAATAACAACAAAAAAATCCATTTAAAAAATGAGCAAAGACTAGACTAGACATTTCTCCAAAGAAGTTATACAAATAGCCAATAAGCACATGAAAATATATTCAACATCAATAATCATTAGGGAAGTGAAAAATGCTTCATGCTCAAAAGGATGACTACTACCAGGAGAAAAAAAGAAAAAAGAAAATAGTAAGTATTGGTGAGGACATTGAGGAATTAGAGCCCTCGTGCACTGTTGGTGGGAATGTAAGATGGTACAGCCACATGGACAATAGTATCTTGGTTCCTCAATAAATTAAAAACAGAATTACCATATCCTACAGCAATTCCACTTTGTGGTATATAACCAAAGAATTGGAAAGCAAGGTCTCAAAGTGATATTTATACACCCGTGTTTATAGCAGCATTATTCCCAATAACCAAAAGATAGAGCAACTGAAGTGTCCATTAATGGATGAGTGGATAAACAAAATGTGGTATATACATATAAAGGAATAATATTGGGCCTTCGAAAGGAAGGAAATTCTGACATGTGCTACAACGTAGATGAACCTTGAGGGATCATGCTAAGTGAAATAAGTCTATCACAAAAATAGAAATACTGTATTATTCCACTTATATGAGGTACCTGGAATAGTCAAAATAGAAAGTAGAAGATTGGTTGCCAGAGGCTAGAGGGAAGGGAGAATGGGAATTGTTCGATGGATGTAGAGTTTCAGTTTTGCAAGATGAAAAGAGTTCTGGAGATTAGTAACTCTACTAAACTGTGTACTCAAAAATGGCTAGGAAGGTATATTTTATATCGTGTGCATTTTACCATAGTTTCTTTTATTCAACCATTAGTCTCACTAAAAGCAAAAGAATGTTTATTATTATTGCCTGTAATAGTAATAATGGCTAGCATTTATTGAGCCATTATACCTCAGGCATTATGACATACATTCTCTTGTAAAATTATTTTTTTAAAGCCAACGATAAAGGCATCATTACTGTTTTTACTGATGAGGAAACTGAAAATTAGAAATTAAATAACTTAGTCACATCTGACACTAAGAATTATTGTAACAAAAAAGACCCCATTTGACAAAATCTGACACCGATTCAGTTAACTAACTTAGAATAGAGAGGAACTTACTCAACTTGAAAAAAATCTACAGCTAATATCATTCTTAATGGTGTGAAATTCAAAGCTTTCCCACTAAGATCAGGTATAAGATAAAGATGTCACCTCTCACAACTCCTTTTAAACATTGTATGGGAAGTCCTTGCTAATTCAACCAGACAAGAAAAAGAAAAAAAGATACATAGATTGCGAATTAATAAAACTCTTTGTTCTCAGATACAGATCATCTATGTAGAAAATTCAAAAGAAGCAACCGATAAACTCCTGGAACTAAAAAGTGATTATAGCAAGGTTCCAAGTATACAAGGTTAATATATAAACATCAATAGCTTTTCTATATGCCAGAAACGAACAACTGGAATTTGATATTAGAAACACAATGCCATTTACATTAGCACCAAAAAATGAACTATTTAGGTATGAATCTAATAAAATATGTTCAAGTTCTATCTGAGGAAAACTACAAAACTTTGATGAATGAAATCAAAGAATAACTAAATAAATCGAGAGAGATTTCTTGTTCATGGTTGAGAAGATTAATGTTGTAAAGATGTTGGTTCTTACCAATTAGATATATAGATTCAGTACAATCTCAATCAAAATGCCAGCAAATTATTTTATATACATCAGCAAATTGATTCTAAAGTTTATATGGAGAGGGAAAAGAACCAAGGTAGCCAACACAATATTGAAGGAGGAGAACAAAGCTGGAGGACTAATGCTATACATATTCAAGACTTACTATAAAGCTACGGTAGTCAAGACAGTATAGTATTGGCAAAAGAACTGACAAATAAATCAATGGAATAGAGAGCCAAGAAATAGAACCACATAAATATAACAAGTGTGAACTCTAAATGGGTGACTTTGGGTGATTATGGTGTGTCACTATAGGGGGAAAAAAATGCACCATGCTGGTGAGTGATGCTGATAATGGGGGAGGCTATATATCTGTGGGGGCAGTGACTATATGAGAAATCCAGTCCACTCACATATTTGGTACCTTGTCAGGGGACACTCAAAAACTGTGTTCAGAGGGGATTGTTAACTGGAATGCCCTTATCTGACCTTTCCACATTATATGAGTTTATTCAAAGCATGGCTTTTCAGGATAGTCAGACTTCCAGAACAGTGAGTGGCTCAGGGCTCCCAGAGTGTTTCAGAAAACAATACAAAAGCTGCATTGTCTTTTATAACCTAGGTTTTGCATTAATGTAATGTCTTTTTATCATTCTCTATTGGTCAAAAGAGTCACAAGCCTACCCAAATTCAAAGTGAGAGAACCTAGAGCCCATCTCTTAATGGCAGAAATGTCAAAGCACTCATGGCTATGTTTTAAAGCCATCACAGATTCAAAAAGCCCTGTTCCAGGTTATTATGGAATATTTAGTCCTAGGGATTTATATACTGTTATTACTGAAGAAAGTAGGAAAAATAAGTAATTGATACAGACTTTTATTCCAATAAAGTCATTTGAAAAAAATGAAAATATATATAACTCAAAGGCATTTTCATTTGAAACACGATGCCAACCTAAGATTATTTTTAAATTGTCAATTCATATTAAAGCACAAAACGTTTACAAATTTTTGCTCTTAATGAAAAATGCACCTAAAACAGAGGAAAAGTCACAGCAGAGAGCAGAACTGAGATTGTTGGCATCTGAGTAACAAAAGGACAAAGAGATGATGGATGGCAGTATGTATATTAGCAAGTACCATGCACTGTTAATAGCCACTTGCCTGCTTTGAAGGGCAACACTGGATTTACACCAAAGTCTTTACAAGGAAGAAGAGCAACAGTGGATGAGCAAGCAGAAGCCCTCAGGAGTTTAGACCAGGCTTGGAGGGTTATAAATAGAGATGCCCTAAACCTCTCAACAGATAAAAGTAAACCCATCAATAAAACTATGAGGATAAGAAACAGCCTGAAAATCCCAGGGGGAAAAAAAGCTTAGAATAGTGAAAAAAAAAACAACTCTGGGTTATTCTTCCATATGAAGGAGACCATCTTATCAGTCATGGAGAAGGGAAATGTACAGGGTATTGTTTTCATGGCCCATTGAGGATATTTTCTTTAAGACGTTAAAAAATTACTATGAAGCCAAAAAATAAATAAATAAAACAATTGAGGGCTATTGGTGTTTTTGTAACTATAAAAGAAACAATGAAACAATTTAGAAAAGTTGTAATTAGTAATTGAATCTTCTTGTAAATAACAATATAATAATTTATAGAGCAGGGTTGCTTTTCGTCAGTGAAAATGACCAGAAAAATAATCATGGCTTATGGAAAATTGTCAACTTCTAGATTGTTTCATGGTTATTTTCCTATTGTATGTGCTGTAACAACTGTTCTAAACTGAACTTGCCCTATAAAGAAACTAACTTGCTTTTAAGATCTACTCTATAATTCAACATAAGCATTTAGGAAAGAGAGAAATGTGAATAGATATATTTTTAAGAAGTTGCTTTATCTAGATTTTATCAAATTGAAATCTGTATTGAGTCACTTCAGTAATCTAATAAAAAAAAGTACAGTACAGATGTTTATAATAATGACTGCAAAGCTCTAAAAGATACTGAAGTAACTTCTGAGTCATCAAAAGAAAAATGAGAAAGGTTGGTTGTAGAAAAATTATGGAGAACATCATATACTAGCCTAAGTCATTTAAGTTTCACTTGAAGGACAAAAAGGAGGCTTTGAAAGTATTTGAACATAGCACTGACAATGATATTACCAAAAGAACCCTGTAGAAAAATTAATTTGGTGTTCAAAGGCAGTTTAGATTTTAATAAGGAATGACTGGAGACCAGTTAGGAAGCTATTGCAATAATCCATAGTGAAGGAAAAGAATAATATCTAGATTTTGTGATCATGGAAGGGAGAGATGACAGCTATATTGGTTCATGGAGGGATATAGGGTTACCAAATGTCCCAGTTTTCCTGGGACTGAGGAGTTTCCAAATGTGTGAGAGATTCATTATTTAAACCAGAACAGTCCGGGACAAACCAGGATTGTTGGATGTTAGTCAAAGGAAGAAGAGTCATTTTTTGGTTACAGGGAGACAAGACTGGAATGATCATTTAAAAACTCTCTAATGTCTATGGCCATGCTGCCTTGAACAAGCTGGATCTTGTCTGATCTTGGAAGCTAAGCAGGATCGGGCCTTGTTAGTACTTGGATGAGAGACTACCTAGGAAGTCCAGGTTCTATAGGCGTGAAAAATAAAAAAAATAAGGGATTGTAAGCTGACAAGGTCCTTGAAGTCTGTGAAGTCAACCAAGGGTTGCCTCACTTAAAAAATCAAAATAAAATGAAAACTCTCTAATAACTAGAACCTTAGGTTAACCAAAATACCCTCATTTATTACCATTCCAAATAATCACAATATACCATAAATATGGAACAAAAGCTATGGACACTGCAAATGAATGGATAACTTATTATATTTCACTTATAACAAATATAACTTTGTTATATTTTACCTATAGATTACGGTACAACAAGACAGAAGCCAGAAACCTGAATGAGATAAGCTACGAAAGAATAGACAGCAAATATTAAATGTTGCCTAAAAGGTAAGTCAGTAGGTCAACAGATGAGGCAATGTTGGCTAAAGGTACCAGGATGGAGAGTGCAAGTGCTGAGTATGAATTGGGAAGCTGAGTCAAGAAAAAGCAGAGGTAATAAAGGGATGGGAAATAGGACTTCAAGAAGAAATTCATGTAAGGGTAGTCAGTGACCAAATCTTCCTCAATTTCATTCAAGTTAAAACTTTTCCTTCACTCAGTTTCATGCTCCAACTGTAGCCTATTGTCTACTCATTTCCAATGGAAACTGCTTAAAAGAATAAGTATATTTATTTTTATTATAATTTACTTCTCCACCCTTTACTTACTCCTTATGCTACCATTAATTAGCTCATCTTCACCCCCTACCCAAAAGAAACTATTGCGGCAAAATTATATTTTAAAGTTTTATCCTTTATGTTACTTTAATTCAACAGTTTCTCCTTTCTGTTGGCCATTGCACATTTTGGTTAGAACAACATTCTCCATTCACTGCCTCAATTAAGGATGACAAAACAGAATAACGGAAAAGTATGAGTGGGATGGAGGATAACCACATTTTTTGTTTCAAATGTATAGGTATCTGCAGAAAGGGGAAGATAATAGATTTTGGAAAAGAAAGGTGGTGATGATGATGATGATGATGATGAATTTGGAGGAAAAAGAGCAGCAAGAGAAGAGATACATAGACAGACAGATATGAGGTGTTTTATGTATGTATACATATATAGAGAGAGACAGAGAGAGAGAGAGAGAGAGAGAGAGAAAGAGAGAGATGATAGGTAGATCGATCTAGATCTATAAACTTCCCAGATCCTGGGATGCGAAGTTGAGAGAGGAAACACTGCAAAGAACTGAGGAGGGAGAGGGGTAAGTAGACAAAACGAGGAGCTCAGCCTCAGATCTGCAAAGATTTCAGAGACAACGGCAGTGTTGCATTCAGACATTTCCCAGCCTCCACTAAAGTGTTCATTCTTTCAGGGCATGAGCTAGCACCACCACCTACCTCTTATTCTAGCCAGAAATGTGGAAAGAATCTTTCAAGTCTTCCACTCTCCACATTCTACTCCTGTGGATTCTATTTTCTAAATATCTCCCAAATCAGTCATCTTCCCACCATCCCCACTGCCACTATCCTAGTTCACTCTGTCCATCTCATTCATCCATGCCAGCCCATATCTTGCCTGTGTTACAGCAACATCTAAACTGTTTTTTCTGACTCTTATCAGTCTCCAAATTAAAACATTAGTCTTTCTAATAGGTTTTGTTGTTGATTGGCACATCAACCTTATGTTAGACTGGTTTACTACATGTTTCAGTTTAATTTACTCATCTGTAAATTGGTTAATAATACCTGACTTAGATTGTTTGGAGGATTTAATGAGTAAAGTATGCTCACATGGTACCTTATCACCCAGTAATACACAGTAAATATGGGCTGTCATCATTGATGTTATATAACAATTATAATATTTAAATATTTTTTTACCACTCACCTGTCAAAGTCCAAAGTTTGAAATTGACTTAGGAAGGCAATTTGGTTGAATCTATTAAAGGTGAGCTAACTTAAACCAAAGGGAACTCTCCAGGAGTTCAAGGCCAGAAGTACCACTGGCTTCACAGTGTCCCAGAATGAGAGTCTAGGAAGCATTATGAATCAAAGTGGCTGCCTTCCTTTTTCTTCCCCATATCTATATTGGCTATTGTTCCTGCTTCTCACTTTAACTATTTCTTTCTTTCTCTGAAGACTGACTTTCTCTGCTGATTTTACATGCTTATGAAATCAAATGTGTGTCCTAAGATTCTCTATATATGTTCTCAATTCAAACTTCCAACAGAAACAATTTTCAAAATTTTTGTGAGCCTGGAAATGATTGGTCATCTTGGGGCAGGTGGGAGTCTGAAAAGGACTGTAGGAAGGTTGGACAGCCTAAGTAATGTATCTGTTAATTCTGACTACAAACTATGCTTCCAACCATGTCTCCTACCACTTGCCTGCAAAGTAGATACTTCAGCCATGCTGGATGACTCATTGCCTACAATTGCTGTCATGTGTCATATCTCTGTGCCCTTCCACATTCATTGTTTCTTCTGTCTGAATTTCCCTGACAACCCTCATCTAATCAACTTCTCCTTATCCTTCCAAGTCAACCCAAACACCACCACAGTGATGATACCTTGACTTCCCTTGTGCTGCAAATGACTTTGTATATTTTCTACATTCCCCAATTACAGCTCATAACATATTGTATAAAATTTTATATTACATGTTTTCTCTGAGCTTCTTTAAATCAGGTATTATTATTTTTAATTCAGCTTTTTTTTTCCTTTTCAGTTGCTAATTCATTTATATCTTCAACATCTAGACAATTTGTTGATTGAACACTGAAATGAAAATTAATTGTAATTTTTTACTATAAAATTCATTCAGTATATTTAGGAGAATCAATCTGAGCTTATGAAAAGCCGTAATAAATATTTTTTAAATGATATTTTTAAAAATACTTCAGCATACACAGAAGTGAAACTAAAGCTAATAATTTATTAAAGAATGAGTATTCTGGTAAATCTATTTTAATTGAGTCATTAGATATAAGTATATTTGTTTAATATAAATAGACATTGCCAAAATGGTTCTACATTATGTGGAAATAGAATATTTCATGTAAACTAATCATTTTCCTCACTTTCAATTCACCGTATACTTTATTGTATGACTAATATATCTTTTTCGGAGATGATGTAAGAGTGACTAGCTTGTGCCTGAATAAGCTTGAATATTGAATATACATAAGTCCATTTTAATTACTCTGTCTGCCTCTATTTGTGAGAAAGTTAAATACACATGCTATTTCTCAAAACTAACTGCTGCATTTAAAATCATTTCTATTGAGAATAAGTCTGTCTCTTTAGTGTTATTGCATTTCACTCCTCAGAACTACCTTGTCTCTTTTCCTTCTCTGCATTTCATTTATTTCTTCTGAAATATGACAGATGTATTTGAATTGTTTATTTTACTTCTTATGCCTGGAGATCCACCACAAAAATAGCTCACTTCAAGTAGATGCTGCTCCTTCCGATAGGCCTCCAGATCAGACACATGGAGCCAACTTGAACTTAATGCACAATCTCGAGCTGAATCCAACTGACCTTGCCACCTAAACCAGACCCGCAGATTCTGGTCAAGATAGCATAGAAAGTAGATACTATGCTTGCCTCCTTTCATGACCACATCAGAATTACAACAAAACTGCAGAAGAACCATCACTGAGAATCACATGAAGCCTGGCTGAACAGAAGTCCTACAACTGGAGACATATATAAGAGGTCACTTTGAGACTGGTAGAAATGGGCACATCCCACAACCCCATGTGGTGGTCAAAAATCGAGAAAGTTATCTTGGCTGTAGAGGCCCCATCCCACTCTGGAGAAGCGAGGGGTCCCAGCTCCACAGTAGGCTCCCCCGCCCAGGGTTCCAGTGCCAGGAAGAAAAGTCCCCACAACCTCTGGCTATGAAAACCAGTGGTGATTGTGGCTGAGACGGAAGGCTACGGGAATCGCAGACATTCCTCTTAAAGGGCTCACACACGGACTTACTCAATGATGAATTCACTCACTCTGAGCTCCAGCACTGGGGCAGCTGCTTGAGAAGTGCCAAGGACATACAGGGAGGAACTGAGTTTTCTGGCTTCAGGCAGAGAGCTGGAGGAGCACCTTTCTCTTGGACAGAGGAGCTGGCAGTATTCATTGTTCTTGGTTGAGTCCTCCTACCTCCCAGCGTGAGGATACAGGAAGCCACCATATTTGGGTCTCCATTAACCTGTTATTCACAGGTCACCCCACCCACATGATTTCTTGAGACCCTACCCCAACCAACTTGCAGGCCTACCCAAGCTGCCTCCACTGGTATTTCCTATACAAACGGCTTGTGTTAGCTCATCTCTGGACTTTCCTAAAATCTCTTAAAAGCTCACAAAACCCAAAGAAGCAGCTTCCATCCTCGGCATACCCCATGCTTCTTGCTGAGCAACCCCAAGCACAGCAATAGCAGCAGCTGGTCTCTTTTCACAGCTTGGTCTCTCGAGGCACCTACAGGTGGCAGCCATCAGCAGATTGCTTGGTGGCTCTTACCAGGTGGCCCTAGAAGTGCACAGGCTGTGGCTGACCTTAGCATGCAGCTAGACCCCTACTAGGAGTCCCGAAGGCCGGCACACCCATTGGCCTGCTTCAACCAACACGGGAGCCAAAGCGCCACCCAGGGGTGCTTCTGAGGAGTACACACCCAAAGGGCAGACTAGGCAGGCATCAGAGCCCTGCTAAAGTGAATCCTCCTCCATAGAGTGATCATTTCATAAGTTAAACAAATGTTTGATAGCTATGTTTTATACCTGAAATTAATATAATATTGTATGCCAACTATAACTGAAAAATAAAAATATTAAGAAAAAAATCAGACCTGCAGAGATGAGCCTATTGTAAATCAGATCTACTTGTCGACCTGCAGACCTGAGAGCATGACAGTGAATTCCGAGTGTTGTCAATTACTGCATTTGGAGATAATTTGTTACATAGCATTATTGTGGCAGGAGCTGGCTAATATAAAATTTTTCTTAACACCACCACTCTGATTCTAAAACATAAGAAAAATATCCTCAAATTTATGAATTTTAAGCATCTCTCACATGACAGGACTTAAATATGTAAGAGCTAAAAGAGCTAATTTTGATTATGACTGAGCTTCTAATATGTGTCAGGCATTATGTGTATGCAGTATTTGTAATCCACAATTTTACAGGTGAGAAAACTGATTTAGGAAGTTGAGATAATTGTCTCAAGGTCTTGATGCTAGTAAGTGGTAGAGTTATTAATAAAAACCTAGGTTTGTACCTTCTCCTCTCTTTCCCTGCACATTATCATTTATGCTGTCAATTAAAGGGTTAGTCAATAATTAACGCAGTCCCTAGAATTAGTGTTATATTCAGATATACTTTCTGTTTATAATGGCTATTTGATGAACAGCAAATTGTTTAGGCTTCATTCATATAAAAAGATAAAAACATTTAAAACATTTTAAATATGCACATAGCATAATTTGATATTTTTTAAATTTAGAATTTCAAGCAATTGTGGAAGTTGTCAGAGCAGGTTCAGAAGATGACTTTTATTTGCAGTATCACAAAAATACTGAGTGTTTAAAAAGAAAGTAAATTTATCATTCTGGGTTTTTCCTGTATCATGTCCAGTGATGGATAATTGCGTTGGCACATAAAACAACTCAGATTTAAAAAGACCAAATGACCGTTATTTTACCATTATAAAGAAAAAAATATGTTTGAAAATATGACATAAAAATGCTCCAAACAACAACTTAGTAGAATTATAGTTGAAAGATAACCAATTTGAAGCAATTTACTCTTTGATTTTTATTTCTTTTCACCATCCAAACAAAAACTTCTGTTTGGGATATTTTGTTTTGATTTGTTTTGTTTTTATTCAGGCATATTTTATAAATATGACTTTCCTAATACAGAGAATATCTGGAAAAATAGAAGACAGTAACTTTTCTAACTCAAACATCAGGCTGCTGATGGTCGCAATAGGCACAGAGTAGTTATATACCAAGTATCAAATTTATAATCACTCTAAGCAACAATCAGAAGAAACACTTCACAAGAATAGTATAATATTGTGATGGTCTTGGTTCATCCCATCTTGATGTGCCAAAAGGCAGAACATCTCAAAAAGCCAATATAACTAATATTCCACTAGATTTGTTAACATATGGCATGTCAAAATCTTAAATATTTAAGGTGTCAGAGTTTAGATATCTCAGGTGTCAAAAGTTGAAATTTAAGACAAGAATAAAAGTTAAATTTAGCAGTGGAGTCATGAATTAGGCTTGATGATGAAAGCAACTCAAACTTATTGGGGGGTGGAAAAATTCCAGAAGAATGAAAAATGAGTTTCATTTCTTAGGTGATTGTTAGCCACTGTAACAAATAAACGCTGAATTTTCAATATCTTAACTCTATAGAATTTATTTATTTCTTCATTACAGTTCACCGTGAGTGATCCTGGTGGTGATTGAGGCTTGAGCTATTTTTGTCTTATACCTTCACATTCCTCAGGGCTTCAGAGTCTGAATCCAGAGACCTCAGAAAGAGAGAGAACATGGAGCAAACACACTCCCGTCTTTACCACTTTGATCTTGAAATGACATGACCATTTCCACACACATTCTATTGTGAGAAATAGTCACATGGCCCCCTGGATAGCCATATCCCTGGACAAATTTTTATTACGGAAAAGTAACATAAAATTTGGTGGAAAGTTTTGCTCTATTCCTTCAAAAAATATTTACTGAATTTCATTGTGTTTGCTATTATAGAAAGCCCTGTGAAGTTATGAATATTTTTCCTTCCATCAGCTTATAAATTAAATGGAAAAACAAAACAAATTAATAGTATATGCTTATGAGCTTATATAGAGCCAATTTTCAGTTACTCATTTTGGATTGGGACTGTGCCAAATTTTGTTTTCTTTTCTTTATAACCATATTTTTAAAGACAATTTTTTCTGCTTGAAGTATTCTGTTTTTATGCACACATGCGCACACACACAAAATAATGCAATCAGAAAAACTATGAGAAATTCAAAACAACCAATTTTGCTGTTTGTACTCAGTTCTTATAAAACACTTAGCTGGGAAAGTAAATATTGATTCATTGAAACATTTCAGATAGTCATGTTCATCTTGCCATTACTATGACAAATATTCAAGATTTAATATACTAATAAGTGACATTTTCATGGCACAGTAGTGAAGGGAAACGTGTTTGAGATACAGACTAGGGGGTTAGCACCAATAGCAATAGTACCTATCATTTGTTGGCTGTCGTTTATATTTCTGGCACTGTATTTATGCTAAACTATATTCATATGTCATTCTAATATAGCTTGTAAAATAGATTTTATTATTTGCATTTCGGACAAGCATTAGATAGAAAAAATAACAACCCTTTTCATATTTTAAACTAAGCGTTTAGGTGTTACTAATCGACAGAAAGAACATCACTTTTAAATTATAATGAGGTATTTATATCAATATTTTTGTTGTTTTCTTGGTATTCAATTTGTTTGCTTGTATAAATGCTCTGTTAAGCACTCTACAGGAAGTAGTGTAAAAATTCTGTTGTAATCATGAAAATTATAGAGTCAAATGTAGAAAACTAAAAATGATACATGCAAAGAAGGAGTAGGTACAAACTTCTTAAAGGAAATGTCAAATACTCAAAAATTATTTTATCACTTGCTCAACAAAGGTTGAAATTCTTCTGTGGATAAGACAAAGACCTTTCCCGTTAAATTAGAAAATTCATTTTTAAATGCTCCTATAAATGTTAATATAGTTTCTTAAATGTATTACGTATAATAACAAACCCTTTCCTGAAAGCAGGTTTTGATACTATAGAAATGGCCATGCAGGAAAAGAGATCTCAGAGTTGAGCTCTGAACTACAAGGAGCATGCTTAGCCTATTTCATCGTTTTGCCCAGAGCCACAAACACAACAAAACTGAAGTGGCTAGATCACAAATATTACTATCCAAAATGTATAGAGATATACAAATAGTGTTCAAAGACAAATCCATAATTTGTGTGAAAAATAAATGGTACAGATTGACAACTTTGGAATTTCAACTGAGCGAGGCCAAGAAACCATTGATTTTATATGGCCAATCCAAGGAGTAGTTTCTGAATTGATTGAGTTTAATCTGTTAGAGAGGAAACTTGGAAGGTTAGAATGAAAGAGAACTTCAGAGTTTTCTTTCTGCATAGGAGGATTGTCCAAATAAAGTTCATTCATCTATCCAGCAAACGTTTGTCATATGCCAATCTATTATAGACACCTCATTAAGCACGAAGACAGGGATAGCAAATACATAGCCTCAGAGCTCTCCTTTCCTCACATGCCCATGGCACACATTGCTGATTAAACACAACAATCTTTCCCACCAATGTCAAACATAGCCTCAGATTGCTTCTCAATACATCACTCCATAAAATAAATAAGTCCTGGATATGTAATAAATAACATAGATACTATAGTTTACAATACTGTATTGCATATTTGAATGTTTCTAAGAGATATTAAAAGTTTTCATCACAAGAAAAAAAGATTTGTAGCTTTGTATGGTGACAAATGTTAACTGGACTTACTGTGGTGATAATTTTGCAATATATACAATATTGAATCATTGTATTGTTTACCTGAAACTAATATAATATGTTGATTATACCTCAATTTAACTTTTTTTGATTAAAAAAAAAATACATCACTTCAGGCAGTCACTAGCAATCTATTTGCAGTTGACACAAGAGATGAAACTTACATGTTGCTTCAGCACTAGGCAAACAAAAATGATGTGGTATTACTCTTCAAGGAGCACATATTTTAGTATTAATAAGGGAAGAGAAGATTAGGAAGGTTTGGGAGATAGCGGACTCAATGACTATAGCTCAAAAATGCAGAATCAAGTGTACTTTAAGAACACAGAGAAAAAAGGAAAAATAAACTACGAGAACAATAAATTTCATATGAATATTACCAGCTGTGCACCCATAATTGGATTATAGACCTGTAAGAAAGAGTCAGGATTCTTTTTAAATTTAACAAAATCAAGTAAAAATTATAATTTTTCAACTGACTTTTTGAGCAAAATAAAAAATCTCTAATAATCTCTATGTTAGAGATTATTAAAGGGCAAGCATTCTCACATAACTGAACTATTGTTCTGAGCTGAAATATAAAGGTCTTTTTGGTGAAGGATTTAGAGTCAGTTACTTTGACTTAAAGGAGAAAAAATGTTTTTTCTTGGACTATGAAAATAAAATATCTTATGGTTTATAAACCTTTACTGCTGATTTGAGAAAGCAAATTTTCCTAAGTCAGCCAGCAATAGAGAAAATAAAAATCTGAAATCATGAAAATAGGTTTTAAAAAAGTAATCTTATCAACAGGTAATAATTTTTTCTGTTCTTTTTTTTTCAAAAATAAAATCTCTAAGCATTCAATATCAATTCTTACCTGTATCTATCAAAATTTACCTTGCTTGATCTCCTTATAAATTTCTTTCAGATATTTGCATTCCTTCAAATGTGAATAATATTCAGTTTACATATATATTGTAATTTTAAGGTAATGATTATTGAGTAATAACACTATTATTTATTTATTAAAACTTATTGATTCATCTTCTTGCCCTAAGAAGTGGTATGAGAGAATATTCCTTAAAATCAGGGGAACTAACATCTATTTAAGGAAAAGAAAATAAAATTATTTTAATATTATAATAACTCTCTTTTCCAAGACCTAGACCTAGCATTTTAATCAAAAATTTAAAGTAACTTGATTTACTAGGATGTTCATATCAGCTAGCAGAATCAGATATAAAGAATGCAAATCTAAACCACAAAAGGCACAATTTTTTTACATTTCACCTTTGTTTCTCATTCCAATTCTAAAAATGGGAATGAACCAGATTCTCGTTTTTTGCTGCCAGCTATTAGCCAGCTGATATTTTCTGTGGTGGCAGACCAATAAGCCAAATATTTCACTCAAGTCAATTTTTCTGTGTTCATGTCAATCACTTTTTATAAATTAAAACAAACTTCACAATGCAAAGGGAAAAAAAAAATGCTCTTAGGCGAATCAGGCAGGAAATAATCAAGTTGAAAAGTAAACCAGAAGATTCATCTTAGGAGGAGACAAAAAATAAGTAAACAAATAATTAAACAAGAAAATTTTTAACGATGAGTTCTATGAAGACAACTCCTTTCTAACATGCAATAGGATGAAGAGTATGAAGGAACAGGAAGGCAATTTTGGGAAAGGCCTCTCTGAAAAGGCCATCATTGAACTGAGACCTGAAGGATGAAAAGGCACCAGCCAGGCAACGATCTGGAGAATGTATATTCCAGGCAGAAGGAATGTGTCTTTGAAGGCCCTAAACAGAAATAAACTCAGCAAGTTTAGAAAACTCACAGAAAGAAGGATAGCAGCTGGAATACAAAGATCAAGATGAGGAACTCTAATATGAGGTCAGTGTGATAGGCAGTAGTTTTCACGATCATTGTGAGGGGTGTGTAATCTATTCTATGCAAACTCTAAGAATTTATATGAGCATATTCATTTAACTTTTTCTTATTTACAAAGCATTTTTATTGATCAGCCAAAGTGTTTTTACAAGCTTATAATTTCCTGATGATCAAAGGAAGCATGCCAACATAAGAGATGTTCTCTGTTCTTTTTCTACTGTTAGCAGGGTAGCATTTCCTCTGTGAGGTTTTGAAAGAGCTTAAGACAGAGATTTTGTAAAAATGGAAAAAAACGAAACAAAACTCTTTGCTTTCCACACTGACCTCAGCATTCCTTATTTGATGTACTTTTCATTATTAAGAAGTTTTTAATTCAGGATGAAATAACTCAATGAATATCTGACTTGTAATTGACTTGTAGGAACCAACTTGCTAAACAAACAAAAAAACTAAAAATATATGTGAAAGAGCAGTAAATCACACAGGAGGTATGATGGAAATGAACATTAAAATACACAAAAGATTTCCTGGATAACCTCTAAATATGGGTTCCCTGTTCTTTATTTTCTCAACTAAATGTTCTTTCCTTTGACACTTTGTATGAGAACATCAATAGAATCTAGCTTATGTACATAAATGGAGATGGCATTGAAGTGATTAATTATATTGAAACACATCCAATTCTTTACTTTCTCTGCTTCCTAGTAATAGAGGTTGGCATGGATGGCAAATACTCCAAAACCAAAAGTATAAAAAGTACTTGTGACTATGGAGGTACAAAAAGACTTTCCAAGGGACTGAGTTTAAAGTATTTCATTGATTCCTTTTTCATACTTCCCCTTACACTGTCTCTACCTTTAAAAATGGAAGATATAATTCTCAACTGTGCCTTGTCTTTCTTTGACACATTTTTCTTGGGGGAAAATATCCTAGAGAAAGGATGGCCCAGATGTCTTTCGTTTACCTTTTCAACACCAAAATTAATCAAGGAATTGTGTGACACTGCTATTACAAAACTTCTTCCATTCCTATTTTTTAAATTTATGCAGACAAATTTTTTCAGCACTTGCCTTAAGATAAGAGGTAAAACAAACATAAAATAGATTCTATCTTATTCTAACGGTAAACAAAATACATCCGTAGATACAGGATTTTTCAAAAAATACATTTCCATACATTTCATTGTTACATACTTCCAATAGCATACATTTTATACATGATTATTATCAAAATGTATAATATGTAGATATGTATTATAGTATTCACTTTTATGCTAGTAACTACAATGATAATAATTCATAGAAATAATCTTATTTATGTTTATTTTATTAAAATAAATAAAACATAAATTTGCCATTTTGTGTACAATTCAGTGACTTTAATTTCATTCACAGTGTTCTGCAGCAATCATCCCTATTTCCAAAATATTTCATCATCCTCAACAGAAATTCTGTAACCATTAAGTAGTAACTCCCATCTCTACCGGCCCCTAATAACCTCTAATCTACTTTCTGTCTCTGAATTTGCCTAGTACAGATATTTCGTATAAGTGGAATAATACAATATTTATTCTGGTTTATTTGGGTCTGGCTTATTTCATTCAGCATAAAGTGTTTCAAGATTTATCCATATTGTAGCATAATCAAGACTTAATTCCTTTAATGGCTGAACACTATTGTGTATAATACATTTTTGTTTTTAATCTTTTGATGGTTTGATTATAATGTATCTTTATGTGGGTCTCTGAGTCTATTCTAGTTTGAGTTTTTCAAGCTTCTTAAATGTGTAGATTTAGGTATTTTATCAAGTTTTGGGAGCTTTCAGCTGTAATTTCTTCAGACATCCTTTCTAGCCCTTTTCCTCATTTCTCCTTCTAGGTCTCTCATAATGCATGTGTTAGACAGCTTGATATGGTGTCCCATAGGCACCTTAGGTTGTGTTTACTTTTTTTTTTAATTTTTATTTTTCAAATAGTGTTGACATTCAATATTATTTTATATTAGTTTCAGATGTACAGTATAGTGATTAGACATTTATATAATTTACAAAGTGATCCCCCCAATTAGTCTAGTACCCACCTGGCACTATACACAATTATTACAATATTATTGACTATATTCCCTATGCTCTACTTTACATCCCCATGACTATTTCCTAACTACCAACTTGTACTTCTTAATCCCTTTATGATTTTCACCCAGCCTTCAAATACCGACTCTCATCTTGCAATCACCAGTTTATTCTCTGTATCTATGAGTCTGTTTTGATTTTATTTGTTCATTTATTTTGTTCCTTAGATTTCACATGTAAGTGAAATCATGTGGTATTTGTCTTTCTCTGTCTGACTTATTTCTCTTAGCATAGTACCTTCTAGGTCCATCCATGTCATTGCAAATGATAATTTTTTTTATGACTGAGTAATATTCCATTATATATATTCTTTACCCAATCACCTACTGATGGTCACTTAGTTTGCTTCCATATATTGGATATTGCAAATAGCTCTGCAATGAACATAGGGGTGCATACACCTTTTCAAATTAATGTTTCGATTTTCTTTGGATAAATACTCAGAAGTGGAATTGCTGGGTCATAAGGTAGTTCTATTTTTAATTTTTTGAGGATCTTTTAAACTGTTTTTCATAGTGACTGTACCAATTTGCAATCCCAACAACAGTACACAAGGATTCCCTTTTCTCCACATCTTCGCCAACACTTTTGTTTTTGATTTCTTGATGCTAGCCATTCTGACAGGTGTTTACTTTTCTTTATTTTCTCTGCTCCTCTGATTTGATAATTTCAGGTACCCTATGTTCAAGTTTAGATTCCTTCTTCTGCCTGCTCAAATATGCTTTGCAAACCTCCAGTGAATTTTTTATTTGAATTATTTTAATTTTAGCTCCAGAATTTCAGTTTGGGTTTTTTTTAAATAATTTCTATCTGTTTATTGATAGTCTCACTTTGTTCGTATGTAATTTTCCTGATTTTATTTAGTTTTTTTGTCCATGGTTTCCTTTAGGTTTTTGAGTATATTTAGGATAGGTGTTTTAAAGTCTTTGTCTAGTAAGTCCAATTTCTGGGTTTCTTAAGGGATGGGTTTTTTTTTTTTCAGTTTATTTTATTTCTTTGGGCCATTTTTTTCTTGCATTTTTTTATTCCTTTCTTTTGTTGTTGTTGTTATTGAAACTATACACTTGAATATTATAATGTGATAACTCTGGAAATCAGATTTTTTCTTTGCCCCAGCATTTTCTTTTTTCTTTCTTTATCTCTTTCTTTATCTCTTTCTTTCTTTCTTTCTTTCTTTCCTTTTCTTTTTCTTTTTTTCTTTCTTTTTTTGTTCTTTCTTGCTCCCTCTCTTCCTCCCTTTCTTTCTCTCTCTCTCTCCTTCCCTCCCTCCCTCTCTCTTTTAGTTGGTGTTGTTGAAAGCTGTAATAGCCATTGCATAGTGACCTTCCCAACTATTTTTTGCAAAGACACTATTTCTTATCATGTGTAATTACCAAAATCTGTGTTCTTTAGCTTGTGTTTGACTAGTATTTTGATAGATTTCCCTGACTGCTAGGAACTAAAAAAAAGAAAAACAAAAAACATTAAAACTTTCTTCCATTCTTTGCAGATTTGCTTTTTATCTGGGCATTCTTTCAACACTTAACCAGGTTTACACTAAGTCTAGAGATCGGCTTGAGGTAAAAGCTTAGGGTCTTCTCTGTATTTTCCTGAGCATGCATTTCCCTGGGCATGCACATGGCTTTCTAAATGCACATATACAGAGTACTTGAATGCTCTAATTTTCCAAAGAAACTCTCCCCAGCTTTTGCTCCTGGGCCTTAGGTGGTCTATTGTATGTTTTAACCATAATATTTTGCCCAAGGCATTGGCACTTGCTCCTGCACTTTGAAGCACTTCTGAGCAATGTCCACCATTTTACAGCCCAAACTTCAAGTTAGATGAAACAAAGACAAGCACCCCAAGTCAACCCTTCATTCAGCGTCCAAACAGATTAGAAGATTCACACACAACAATTTGCAAAAAAAAAAAAAAAATGTCTGATGCTCACCCTGGAACCAAGGACCAGAGGCCTACATTAGGATGCAGGATTCCATCTTCAGTACTTCAGCCATGTCAGGGAATGGGTAAGGCGAGGGCACGTAAAAACATCACAAAGCTTTCCTCCTATTTTGAATGTTCTTCTTTCTTGATTCAGCATTCACTTGATTGTTGCAAACTTAAACCATTTTTCAGAGTTCTGACAAAGTGGGTTCTGATGCTTTCTGCTTGTTTTTTGATGTTTGAAAGGGGAGAGGGAGAAAAGATTGGAGCTACCAACTCTGGCATTTCACTGACATCACTCCAAAAGAATAATCTTGTCACTGGGATTATTTTTATTTAAACTTAATTTTTTTATACATCGATATTGCATCTATGTATGATAAGGTGATTAGTGAAAGTCTGTCACACATAAAAATATACCAAGATAAAATTCAGTGGAGGAAGTGGAGTTGAAACATATATTCAAAGAGAATATTAAAAAAAATCTAACTGGTAGAGAAGACCTTTTCATGTATGTTTTAAATGAATGATAAACTATGGTATTAATATTCTAGTTGGTACGTTTAAAAAGAGAAATGATCATTTTATCTTAAATATAAGTATTTACAATGTTCTGAAAATTATGTCATTTGCAACTATTATTTAAACTTATGAAAATCATATATTTTGACTTAAATATTTGCAAGAGGTGCTTATCTTTCAAAATTTATTTCAGAATTTTTGAGCCAAATATATTAAGAGCACTCTACTATACCACACCATTTCCTTCAAACAGAATTGAATTACATTGAATCAAGAATAAATACAAAGGAGAACTAAATTTGAGTGCTACTAATGTTATTTTACTCCACGTTATAGTAGCAGCTAACAAGTTGATTACTGCTTCCTTCAAACAGTCATCTGGGCATATTGTGATAATTCAGGCTCCTAATATTCTTTCTATCTTAGTAACTATTTCTTCTCATTTTTTCCTGGTTTGCCTTTATCTGTTGAGTCTCTAAATTCTCTAAATGTTGCAGTGCCCAAGGACTCTCTTTTAGGCTCTTTTTTCTAACTAAACCAGGCTACTGGCTTTAAATACTATTTGCTGATAACCATCAATTTAATAACTTCATTTCTATCTCTCCTCTGATCTCCAGACTCTATCTGTCTGCTTTATACCTCTACTGAATATTTAATAGTTCCAACTTTAATATAACAAGTCCTAAAAAGAACTCTTGGTTCTCGCCACTTTCCAAACCAATTCCTGTTCCAGTCTTAACCCATTTAAGCTAACGATTCCACTTTTAACTCAGTTGCTCTTCCAAAAATCAAGATTCCATTATTTATTTCTTCCTTTGCTCACTCTAAATATATCCAATCCACCAGCATGTTAATTTAGCAGTAGTTTCAAAATATACTTTGAAGTCGACAATTTTTCTCCATCTCCGCTATTAGTACCTCATCTAAACTACCATCATCTCATCAAAAATTCTGACATAGCCTCATAAACAATCTTTCTGATTTATCGTATAATACATTTCCCGTATTGTAGTCAGAGTAATTTTATAAAACAGAAGTTAGATCATGTTACCTCTCTGCTAAAAATTTTTCAATAACTTAGAGTAAAATTTTAATCATCTTACCCATAATGTGTAAGACTCTATGTCAGAGATACTCTACATTAGAATCTACACATTAGAATCATCTAGGGAACTTAAAAAAATACTGAGGCCTGTTACCACTCCAGAATCTTTGGGGCTGGAACCTGGTACTGGTATTTTGTTAAAGTATTTCAGGTGAATCTAATGTGCCACCTTGGCTGAGAAAATCCATTGTCTATTTCTTCAATCTCATCCTCTACAATTCACACATAATCTCTGGGCTCCAATCATATTGGCCGTTTTTTATTCTTTAAACATACCAAATTTGTTCCACCTGAGAGCCTTTTTACTTGCTGTTTCTGTTTCTGGAATGTGCTTTCCAAAGATCTTCAGATGACTCCTTATTGTCAATTTACTTCAGTTTAAATATCTATAGTGAGACCATCAATGACCACCCATCCACTAGACTAGAAACACCATGAGAACAGGAGTCTTGTCTCTCTTGCTCTCCATTCTGTCAGGACAGGCTAGGTTTGACTTCAGTGACACACAAGCCCAAAATCTCACTAGCTTAAAACAATTAAAGTTTACTTCTCACTCATTCTGTATTCCCTTAGCAGCTCAGCTGAGGTTACACTAAGACTCAAGCTGGTGGAACAGCTGCTATCTGGAACAATCTTCCTGGTAAAGGAAAAAGAGCCCTTAGGGATCTCAAACTGTCATTCAATTTCTGTGGCCCAGAAATTACAAATGTCAGTTTCACTGACAACTTGTTGGCCAAAAGTAGTCACATGGCCCTGCCCAACTACAAAGGGGCCATAAAGTACAATCCTTCTCAGTACCCATGAGATTCAGAGAATTAGAAACATTTGATTACTAGTGCAAATGACCACAGACAACATATTCCTATTCCCTAAAAAAACTTCAATACTGTAATACTTAGTAAATATTAAAGTAATGAATTAATATATTCTGATACTAGACAGCTCTGCCAGTAACAGAGCTACTACATATTTCTGTCACTCAGAAGTGAGACAGGTTTACAACAAAGTGAATGACTTTGATTTGCATAATTTTATAACTAGGAAATTAAAAGAGATTTTTATCTAAGCTCCTCAGTTTTTTATGGAAACTATGGCCCAGAAGACTTAAAATGATTTTTCTAAATTTCTACTGTTAGTTTTTGCATAGTGAAACTCTGATCAAAATATGAAGACTTTGCATCACATTGATAACCCCTAAACTGTAGTACACTATTTGACTCACCTTACAATGTTTTTAAATCTTTACAGTTCTATATGTTTTTAAAAGTCATTATCACTTTAACTACAACATAAACCATTTCAGAATCCTCAATCTATTCTACGTAACACTGTTGGATGAACTCCTTGCTGGTCAATCTAAACCAAGGCATTGTGGAAAACTCACACTATTAAAGTGGCATAAAAGTTCTTGCCCCAATACCATGTTATAGGCAAAACCAGACAGTTGTGAACTTGATCCACTTTAGTCTGAACGTTTTTATGCCCCAGTAAGTCATACTGTGCCTAAACACCAATATATTACAAGGTATAATTTGCTGAACATTTCTTTCAGTTTATTGAAAATTTATCAAATTTTCTTTTTCAAAGTTTATTAAGGTAGTAAAAAGGCTAAATTTATTATCTCTGAATAGTAACCAGCTGAGCTTCAACATGAATATTAAGATAGAGTGTAAGCTCTTGACTTCTTAGTGTCCTAGAAGAGGTCACAGGGTCCTTCATGACCCAGTCTTTGTCTACTTCCCCAGGCTGGTCTTCCATCTTCACCATGCCCACTACCAAAATGTGCTTGCATATTTCTCCAACACACAATGCTTTTCTTGGCTCCACATGTTTGCTGGTAATCGTTTTATTTGCCTGTGCAATATCTATTTTTTAGTTTCCTTCAAGTTCTGGTGCATATGTTAGTCTCTCAGAAAGCTTGCTCTGATTGCCTTCATCTATGGAGATTGGGCATCTACTCTTTGTGACCTTTTGTGTGTCCCTTCCAATGCTGGCAGGCCAAAGATATAGTTCACTTAGGATAGTGCCTGGCCCATGAAAGAGTTTATAGAAATAAGAATTCAACGGTTGATTAAATAATTGATGTCTTTCACTCTATTATAGTGGATTCATTTCTTGGGTTCTTTTTTTTTTTTTTTTTGTCTGTCCCATTAGATAACATGTTCCTTAAAGGCAGGGACTGTGAAGTATTTATCATTGAGTCAGTACAAAGATGCTCTGCAAATATCTGCTAAACTGAATCTAAATTACACAGATACACCAGGAAGTCAGGGATCTTAATTTATGAAATCCTCACAGTAATGTTTAAGAAGGAATAGATATGAACCAATGCAAATCTAAAAATCATTTGTGAAGCAAAACATTTTGTTCGCCAAGGGAATTTAACAGTTCAAATGTGTTTTTGGTTGAAATGTTTACGGTACTAACAGGCATTTCTAAAATGTGTTTCTGCTGTTGAGGCTGAAAAATTTTGTTTTAAAGGCATTAGGACATCAAGTGTTAAAACATATCTAGCCTTTACTTAAACTAGAAAAGTGATTGTCAGTAGAAATGTTTGCAAGCAGGGTTTAAGTTTCTCATGGTTTCAAAATATTTCCTTGAGTTAAATGTACTTAGATATACTTTAATTGAAGGAATTTTGTTTGCCAGCTTAGCTACTAACATCATTTCATTAATATGCAAGGCAATGGAAAGTAAAAATAACATTGATTCCACACAATAACAGTATAAAAAAATTAACAACATAAAAATGAAAATGAAAGAAACTTATCATTATCCATTCTTTAAGCTTAATCATCAATTATAAAGTACTATGAAGGCAGTATTAAAATTATATTTCAAATGCCACTCAATAAAGCATCTTGTAGAATGATGTACAATATGATATAATTTATAGTTTCTACAGATGTTATATACACATATCTGTATGAATTAAAGGTGTACAAAAGGTACACAATTACATATCAGTATACAAATCAACAGGCACAGTTCCCTCAGAGAGGGAGGAAAAAACAGGGAACTTCAGTATGATCCATAAAATTTACCTTTTTACACAGAACATACATATTGGTATTATTTGTAACATTAGAAATTTCTGTTTAAAATATTTTTTAATGGTGAAATCTTAGTAGGAATTAAAATATGGAAGGAGTGATTATATTAGGTAATTTTTCACATCCCTTCCATTCTAAGATTAAATAATTTTATACTTCTAAAGGGAATTTAAAGAGAATCCATATAGTTAATAGAGTTAACAAAATAAAGTATTTTTTTCTTTTTACATTTTTAAAGTGTCAAATGCTTTCTTCAAAACAAAAATATATATCTATATATATATATATATATATATATATATATATATATATATATATATATATAATTCTGACTTAATGCTGTTTTGTTCTAATATTATTTTGGGGGGAGGTAGATGGGATAAAAAGGATCAAATATGTGGTGTCAGAAAGAAATCTAACTATGGGAAGTACACACACAATATATATATGCCTTAGTGTTAAAATGTACAGCTGAAACTTACCAGATTTTGTTAACCAATGTCACCATTAAAATAATTAATTAATTAAAATTTTTTTGTCATAATTTGATCTAAATTTTCTTGTAGAATATGAAAGAGTAGCTTTCTTAATATTTTTCCTTTTGTGTTTTTCCAATTTCTAAATGAATATTTAAAATATAGAAAATAAGATAATAAGCTTCTAATTGTATTTTCAAAACATTTGTCTAATTTAAAACTTTTTTACCACTAGAAGTATAGTGGCAAATTAATGACTATTCATAGAGAAGTATTTGAATAAATTCTGACAAATCCCTACCAGATAATATTATGCTACCAGCACAAACAGTGAATCAAACTTATATTAATTAATTTGAACAGATTTCGATAGTGTTATTGTTAAATTAGGAGAATAATATTTAGAAAGATGTGTTATATCATCTACTGCTGCATAACAAATGACCCCAAACTTAGTGATTTAATGCGACAATAGATGTCATCTCAGAGTTTCTCTAAGTCTGGATATCCAGGCATATCTTAAGAGTCCTCTGCCCAGGGCCTCTCACAAGGTTGTAATCAAGGTTCAACTGGGGCAAAATCTGCTTATAAGCCCACGCAGTAGTTATTGGCAGGATCCAGCTCCTTGCAGGTTGTTGGACTGAGAACCTCAATCCCCTCCTGTTACTCAAGACCATCCTCAGTACCTTGCCACTTGAACCTCCTCAAAAGGCAGTTCACAACACGGCACCTGGCTTCTTCAAAATGAGCAAGCAAGAGAGCATGCCAGTGAGACAGAAATCAGTCTTTTATGACTTAATCTTGGAATTGATATGCCATTATGTTTGCCATATTCATTAGAAGCAAAGCATAGCTCCATCCCGCATTCAAGGGCAAAGAATAAGCCAAGGACTTATTACTAGGAGGAGGGATCATTGGAAACTATTTTTTAAAGATTCTTCCTACAAGTTTAATATGATACCATTTTCGATAAGCAAATGAGACCGAAACCCACCTTTTATTATACACAATTATACAAGTCTTATATACATATTATGAGCATGGAGAAAATTAGAGAAAAATATTCCACAGGTTAACAGGAAATCTAAGCAACAACTTATTGGGGAGATGCAAGAAATAAGAAAAAAGAGACTTCACAAGATAATTATTTAAAAATGCATATGATATGATTATGTATATAAAATTGAGTGTGTGTGTGTGTGTGTGTGTGTGTGTGTGTGTGTGTATCCTTTATATACTGTTAGGTATTACAGTTTAAAACAAAGACTACCAGAGCTTTAAAAAAAAAAAAACTGAAGTTATCTTCTCAGCCAATGGAGTGAATAAAATTTACTAAGTGGTTCTCTAAAGGAGAAAACCAGGACTTTCTAAAGGTTATAGAGGAATTAATGGTGGTTATACAAAACAGGATTGAAAACTAAACTCTGGATAAGACTAAATGAGTCCACAGAACTGTTCTTCTTTGGTCAGAAAAGAGTCTTTAGTTAGGTCCACTAAGGGTCTCATATTCTGAAATCACTCAAAGTTCATGGTTATTTATCAGTTTAGCTTTTTAAACCCAGTTGTACTGAAATACAATATTCAGTTCTGTTATTCCAGTGCTCTCTAAAGGTGAATTTTGTCCTTTTTTTTTTAATCAGGAAAATTGAATCTAGTTGCAAAGAAACGTGCACAGTACACCTATATTTGTTGTATGTATGCTTGTATAAGCATTGTGCTATGAAAGGATGGGAAGGGAGCCAAGTGAAATTAATTACTAGTTTTTTATTTTTACTGTGTTTCCCTAGATAGTGTGTTGTGTCCCAGCTTGCCTATGACTAAGAGGTTTCTAGGGACACAGGGCTTTCAATACTAAAGCCAGGAAAGTCCCAGGCACCCAGTTTCTTGGTAATGACAAGCATGTATTACTTTTGAACTTTAAAAATGTCAAATAAAGAAGTTACAACTCTCTTTAACTAGATCTAATAATTTTGGAATGTTCTGAGAATAGAGTCTTAACTCCTTTAAAACTGATAATGTGCAGCGATATCCCATGGAAGTTCTTTTCTGACTGGAACAAGAAGGCAAGGCCCATCGGCTGCGTATGATGATGGCGAGGCAATGCAGGAAGTTTGAGAATAGGAAAAAAAAAAAAATAGAGTGGTCATTTGTGAGAGGGAAAAGTGAGTTGATTAGGGAAGTGAAGTTGGCTTGCTGAGCTGTATAAGGCCCAATTGTGGTTTGAAATTATGAATTTAAAGTGAGACCAGTCTGCATGGATGTGTTCTTTCCCCCACTTCACGATGTCCAGCTGCACAGGCAGAGCATGCAGACAATCAGAGTTGAGTTTATCTAAGGTTAGGTTTTTGCTAGGAGGATGATAAAGAAAGAGAGGAAAAAGGGTGGTTGAGAATATATGCAAGGGATAGTCCATGGAGTATAACCTGATATGCAAGGAAATAAGGACATGAATTTGGATGAGAAAAAGTAGAAAGGCAGTGGAATCAAAGGGAGTAGAGTAGCAGAATTTGGGGAGATGGGAACTAGAGGGAGTGAACCAGAAAGATAAGCGGTGGTGATCAGAGTGAGAATGAGAACTATAGTGTCTTGGAACAGAACATTTGGTTGGACAATTTTATGGAGAACCAAGTTGGGGCTTTAGGTGATAGCCATCCTGACGACATATACAAGTAATAGTAGAACACCTCTTCACCTTAACAAATCACCAGTTCTAGTTGATTGAGAGTGAAATGATGTAGTGATGCAATTCTCCAGAGTACATGGAGAAGAGGTGAAGGAGCTGAGAAGCCTGTTCCTTATGTCAAAATTAAAATGATCAAGACTTATGGCAAGTGGTAAGGAAAAAACACAAACAAAAAGCTCTGACTAAAGCTGTTCAAAAAACAAATACAATAGAAATCACAAATAACCAAAAGGATGATATAAAGTGACCAAATGATTTAGGAATGATAGAGGATATCACTTGAAAAGGACAGTTTTCAAACTACCAGAAACATAAAGCAAAATTAAGAGCAATGAGCACTCACCAAGGAAAAAGAGATATTTTAGAGGTTATTTGTACTCTTCATTTGAATGGCTGTTGAAAAACAAATATGGATCAATATGTGGCCAGGAGTTATGAAGAAAACAGAGACTGCCTATAGATGATAGCAGCCAAAATTATAGATAAATGACGTGAATACCATTAAGATAAGCAAGGTCACCAGATGCATCTTTATTTGTTACCTTTTTTACTTTTATTTTTTTTAATTAAGTTTATTGCGGTAACATTGGTTAATACAATTATTATAATTTTCAGGTGTACATTATCATTTGACATCTGTATATTCTATTATGTATTTACCACCCAAAGTCAGTTTCCTTCAGATACCATATATTCGATCCCCTTTACCCACTTTGCCCTTCCCCTAATCCCTATATTTGATCCCCTTTTCCCCGTCTGCTTCCCACTCCTCCCCCACCCCACTAGTAACCACTAGTCTATAGTCCTCTGGTAACCACTAGCCTATAGTCCATGTCCATGAGTCTCTGTTTGTCCTGCTCATTTGTTGCTTTTAGGTTTATATCCCACATATAAGTGATATCATGTGATTTTCAACCTTTTTTACTTTTAAACACATGACCTACTGCTTACAGAGTAATGAGGAATATACCAAATACATAGCAAATGTTGAAATGCTGATTTCTCAGTGAAGTATAATTTTGTAGGGAAAACACATTTAGGTTCCTCTTGCTTGCTAAAGGACATATTTCTCTCTATTAGTCTATGTCTAAAGAAAACCTATTCAGTAAATCTAAAAGGGGAATCTTCCCAAGTGAAACTAGTGACCCAAAGTGTGGCTTTAAATTAATTAAGCCCCTCTAAAAGGCCCATTGCCCATTTTAACTTTCTGTGTGTGAGAGAGATGAAACAGCACAGAATCACTAACCATATTCATTAAATTTCTTCAGAAATTCTAAAGTTATGATGTCTGTAAGCAGAACATTTGGTTGGACTTCTTTTTCAGAGAATCCAATTGGGACTCTAAGTTGTAGCCATTCTGATAACATGTGCAAATAATAACACAGTGGCTCCTTACCTTGTCAAATCACCAGTGCTAATTTTAGAGACCCAGATTTCCTACAGTGAACATTTAAAGACCCCATAACATTTGGAGGCCTTCTGTAACATCTTATTTTTCTTGAAAGAAAAGGTACAAAGAAGAAAGATACATTAACCAAAATAATAATAATAGTAATGTGTTCTGAAGAATACAAATTGTTATTTAACCAGAGGGTGAAAATCTCCAAGGAAGCTCCTTAAAGAAAATGTTTACATTCATTTTTTTATATAAAAGGATTCATCTAACAATGTATTACAAACAAAGCCCACAACACTGTTGATGATCTCAGCTGGAGTGAAAGGATAGAATGCAGACCAATTTATTGCCAACTGGTTTAAAGAAGTTATAGGCCGAGATCCAGGGAGAAAAGAGAAGGGAATGGGCTTAAGGCATACAAGGTAGGAAACACATTTTCCGATCATCAAATATGAATAAGCTTTGGGCTTGGCATTTACAGAAATTGTCTTATTTAATCCTAAAACTAACTTTATGGTAAATAAACCCAATACTCTGTTAAAGAAAGTGAAGCTCAGTGGGCTTAGCAAATTTTTCAAGGTGGCACAGCTCATTAAAAGTAGGCCTTCGTTTTTTTGGCTTTAAAGCCAGTAAGAGACATAAAGAAATTCACCAGAGTATTTTTACATCTTTATTTCTGAAACCAAAAATAGCAGAAATGGAAGTAGTAATTTTAAGGCTCTATCCTCTGCCCCTGAATATTTACTTTGATGATAATTCACAAAGTCTAAGTACACCAGCCATACGATTTAACTTAAAGTCAATTTAGACCATTATGCTGGGTTGGTGCCTTATCTATGACTTTTTCTCACCCTGAGCTATATTTCTGAATATTTATTTACATCATTAACACTGTTAGCAGTTCATCGTCAGACAATGGAGTGAGGGAATTAATTAGAAAAACAAAACCACCGAAAATATATTACAATATCAATTAAGAACAAATACGTGAGAACACAGGTAGCATGACCCATGTTGATGTATTTTTAGTTAAATCTCATACAATCTCACTGTGTTCCCTTAGCAACACACACGATACCACGTCCTTCAGACCTCACCCTCTCTGCACCCACCACACACATACCTTTGGTATAAATATTAAATACGTTTTAAGAACCTGAATCATATATTTTAGGATTAAGTTTTCATCAACTGCCATAAAATTTTTGCCAAGTAAGCTTGGCATTTCAACTCCCTGAAAAAGTAATAAGTGAAGGATTAAATGCACTAATAGTAAAAATTAAAGGATTAACCTCAGTGTTTATAAATAGGTAGCTGATGGACCAAATATAGCCCTCAGACCTGTTTTCTATGGTCAGAATTGGGTTTGAATTTGACGAGTTCTGCAGTCTCTAGTTTGCTACAGGCTTTGCTTTTCCTCATGCCTGTGATCTTAAACCCAGTTAGATTCACATATTTATGTTACCTGCCTGGCGCTTGGAGGCATTTGGGTCTGTAATCCCTCGACACAATGCTGCAGAATATTTCTTCCAGCTCTCATACTCTATGATTATTTGATTTAGAATTACTGAAATATGTACCCAGAGCCATCAAAACTCTAACTCACAATTTGATATGAAGAAAGGATATTTATTTTTAAGGGAAGACTTTCTGATCTTCAAAAGACATCAGATTTGTGGTAAAGAAAAATGGGAATGTGGCATCTCCTTAGCATTTAACCACAGTGAAATATTTATATTTTTCTCACATGCCAAGAAATCAGTGAATGTCTATTAGACATCCGCAATGTGCACGGCACTAAACTAGACACTGAGCAATATACAAAGAGGCATAACTCATGGCTGTCGTCATCCAAGAGGAAGATTCTCATCTACTTTATGAATTAACAATACATCAGCCTTTAAATTTATTGTGCGCTTGGGTCCCTGAAAAGTGGTGAATAGATTTTAAAATGGTAAATCACAATTATGTTTCCCTAAGAAATAAATAAAATCAAGGACATATATTTGGGGAAGTCAAAAAACTGCCAGGCATGTCCGTTTTGGCCATACTGATTAAAATGAACAGCAAAATAAATGGTTTATGAGAAAAGGGGATGTTTTTAGGTTTACTTATGAAATAAAAGTCATTCACTGTGCCCCAGAGGTTCAGATGAGTTGAGCACATAATCATTTGTTGTCTCATCCTCCTTCTCTTCTCCATTGTGAGAATTCTTACCCAGAAGTCACATTACCCTCTAGGTTCCAAATGTAGTACTCTTCTAATTTTGATGATATCTGGGAAAATTCGTCTGTCCTGTCACAATGGTAAAGCTTGTGACCAAAGCCTGTAATTTTTGATAATATGCCTGATAACTGCTATCCAATGAGAATATCAGCTTCTAGAACAATGACCAACACATAGCGAATGTTCAATAAATGTTAGATGTTTATAATTTTTATTATCATCATCAATATTTTGGCTTTGATTGTAAGAGCCTACTTCTCCATTAATAGGCTCCCACTGTTGTTAACTGATATCTTTTTTTTAATATGGCTTCACTTTCTAGTTAAAATAAATACTTGGGAAATCTCTAAATTCACAGGGATGGGGAAAGGCTTAGAATATTGACCAGTAAACACATGTCAAAAAAGTGAATACTGGCCAAGAAGATGGTGATTACAGTGAAGTGCTCTATCTGGTTTATGGTGATTACAGTGAAGTGCTCTATCTGGTTAACTTGTCTCTGGATAACTTAACTACACAGCTGCCATACAGCCTTACACATTATAGTGCTCAGTTTAAATTCTATCATTGTAAAATTAGCAGATAGCTCACAAGAACATTAGAAAGTGTTTATTCCTTCATTTATTCCCCAAATGGGAACATTTAAATCTTAAATTAATTGGGAATCAGGTATAAAGACAGAAAGTGATTACAGATATGGAGTGAGGTAGAAGCAGGAGTTTAGAAATGGAACTGTGGACTGCATTGATGTTTGCTGATTGCTCCCATAGCCCATGTACTTCCATGTGTTACCACCACTATAGGTTCGTTGTCTGCCTTCCCCACTGTTCTGTTGGAAACCTGGCTATAATTTTGTTCACTCTTAGACCTCGGACCTTGCAGAGGTGCTAGCACATAATGGGCTAGTGATACATCATTGTTGAGTAAATAAATTAATGAAATTGCAAGTGCTGTTTTCACTCTTTAGCTGTGAAACTGATCTTGTGAAAATTCATGAAGGCCAAAATAGTTTCATGATCTCAAGTTCACTATTCAACAAGAAAATCCTTGATATTTTCAAGATGTCTCCTTTTATTCAAATCATTGGTTATGCACCCTGACCCTGAAAATTTCTCTTACTCTAGTATTTTGGAAGACATGTACTATAAGAGTTTCAGCTAAACGTATTAATTTGGATTAACATAGGCAATAAAACCTATTGTAGATTCAAAGTCAGAAGTGAGTGTCTGACACTTGCAAAGCCCTGAGACAGCTGTTTCATGTGTTACTTTTATTCATCCTAACAGCAATCCCATAAGGAAAGCAGTGTGGTCTCATTATGTATATGAGTAAACTGAGGCTCAAAGTGGTCAAGTTAGCCTGAGATTAAACAGCTAGTATGTGGAATGGCTGGACTTCAAATTGGACCTCTCTAGTTCCAAAGTCCTTCCTCTTTTTATGATAATTTGCTAAATAAGAAAATAAAATCAAGTAAAAATATATTAACACAGGTTTGTAAATCAAAAAAAAAAAAGGGAAGGGATTCTAATAAACATACAATGTTGTGATTTAAAATTAAGGATGAGCCTTAGAGTAGAAAATCCATTGGTTTTATTTCAGATTGTTACTGCTAAATAACCTCATTGCTGATGTGAAAATATTTTTCCACCATCTGAAAAGTCCACTTCTGTAATAGAGATCAGTATGATGCACTGGGTTTTTGCTATAAGAAGCTGAAAATTATTTTTCCCACACTTGTATTTTGAAAATAATCTCTTCATAAGGATAGAAAAAGATGTGACCTTGTACGATGTTTCAGGTGAAACAAATCAAATATAATTTTAGACCACCAATATTCAAAATAAGAAAATTATTTCCTAGGACATACCTTCCCTAGAACCATTTCCATTTCCCAATCAGTAAGTAAAAAGGGTTTTAAAAGGGTTGGGGTGAGGGGCTTGAGGCATTTATAAGGCATTAGTGTTAACTACATGCCCAATGTTTGGATGTAGATGCTATGTCTGCAGAAAGATGAGAGTCGCGACTATAATAATTATTGGGAGATGTCTATCATTTTCTACACCACAGAATTCTCTATTGAAATCCTGTCCAGAGAATTGTCTGTGTTCAACTCCTCCACCCCTGGGAATTCCTACAGCTATATTTCTACAAAGGCAATATTGTGCTTACCCATGGAGAGGAGGAAGTTAATCTGCTGAGCTGTTGTCCTGTTTTTTAAAAATATCAAATCACTGACATATTGATTTTTGGCACTTTATAAAACTTTAACTCTTCAGATTTTAATATGGAGACACTAATGTTGAAAAAATAAATACCTTTCTGTTTGGACAACTACAATGCTTGAAGGGTAAACAAGTATTTTGTAAATTGGTGCACTGAATGACAAGCCAACAGATTTGAAGCCAGCTGTCACCTTTTATTAGTCACACCCATAAATCTAGCCTGATATCGGGATTGTTCCCAGTGTCCCTACATCACAGACATGGTATTGAAGGGGGCACATTGAGGGATGGTGTCATTTCCCTTTTTTTAGAGAGTTTCATTTGGAAGTCTGAGGGATCGCCTGTGTTCTCTGGATTGATCCCTTACAATTTATCATAAGGAGAAATTGATGACATATTATTTTTCTTTCCCTCTCTAAAATGCCTGCCTTTCAATCATATATTTAGATACTAGTCCTGACTAACACTTTAGATCTAAAATTCATCAGTCTCCATCAGTACAATACTCATATTTTGTTCCTCCTCCCATTAAAGAATTCTACCTTCCTGTTAATGGATCTCACAGGCTGGAAACATCACTAAATAAAGTATAATAACCATAGCTGAGCCTTTATGTTTTATCATCAGTATGAATTTTAAAAGAATGTCATCAAGAAAATCATCTTCAAAGATATTTTCTTGCATGCTTAAGTACTGCTGCTGAGATGAAACTGGAATGACTGCAGCAGTTCTGCTATCCTGGGCTTTTTGGTGTTCTGATTCTTTCCTCACTAGCAGAGGCAGTGAATTTAACACTCAGATTTGCTCTGACAGGCTGACAACTGATATCACAAGACCACAGCTAAGAGTGGTTTATTACTTTTAGTGGGATTTATTTAATTCAGTCTCACAGCCTGCGGGTGGGGTAAAGATTTAACTTGAAATTAAATTCCAGCAGGAGACCTTTTAATATAAGAAAAATGGGCAGAAGGATAAATGACATGCTCAATTGCAATGATTTTTTTTAAAGCCTATATTTAACATGGAGAAAAAAATCCCACAAAATCATTTCAGTTGTTTGACAGATATAGAGAGAAAAAGTGCAGATGAACCAGTAATGTATAACTTAAAAGAGAATACTCTAAAGGAAATTTTTTGACACACTAGAGTTTCTTCAACCCATCCAGAAAAAAATTTTCAGTTTATGAATGCTTTCCGTCAATGTCTGGATAAGTTGTTAAGAAGCCCCAATTGTTTTTCTATTGGTTAATATTAAACTATACAATAATTCTTGATAAAACACTAGAGCTTAAGCAAAGCCATGGCTAGAAATTAATCTGCTCTTTAACCTGAGCATAGCATGTTTATACCCAAGAAGCTGGTACATGAAAGTGGTATTCATTTATATTATGAGGCTAAGAAAAATAGAGTCATATCTTATTAGTCATATTCTAATAGGTCTTGGCAATTGGATACTTATTATGATCATTGCCCTCTGATATCACTTACATGGAGAAAAGGAGATGCTTTATGGTTTATAGACATTTGAATATCAATGATATATTTTGCTTTCTGTGGTAACATTTTGCTGCCTTGGACTTCCTCTTATAAAGAAAAATAACTTTTATGAAAGTCTATTGAACTCAAATACTTTCTATTAAAGACACATCTAATTTTGAGGCTTTTGGGAAATCAATGCCAAAGAAAGGGTAGAATATAATAAGCAGAATAGCCATTTGCCTTCCTATGTGTTTAAATTCCATTTCTGTCCAAGCTTCAGAAATGTGATTCCAGATCACATGAGACCTGGGGCCCATCAGCACAGTAACAAGCACAGCCCTAGACAAAACCACTAAGATCATGACATTTTTGTTCACTAACCTCATTCCACCTTTTTTTTCCTCTCCTCTTCCGGAATCTGAAGTTTTCCTGGCTTTCCAAGGAAGCCTTTTTTGAAACTTATACCCACTGTTAAAAAGTTTTTTGGTCTTTGTTCTGTGCAGTGTTCATTGGATCTAAGTGGTTAAAATATTGTCAAATGATTAATAAATGATAATATCTGAATTCAGGAGATCCCATATTATCTTGGTTCATAGCTTCCTAATTATCTCAGTTATCATTTCTTAGCATCCTTGGGCCAAAAAAAAAAAAAGTACCTTATAGTCCCATTTATTAAATAGTTAGAAACGAGAACCTTAGTAAGCATTATGTCCTAAAAACTTAGCACTTACTGGACACTACACAAACATCTCAAATTGTGGCATCAGATGGGACTGCACCACTCTCATTGAGAGGACACACGCTATCAATGTTAAAAGTGTTAACTACCTTGAGCTAATACCTCACAAGATGTCCAACAGATGTTAACGTGTTTTTCCTGAATTTAAAATATCCTGCAGCGCCTCTTTGAATTTGCAGTGAGGCTCCAGGTTAACCTCAGTGCTCAATTTGAGAACTCTAAGCTTAATGTGTTATCTCTATTAATCTTGCATTTCAACAGAGCTGTTCATTCTTTATGAACTGAAAGTAGGTGCCAATTTCATATACTATGGTAGACTCAACTAGGAGAGGTATTTGGAGACAGCGATTCTTTTGATACCTCTGATCTCACCACTCACCAGCTTCCTAATCCATGGAATGATGATAAAACATTAGTCAGAATCTATCACATTTTTATTGGTTTATCCAAAGTCCTAAGATGCCAGGAACAATTCTGCTCACTCCAACTGACTTACCAATTATTGATACTTTTGTTTATAATGCTACTGTAATTTATCAGTGATTCTTTTCTTTATAAAGAGTTTAAATAGTGATGATTAAACCTCTGAACTAGTGTATGAATAAGCCCTCTTAAGTATGTAAACCATAAACAATGGCCATGATTTTTCTGAGACCAAATATTTACCTATCTCTGGCTCCCAGCATTCCTCTTCCTCCTTTTGCTTACCTATCCAACTTGGATAGGCAGGATACAATGCAACATGCATCTTCTCTTGCTAGAGTCTATGTTTCTATGGGACTATTTGTCCCTCAGTTTGCCCCCGGGATTCTTCTACCAGTGTTCTTGTCTAGAATTTTGCTTGTATGAATTTGAATACCTTCAGCTCTATTAACTTGATACAAAGTTGCCTCAATCCAATGGCTCTTCATTCTTGCGTGAGCTTTTGTTTTGTCTTCCTAGGTGAGCTTCACCACCACACTGGTATCTGAAATGCCTATAATGGCTCTAGGCCTCATGGCCATGATCAATAATTCCCATAAGAAGAGAGAGGTTCATTTCCGAAAGCTCTCCCAGAAGAATGAAGAAGAACTTTCTCAAAAGCCCCTAGCAAACTTGTATATCTCACTCTTTCCCTTTTTTTTTTTTTTTTTTTGGTACAATGAGTTTTGCACCCAGAAACACTCTAAATAAAAACACTCTTAAGAAGTGATATTTCAGACAGTAGGTGTTTTCTTGTTTACTAATATTATTTTTAAGTGCATTTTTAGTGCAGGATAACCATCAGCCAGCCCCAAGACAGACTGAAGAACTGATGAATAAAATGATGCAGAAAGAAAAATGCCTTTTCAAAAGTCGACTCTTTCTACCTCTTCTCACCTATTACCAACCGCTTGGAAGTCTCATCTCCTTGGTGAATTATTACATTGCATTTAAGATACAAACTATATTTATTTGTTTTGAAGTGATTATATCCTACTTATATAAAATTGGTTTCATTGTTCAACTTTTTTTGTTTGTTTCTATTTGTGGTTGGGATAGAACTCCTCGTAAATTTTCCTACTAGAAGTAATAGAATTTTTTTCATGTAACAGCTTTTTACTTAGTGGCAGTTTTTACAGAACATAGTTAATGTCATTAAACAAAGGATAGGTGTATACTCAAAGCAATTTACTTCTTAGGTGATTTGATAATTGAGATATCACCATTTTTTTCTACAATGAAGTTAAACCGAAGGCCCATCTGCTGATGAATAGCATAACCAGATTTTAGGTTAATTAGCTCCCAAGTGCCCTGTATGTATTTATACCATCAAAAGATCAAAAGGTACACATTTGAGTGTGCCTGAAACCAGAGCTTCTTTCTACTAAAATCAAGTGTATGCATTTGACTGTGCCCCTTCTCTGCCAAGTAAATAGTTAAATGGTAAGTTGTGCTTCCACGAATACATTCTAGGGTAAGGAATGTATGAAATATGTTTTCTTAGCTTCAGATTCCTAATAATTATGAATATGTTTATTTCTTAAAAAAAAAAAAAAACTTTATATTTTGGCACACCCTAGAACAAAAGCTCCTTGAATGAAGGCAGTGCATCTTATATGGAGAATATGAATCTCAGGCCAAAGATTATAATATGCAAAAAAAAAAATCATCCTTTTTGACTTATAATTCAACTCAACTTCTGTTATATTTCAAAGCTCCTTCCAAACAAGCTGAAAATTTTAATTTCACTTCTGTCCCCCGGACTGTATCAGGCCTCTGGGGGGATCTATTCAGTGTCAGGACATTGGCAGACAGAGACAGATTTTGTCCCTGAGTCATCTGGCCACACATTTCCACCAATATAACCATAATCCCAACTCAGGAGCTGCTTTATTGTGCCACACTGAGAGGAACAGGTATCTCTGGCAAGGATGTGACATCTCAAGTCTCCTTACTACTAACCCAAAAAGATCTTTTTTATCTGGTGGCTGATGCTTGAAAATGCCTCTGTGGAAAGCATTTCACCCACATTGCTTAAGACTGTACTCTGTTATAATGCAAATATACTAAATAGAAGAAAAGCTTTAAAAAGGCAGCCATTTTCTCATGGCGTGAGTTTTTCTTAGGAACATGCTCAGAAAAGGAAAGATGCAATGTAAAGTTCTTAAACAGAAAAGGAAACTGCCCCAAAGTGCTGGGCTCCCCACATACCACACACTTCTCATCCTACTTTTTTTAATGCACAACTTATGATTTTTATTTAAAGCCTAATTAACTGGTAAATAGGAATTGTTTCCACTTTCTATTGTCTTTATGTATGTTTTTAACAGAAAGGACTTAACTTAGAAGTTTCTAAATTTAATTCATACAGGTACTTTGATATAATCAATTCTTAAGAAAACGCAATCATTCAAATAATAAATAATAAGCCTCATTAGTACTAATTTCAGTAGAATATTGTTTCCAGACTTTTCCAATGTTTAGGGGTTTTCCCCCTCATGAAAGAGCCTAATTCTACACTCACACACACACACGCACACACGCATACACGCGCGCACATGGTGCATGTACATTCTCTCCTTCTCCCTTCTCTGTTTCTCTCTCTCTCTCTCAAGGCATAAACTAAGAGACTAGGAAGTAATCATGTGGAGATAAATATTAACATGTTCATTTTTATAAAGGAACTGAAGCAGAGGATAAATAAGTCATATATTTCAGTTTGCTTTCACTAATGGAAGATTTTTGACTGAAAACAGAACCAATTGTCTAGAGTACTAGTTATAATTGGAATATAGTGGAAATCCATTTTGAATGAGTCATGAGAAACAGTCGAACAATGTACAAAAATAATTTATATTTACATTTGCCTACCTTTTATAACTCATACCAGTTCTACACATTTTTACTATATCCTAAAAAGACTAATTAGGTCACATGATTCCCTCTGCCTAGATTATCCACCTTCAAAGCAGCACTTGGTGGGAGCATATCAGCCAGAAGAGTGGGCAACCTCAGAGTGAGTAGCGAGGGAGATCTGTTTTATCGCAGTGCTTTAAGTATTGCTATTGATTTCAATTATTTTCTTCTCTTGCCTCGTTTTTGCAGCCCAAAGATTCTTTATACACTCTAAGCTACTTTCCCATAAGCTGTAAATTAAAGTTAAGTCAATAATTATTTTGTATATTCCTCTTATACATTTCCACTTGAATCTTCTCTCAGGTTTCTCTGTTTTCCTTAGATTTAGGGAAAATGTATGAAGATTGTGGAGCTATGTTAGAAAATAACCTTGAAAATAGCCACTTTCTGATTTGGGCTCTATTGTGGTCCTGAGCAAGACCAGCCCTTGGCTGAACTAAAACCATAGGCAACACTCCATAGTGAGGGAGAGATTGGTTAAGAACCAGGTTCAGACTTTTCTGGGGGTATCATGCATCATAGCATTGCAATTATATAATTGTATGCTTACTTCATTGGGCTAGAGCTATAGTTCGAAAGGGTTATTACTGGACAATTAAAATTTAAATATTCCAGGAACATACAGGCAATAGTAAAAATAAGCAAAATTTATTTTCAACATGATGGCTATGTCAAAGCAGGGCTCTTTCTACAAAATGTGTTTGATGAAAGAAAAGTGTGCTACAGCTTGAGGATCTGTTAAGAAAAGACATGTTCAGATGAAATGCTGGAATGAGGGATGTGTAGATACCAATATACAGGGAACCAAAATCAGCAATGGGGAGGCAGAGGAGAAAATGATGGATAAGCCTGACTGAGTGGCCTGTGGTATCACAAGATAAAAGCCTGTGTCTACCCCCATTTCTTCTTTGAAGCACTGGTTCTTTCTGAGCATGCCTGATACCGTTGATGGTCTTCACTGGAACTTCTATTAGCTAGATCCTTGATCCACCCTTAGTCTGTTCCAACCCACCACCTTGCCATACCAAATATAGTGAACTAAATTCTCTCCCAATTTTCTTCCCAGTGTATAACAGCAAAGTACTTACCACTTTAAACCGAGCATACCACTGCAGTAAAATCAGACTGTGTAAAACCAAACTCATACAGGGAGAGACAGGATTTGAAGATGGAAGAGAGTTTAGGGATAATTATCCCTCAATCTAATGGCTGTTTAAAACTTTCCTAGTGATGACATTTTTCCAGTAACCTAGGAAAGAAACTTTGTAGTTTTCACTCTTTCTATCTGACCTTCCACATCAATTGCTAAGTCGCAAGTCTTTTTGAGTCTGTCTTCCCAATATCTCTTACTTTTGTCATTGCTTTCCCATTCTCCTTCTACTCTGGTTTAATTAAATAACTCATTCCGAGATATACGCCTACTTCATGAATGATCAAGGTGTTTGGAATTAAGTAAATCAGAGTCATAACCCAAGTGTTCTCTTGATAGGTGATGATATTGGGCAAGTTTCTTAATCAGTCTAAAGTTAAATTAACTTCTCATCTGTAAAATGGGACTAATAGTTTCTTATAATATCATTAAATTTAATAGCCTATAAAAACTATTTGAGTTACAGTCAGTGCTCAATGTAAGTTAAATATCATCTTGAATTGATCTTAAAATATTCCATTTGCTTTATTATTTCCATGCTCAAATATATGTCATTATTCCCAAATACCTTGGAATAGCCTCCAAACTTCTTCCCTTGCCATCCTAGGTCCTCCACCAAACATGCCTCATTTTCCCATCCAGTTAAGGTAAACTCCCTTTATTCTCCTACACCAGCCTTCAGCTACAGCCAAGGTAGAGTTCTCACTGTCTCCTGTGTTCAACAGCCTCAGTCTATTAAAGTCCAATATTTTTTTATCCCCAGAAGAAGAAAACGTTATTTCACCCCCGACTGCCCATTTCAGGCACATCCTACAAATAACTTAGTACATCTAGACTTATTACTTCTAGACTAAAATTCTTTCAAACACTTTAGACTCAAGAATAGTCTTTCTTTAGTAATTTAACTTCCAGCCCAGTGTCATAATGATATTCACTTAGATTATCTATTCAAAAAATTCTTCCCACTTACCTCCAATTCAATCCTGACTAAAACTAAAATATAAAATTAAACAAGGGAGTACCCCAATCATTCTGTCTAAACTATGAAAAGGAACAAGTAGCTAGTGCCCAATCACCCCTCAACATGTGAGAGCACTAGTGTATTCAGTTTTAGCTCTAGGAAGATGTATAAGATCTCCATATACTGTCATTAGAAATACAATTGTGGTGGTTCCAGGGGCGAGGGGTGGGTATTCACACGGAAACCAATGATATCCAAGTTCACCAATGATATCCAGTTCAAAGAAGCCCACCAAGGATATCCAGTTCAAAGAAGAATCTACTGCTTCCCAGAGACAGCAGCATTCATTCTCCACTGGAGGTGAATATGAGGATCTCTAGGGCTGTTAAATAGCATGAACATTTGGCCTGACTACTTACTGTACTATAAAAGCCTGAGTAAGAATTATGGGACATGTAGCCTCTTCTAAATTTGGAAGTTGGAGATACCTCATAGATCATGATTTAAAATTCTAGGCAACTGTATTTACAGTAGAAGGAAGAAGTCAACTACCTCCAAATTTAGTTTGCAATATGTCTGTAATCTTTCAGCAGCACTAGTTCAAAAATCTTCATTTCTTGCCCAAATATTAATGGCACCTCTACATTCACAAACTCTGAATATCTTATCTAAAAGTGACCCATGAACTTCTTAAGAGAACAATAGAAAATAAGCTTGTGAAAGTGCTAAACAGTGCTCCAGATATTGCCCCAAAATACTGTTCCTCAAACACTGTAAAAATTATTATTTCTTGACCTGCAGCTTCCATGATACCAAACACTGAAGGACAAGTCATGATTTGCCTCATTCCCAGAAGCTGGGTCAATTCTAGATAATCAACTACTATATTACATGCCTGTGTCTTTGTGTTATACAGCTAGTCTCTAGCATGCCCCTAGAGAATCTCTGAGGAATACAATTTTTAGTGAAAAATAAAGGCAATTATTGTTTACTGCTTTCATTGACAAAAACTTAATCTAAATCGAAAGGGAGAAACTGTCACGGAGCATGTCATGTTTTCATTCATTTCTCCTTCAGAAGGGGTGCCTTAGATTAGACTTCATTTCTTTCAAGGAATAAACACTCAGACTCCTAAATTGCATTCATTGTCTCTCCCTAGACATTTGCATGGCTCTCTATGCAAAACTCTGATTTAGAAAACAATACTTTGGGTGGTAAATATCTGTTTATTCATCCAAATCGCTGAGACTCTCTACCTTTTCTCACTACCACCCTAAACTGTAATCTTTGGGGGACTGTTCCAGTTATCTATTATTGAATAATAAACCACTCAAAAATTTAGCAACTTAAAATAACAACCATTTTATTGACTCACAATGCTATATGTCGGGAGTTTGGACGGGGCTCATCTGGGCAATTTCTTTGTTCTATGTGCATCAGCTAAAGTCTTGCTGGTATCAGCTGGTGAGTGGGCTAGTCTGGAGAATCCAGGCTGACTTCTCATTTGTCTGGTGTCTTGGCCCGGCTGACACCATCCTCTTCAGTGCCTACAAATGGTGTCTCTGCATGGCCATTTCAGGGTAGCAGGGTGTCTCAGGGCTCTCAATTGTGCAAACAGGCACAAAGAGAAACTGCTTGGCTTCTTATGACCTAGCCTCAGAAGTCCCCGACCACCAGTTCCATCTCATTGTATTGTCCAAGCAAGTCACTAAGTCCATCCCAGGCTCAAGGAAAAGGAAATTAGAAGTCACCACTCAAAAGGTAGAAAACCAAAGAATTTATGGTCATTTTTAGGGACTTTCCTGCACTTACTGAATCCACCCTATATTTACTTATTAAATGTCCCTTAATGTGTGGCGGGCACTGTGCTAAGCAATGTGGATAGAGCAGTGAACAACTAAAAAGAAAAGTCCTGCTGTCTTGTTGCTCCTCTTCACATCCTCTGCACTCCAGCCCCAAGCACGATGTATGGAATATTATAAATGCCCAATACATTTTTGAGGAATTTAACGGGGATTGGATAGTTGCAAGGATGGACAGCTCTTCCTTTCAGGAGTGTTGAGAGTGAAGTGACTAAGAGGAAAGAATCACTACTTTCCCTTTTTGGCCCTTTCCAGACAGCTGTCATATCTGCTAGTACATTTAATGAGCATGCCTAACATTGTCAACTCAACCAGGTCCAAGCTGAGAGTGTGCCAGTCCTGATCTATCATCCACTTTAGTTTAAAGTACACCTTAGAAAACATCTTTGTGCTTTAGATTGAAGAAACAACATTTGACATTTAATTCTACTCTTTCACTTTTCCAAAGTGCCTTTATTTCATTGATTAAATACAGAAAGTTTATAGAACTTCCCATCTTCGGTACAAAAATCCACCAGAGTATTAAATCATAATGATAACATTCTTATCTACCTCTCGAGAATAAGCTGTGCACATGTAGCCTATTTAGGATATTCTCAGTACTTTATTTGTTTTATTTCTGTGATACTTACCTTAGAATAACTTGGGGGAATTACATAGAATATGGGAAATAACTATCAGTTCAGGTTCCTTCCATATTTTTCTGACAGCATTATATATTTCAATGTTGATGCATTCCCCAAAAGAAAATCAATTGTTATGACAACATAGACTCAAGACACAATTTTAATGATACATTTCACAGAGCATGCTGGAATGTGCAATAAAATGTAAAGGTAGTAAACTTAGGAAGTTTTTCATAAAAGTCACATCATCTTTATAAAAGATTATTTTAAGCAAAACTCTTTCAAAGGAATTTACAAAAAGCAATCTTTTTTGTTACAGTAGAGTTTCTTTATATAGGCAATTTTTTTGTGTATAGTGAACTATCACCACAAAAAGGATACTCAGTTCAATCCAGTTCCCTCATTTCCATAACTTGAGACAATCTTGCAAATAATAATGCATGTTGACAAAGTCAGTATATACATTTATTTTTAAATTGCTAATAGATTGTCTAGTATAATGGACCTTAACATGTCTTTTTTATTTCTTTTTTCTTCGCAAAAGCATATGAATCTAACAAAATAAATCCTTCTAAGAACATATTTTGGACATTTAAATAATATGCCAAGTAGTGACATACCTGTCCAAGAAGAAATAATATTCTATTTTCTAAGAATTCTCTTTAGAGAATACAAAGAGAAATCTAGTGCTGAAAGCAAACTCTGCAAAAAAATGCATGTTCAAAGAGCTTTGATTTATAAAAAAGAACAAGATTGCTCCAGAGCCATTCATACTTGTAGTAAATGAAACTGCCTATATAGATATTTCTATTTAACAACTCCATTTCACTTTTTTTAATCGTCTTTATGCAAATATTTTTACAGATAGTTAATAGAGAACTTCAAAGAAGAAAAAGTGATCATTTTCAGAAGTTACGGTTTACTAGAACCAAATGTAATGAAACAAAGTAATATTATATTATCAGTTTTAACCTCTATTTCTTTACCTCTGAAAAATGGAAGTAATATAAAGTTCTGCACACTTCATGTCAGTTTTATTTTATAGGTATGCAGTGACCTAGAAGCGTCATGTAAATACTGTGGAAGTTATTAAGTAAATTCTCCCTAGATATTTGGCATGAATATCATAGATGATAATAGATAAAATGGAAGTGAATTTTGACTTTTGTTTAAGAAGAATTTAAGTGTTCATCTTTACAGAGATACAAAGATTAAGATCTTGTCACCCGTAGACACTTTCTGAAAGAATCGATAAAGGATGTTCATCAGCAGAATGAAAAAATGAACAAAAGAAGTAAATAAAAGAATGGTGTATAATCACAGAACTGTTAAAAATGTGATGATGAATTTAATCAAACATTCACTATAAGGAACAATTATATTTATAACTAAAACATTTGTTCTTAGGAAAAATGTGGGAAAAAGTCTAAACAAGAAGTGGTGTGGTGTTCAGTGGATAGTTAAGACGTGAAATATTTCTTATACTATTCAGAAAGATAGAGATACTGAATAATTTTGGGTTTTGTTAGAAAATTTAATAGCTAATTGTGTATACTAAAAAATTAGAATAAACATTTAAAAATACAAATAAAATATCTGATTTCCAAAGTAGCAGAATGATGAAAAAAGTATATCGAACCAACTTAACTGTGAAAAAAGAATTTTATTATAAAAATAATATAATAATGTTGTTATTTTATAACAACAAAAATAATATATTATCATTATTATAAAAATAATTAAATGGTGGAAATAAATATGCATCAATAATCTCAACTTAAATGGAATAAACTAACTAAGAATGATATAGACTATCAGATTCATTTTTAAATCTGGTTAAATTTTTATAAGAATCTTTCTTAAAACAGAACAATACTAAAATTTTAAAAGGTATAGAATAAGTAATAAAAGGCAAATATTAACGAAAAGGAGATTTAGGTAACAATAAAAATTTCAAATTAAATAGAATTTTTTTAAAAAGCAATAAAGATAGAGACAGTACCCAATGATAAAGAGAACAATCTACCAAAAAAGGCATAACTATTATGAATTTGTATATCTCTAACAAATTGTTTTAAAATATGATTTCATAATGTTAAGGTAAAATAGACAAATACGCGATAATAGTGAACCATTACCAAGAATTGATAAAGCAAAAAATAAATAAAAATATAGATTGCAGCAACCCAATTAATGAATGTATTCATTGTTTTTAACAAAAGGTTATATAATGCTTACAGTGGGCAGGCAGTGTCTGGTAAAATTTGAAATGTTTATAATTTGAACTTTGGACAAACAATTACAAAACATGACTATAAAGCAGGTCTTAACAAAGTCCACAGAATCACTATCATATAGATCATATTCTCTTAATTTCATTTTTAAAATAATTGAAATAGTTAAGGTTGCCAGATAAAATATGAGACATCCAGTGCCGTATTTTATCCGAACTTCAGATAAACAATTTTTAGTATGTGCAAGTTCCATGAAATATTTGAGATATGCTTTTACTAAAAAATTATTCATTGTTTATCTGAAATTTGGATTTCACTGGGCACTTCTATTTTTATTTTTTTAATCTGGCAATCTTAGAAATATTAATCAATAAAAATATGGAAAATCAAAGCAATATAAAAAGGGGACTATTTTATAAACTAAGAAAATCACTCCAAATTAGCACATACAGTCAAAATAAAATTATGAAGAAAAGCATAAGGTATCTGAAGGAAAAGGAAATGAGGGTGGGAAAGAAGAAACACCTTAATAGATATCCGAAGCATTGTAAGGCTATGTTTTCTGTTTTTGTTTTTGTTTTTGTTTTTTAACGTGGTGGTATTGTTACAGAAATAGACACATAGGCAAGTGGAGCAGAATTGACAAAGAGATGTATTCTTTTGTGGAACTCTGACACTTGACAGGTGGTATTACAAGTCAAAGTTGACAAGTTATTCAAAAAAACTCATATTAACAGTTTACTTTTCAAATGGAAAATTAAGTTAGATTATTTCCTAGTGCTACATGAAATTTGCTTTTAGAAATATTGAAAACAAAAAATCAAAACTTTAGATGAATATATAGAATATCTATTTTAACTCAGGTTAGGAAATAATTGTCTTGTGCAAAGTACAAAAGTATTAACCATAGAAGATATATTAATAACATTTTTACATCTGCATGAAAAAATATATATATAAACAAATCAAAAAGGCTAGTTACCGAGAAATGATACTTTCATTACATATGATCAAGAGATGATTAGTATCTAGCATAACAAACTCCTACAAACAAACAAGAGAAAAGAAGATAACTCAATAGAAAAATGGGCATATGATATCAAAAAACAACTTAGAGAAAAGAAACTTTAATTGCCAGTAACTATGAAAAGATGTTCGATCTCACTAGCAATTAGGAAACTGCAAAATAACACCGATGAGACTGACAAAAACTAATTACTAAAAATTTGCAAATAACAAGTATTGCCTGGTTTCAAATCCTAACTTTACTTCTTATTAGTTGTATGACTATAGCAAGGCATATAACCTCTCTGTCTGTTTTCTTATAAGCAAAATGTAAACACTACCTATGTCAGAGAATTATTATAATTAAATGATTTAATATTTTCAAAGTTCTTAGAAGAGAGCCTGCCCACTGTAAGCATTATATAACCTTTTGTTAAACGAAAGGAATGTTGACAAAGATGTGGGAAAACAGAAACTCTCGGTTCCTGTGAGGAGAGGTGGATATTGGAAGCCCTACACTGAAGAGCAACTTGGCAGTGTCTGGTAAAATTTGAAATGTTTATAATTTGAACTTTGGACAAGCAGAATACAGTCATAAAATAACTGTTTTCTCCTTTGATAAGTTCCATAGCTCAGCCACACATTCCTGGTAAATCTAAAGTCCTCTGGCTACTTTAAGACACAGAGTAGTTGTATTTCAGTATTTAGTTCTTGAATACTGCACACTTTCTGCAAAGTTAAAATCTCTTCTGTCTGTCCCCCAGCTCCAGCTTTGTAGGGAAGGAGTCTGCAACGTAAAAGGAAGAACATGACACTTAGTTTCTTTTTCTTTGTTATTTTGCTACTATGCTTTCTCCCTCAACATGCGAATACCAGTTTTTGATTTCTGGAAGGTAGTTTTGTGGTGTTGGGATTGGTGGTAAGTGAGCATGACAGTTTGGGTCATATGGGAAACAGAGTCAGAAGTACAAAAGATTTATTGGTGATAACACCTATGAAAGATAAAGAAGAGAAGAAGTAGGGGTAGACAGAGAAGGAGTTCAGACTTTGATATAGATGTTTAAAAGGAAACAGGGAAGAAAAAAAGATTGAGTAGGAAGAGAGTCAGACTGCGGTGTTGATTTGAAAACTTCTTGGCAAGGCCAGTGGAGTGATCTGGCAAAAACACTGGCCATTGATGAATCCCTTATTGGGTAAAATGGTCAGGCAAAAGCAAGGCTTTGGCTCAGATGCTGTGGGGAATCCTGAAGATCGTGCAGCTCAAAGTTGTCATCTGACTATGCTTCTCACAGCCAGTTCCCTCTGGAAAAGAAATCTGACCAGAGCTCTGCAATGGCTCCACAGAAGGGTCCAGGACTAGTCATACTTGGCTAGTACTATCATGAGTTGGCATCATGCTCTCTAGTCTGGACAGGCATTTAAAGCTATTCTTTTTGTCTTGGGTGCTTTTGTGAGTTCGTTGGAGACCCTCATGATGGTGTGCCTCATCAGCCAACTTGTTGTCTTGGGACTTCAGCCCACGCTTAGACAGTAAAAGCCCCATTTAACATTTTTTACATCTGTGTTCCTTACGCCCAGCAATTTCACTTCCAGAGAAAATGTATGCCTAAGAGTGTTCATTAAAGCATTGCTTGTAATATTGAAAAAAAGAAAAAAAATGGAAATAATCTAAATATCCATGAATATGAGTGAATAAATAAATTTATATGATGGAATAGTATATAGCAGTGATTCTCAAACTTTAAAATCAGCATCACCTGTAAGGCTTATCAAAACACAGAAGGGTGGGCCCCACCTACTGGAGTGTTTTATTCAGTGGGTCTAGGATGGGAACTGAGAATGTGCATTTCTAATAAGTTCCCAGCGATGCTGATGCTACTGGTTCAGGGTCCACATTTTGAGAATGATTGTTATATGGCGATTGAATAGAAAAAACTAGATCCTTCTATAGCATTATGAATAAATCTTAAAGACAATTAAGCAACTTTCAGAATGATGCATATACTCTAATACCGATTATATAAAGTTTAAAAACAAAATAGTTCTATGGGCACACAAACATGCAGCAAAAATATTAAATACAGTCAAAGACACGTGCCAACTTCATGATAGTGGTTATCTGAAGAAGAAAGGATATCGTATTGGAGACAAGCTGAAAATATCTAAAGTTGATATGCAAAGGTTAACATTTGTTAACACTAGATACAAAAGAGTTATATTCCTTCTCTGTGGTTTTCTCCGTATTTGAAATATGTCACTTAAAATAACTAAAATACATAAATTGTTTTTTGAAAGAAAATGAATTTTATCCACAATTTATTTATTTATTCATGTATTTATACCCTATCTTGTTAAAAAGTGATTTTAGGGAGCTGATACACAATGAAAATTTATATTTGATATATTAACAGCAAAGATTATTATATTTTGTAAAACAAATAATTACAAATTATATGGAATCTTATCCATGTGGAAGGTAAAATCAATAAAATAGCCCCAATTGACAGTTTATTATTGAAATATTTACAACCATATTTAAGTAATTAAAAATAATGATGATATTGCCATTATTATTAATATTAATAATATTAATTATAACTAGTTATTCTTTTGAAGTGATTCCATGGAGATAGAGGAGGAAGGCAGCAAGTATCACAGATGGAATGCCTAAATTTCAAATTTCATTATTAATACAGAGATAAGCTTAAAGAATCTTTTAAAGTATGGAGTTGTTTATGGTTTCCTTAAATTATTCATCTTAATGGTCAATTAATTGACTGAATGGAAACTCCGACAGCAGATAAGTTAAACTTGAAATCACTGACATACTTGAAACACACGTGTTTTGTTCAGTGATTAGAGAAAGATCTGCAGGTTGTAGATAGCAGGTGCATAGATGACAAATAGGATTGTTTGTTTTAAAACTCTATTATATTCTTATCTTAATGTTGTGGATGGTGAGAGGGAAGGGGATCAAACCTCTGAAGAGATGAGTAAATTTGTCAATTTATTCATAATACCGAAGCCTTTAATATTTCTTTAGAAGAGGTTAAATGTGCCAACTCTTTCTGACTATGTAGTCTGTATCTTAGGAAACTAATATAGATTAGTCCAATAATGACTGTGACTCATTCCTGTGATGCTAAAATGCATATTTCATTATTCATAGTCCTTTTAAAAAATGAATAAGAACTCATTAATTTTCTCAATTATAGCTATATCTATTGCATTATGCCAATTTTGTTTGAGAATACAATTTAGTAAACTGTTCTAGGCTGGAAGAATCAATGGTTCACTACAATGTGCTTAGTCATTTCTATTAAAAATAGAAATTTGTTTACTGGCATCCTGGAGACCTGGTCAATTAAAGATTTTTCAGTGCTAGGCATCCATTTTCCCACGGAAAAGAAAAAAAATCTCATTAGACATGGCATTTTAATTAAAAGCTATTAGGTACCAATTCCTTCTAACTGAAGCAATAGTTTTCAGAAAAAAAATTATTTATTAAGGGATGAGTTCTTAGCTTGAAATGAAGCCACAATCAGCTACTAATGATAAAAATCACTGTTAACTCCATTAAAGACCATTCACCTTCATATTCTAAATCAAAGCTAGTTCTTTGTTTTGTTTTGTTTTGTTTTGTTTTGTTTTGTTTTGTTTTGTTTTAAACATCAATGTTCCTGCTGGCAACATTCATCAATTGAATTTTTTCAGTGTTTTTCACTATTAATCACTGTGCCTTTTTTTTCCCCCCATCTAGAAACTAGTGGGATGTTTCTATTGCTTTTGGATTTCATTCCAACATTCTAACTCAACAGAAAGCAAGGCAGATCCACGATGGAGTATTTAACTTAGACTGGGGATGGAGGTGGGAGGGGAGTTGGGATTGGAAGTAAAAACGGGAAAATGCTTCAGTTTCTTGTATATTTAATGTCTCCATTAATTAGAGTCAGCTTATTTCTGTTCATTCATTTCCTCATTGCAAGTGGAAGAGATATTACCGGACGGAAACTGGTGTAAATCTCATGCAAATGATTTTTATTGAACATGTACTGTGCACGTTTTAGGGACTGTATTCTACCTAAATAATGCAGGAGCATGTGATGCCTGCCAAATCCCACACAATGTTGAAACCCCAGTTAGTGTTTTATCTTTAAAGAGAGAGCTCAGCGTCCTTTTGGCAGTTGATAAGTTCAGATAGAAAACATGCCAGCAGTGTGGACCGATGCATTATCACACGCACACCCCTGCCTCATCATATGCCATAACATTGGCAAGCAGAGCCCAGAGCTCTTTAAGAACAAGAAGCTCATAAATAATAGTTGAATCACACAAGGGATAATTAAATGAGACAACTGAATGCTAATGGACTCCCCAGCAGAAAATACTCCTCAGTGAGGATCATTCCTGCCTCTCCTTTCTTTCTTTTCTTTTTTTTTTCCTCTCAGTTTTAGTTCTGACTAACAGTTCATTATTGTAGATACTTTTCAAATGAGAGTGTTTTAAAAAATTGTCAAACTCTGCAAAACATTTGCAGGCATTTTCATATTTAGGAAAGTTTCTTCAATGTATATAAACATAGATATATTCTTATTTTAAATTTTTTAGCTCTAATTTTGTCATTCTAATGACATATACCTGTTTGACAAACCAACCACAGATAACATTCCTGAAAAGCAAAAGGAGAAAATTCCATAATGTGCAGAATCTCACTGAACTGCATGCGCATCCCACAATATGAGTAGAATTCATTCATTCTTTTCATTTAGGATAAATACACATCAATGTTATAGCTGCCTTCTCATTCTTAAAAAAATAAGATTCACAATGAATTTCAATGATTCTTCACCAACCTCCTCCAAATTCTTTTTCAGAAATGCTTAATGTTTCAGGCTTGACAGCTTTGTACTCAAGGTTGACAGGGTATTTTTAGTGTCCCAAGTATTTTAAAGGCTTGAAAAAAATCTAGCTCTGGTTTGCTTGTTTATGAAATACATTTAGCAGACAATTACAGTTGGTTTAATATGCATTTATTGCTGTCTGAGGAAAAAATGCCTTCGGCTTTTTTGGCAAAAGGAAGAGAAATATGCATTTGCTTACAGTGAGCCATTCAGAATGTGGCATGCTCGTTGATCACTAAGGATTGTGCTTCTTGCAACAGTGAAAGGAAGAGCTATAAAAGGAGGTAAATCTAGCTTAGCTCTACTTCTTGATCAATGCAAGGAGCCTGGGGTCCCCATTCTGACCCATTTTCACTTAGTATCAACAAGATTAAGTTGCATAGCAGTGCAAAGGTGCACCTCTCTTTCAGGCAGGGCTCTGCAAATTATGTGAAAATCTACTTTGTCACTTTGGTCAGTCATCCAATATTTATTTAGCACCTATAAAGTACCAGACCCTGTAGTCAGTTCTGGAGCTAAAAATGTAAATAGAATGAAACTTGTCACTGCCCTCTTGGTGATTAGTATGCAAGGAGAACAGACATAAAGAAATAATTAAAAGATCAGCGAGATCCCTGACAGGACACAATATCACTTATACATTATTCCAGCCTGAAATACAGAACATAAATCTAACTATGATGAAACATCAGAAAAAAACAAAATGACATCAGTTCTATTTAAAAGAGAAAAACTGACTCTATTCTTCAAAAATATTTTCTCGATAGACAAAAGCTATGGAAATTTTCTGAATTAAAGACTAAGAGATAACTAAATGAACCTAGACTACATTGTCCTAGTAGGTAAATGAAAAAAAAAAATGGTATACAGACAGTATAATGGAAAAACCTTGATCTTCTACCTTCTGTATCGAGAAGAACCCAGCTCTTCCCTGTGAGCCTCCTCTACTACTCATGCAAAACATTTCACTTCTGGTCATCAAACGTGTGAAGGGTTTTCTCTACACCACCAAGCAATTCTCAGACACCAGCAGGGTGTCCAAGAATTCAACTCCATTCTGACACTATCTACCCAGAGATAGCATCAGATTCAACGGATTAAAGGCTCAGTCCTATAAGACTGTCCCCCATCCCCTTCACACCCACACTTTGGGCACCAGATTATCACCTGTGCTTCTCACCAACTGACTATAGGTTGAGAGTTCCAATGACCCCCTACTTGAGTTTGATTCATTTGCTAGAGTGGCTCACAGAACTCAGGGAAACACCTACTTATGTTCATCAGTTTATTAAAGGATATGATAAAGGATATAGATGAACAGCCAAGTGGAAGAAATGCATAGGACAAGGTATGTGGAAGGGCACAGAGCCTTCCACGCTTCCTCCAGGCGTGCCACTCTCCTAGCACCTCCATGTGTTCACCGACCTGGAAGTTCTCTATACTTTCGCGATTTTATGGAGACTTCGTCACGTAGGCATGATCGATCATAAACTCCATTTTCAGCTCTTCTCCGTTCTCAAGAGAATGAAGGGTAGGGCTGAAAATTCCAAACTTCTAATTATGGCTTGGTCTTTCTAGTGACTAACCCTCATCCAAGAGCCATCCAGAGCCATCTCATTAAAATAAAAGATACTCCTATCACCCAGGAATTTACAAGGTTTTCAGAAGCTCTGTAATCAGAAACAGAGATCAAATTTATTAGAGGTCAATATTAGAACAAGAAATACTGTCTACGGCCATAACACCCTGAACAAGCCCGATCCCATCTGGTCTTGGAAGCTAAGCAGGGTCGGGCCTGGTTAGTACTTGGATGGGGGACCACCTAGGATGACCAGGTGCTGTAGGAGTAAAAAATTAAAAAATAAATAAAAATAAAAAATAAGGAATTGTAAGCTGACAAGGTCCTTGCAATTTGAGGTCAATCAAGGGTTGCCTTGCCTAAAAATAATGTTCTAGTGTTCTTATCACTTAAGAAATTATAAGGATTTTAGGAGCTCTGTGGCAGAAACTGGAGGATGAGACCAATATATATTTTCTATTATCTCACAGATGGTAATTAGATTAAAGTAACACATCAATGATAAGTTTACCAAAGCCAATAACTCCACTGTGGTTCTGAAAGGGAATTTCCCTATTCATAAGAAATACATTCTGAAGTACATTGGAATAAAAAGCTATGATGTATGTAACTTACACTCAAGTAGTTCAGAAAAATAATTTGTGTGTTTGTGTTGATTGTGTGTGTGTGTGTGTGCATGAGAGAGAGAGAATGAGAAGGAGAAAGGATGCAAATGATAAAGCTAACAATCGGTGAATCTGGGTAAAGAATGTTCTGTTTACTATTCTTTCAATTGCTACATAAGTTTGAAATTATAAACTTATAATTGAAAAGTTTTTTAAAAGATGTTTGCTGCAAAGGAATTACACAAGATGCTATGGAATATGTGCAGAGTAATATAGCCTATTTCTAAGGTGGGGTGCCTCAGATAGTAGTACTTAAGATGATTCATAAAAGAGAAAGAGGGGTTTGGGGTGAAGTAAGGAGTATGAGGTGTTAGGACATCATTCTAGGCACAAACATCTATGAGGGCATTGAGTTAGTTAAGTATTCAAAACTGACAAAGTCTAATATAGCTAGAGCACAAAGGTGGCAGGGAAATGGGCTCAGAGGAAAATGGAAGGGGTAGCAGGTATCTGATTATATAGGGTCTCATAAACCAAGTCATGAGAACTCTTAAGTCTGGAACTATCATGATAAATAGTGCGATGTAATTCAAGGCTAAAAAAAATAAATTATTTTAACCTAACAAAAAATAGAAAAGGTAAAGATCTTCAAAGGATAAGAGTCCGTTTTAGTGAATCCAACCTGAGACCCCAGATGATGAGAGCCCACACCCTCTTCCTTCCTCCTTTCTCAGAATCCAAAGGACTCAACTCTATTCCTACCTCATCCATCAGTGAAACCGATAGTAAGTAGAGCCCCCATGCCAGGTGGAATAGTCATGGAAGGAGGAAATGCTAATGAGTGGTTGATTGGAGCCAACTAGCTAAAGAAGAGAGAGAGGAGCAGTAAGAAGCTACAGAAAGGATGTTCTCAGCAAACCTCCACAAGATGTTCTCAGTGAATAAAGGTTTAAGGTCACAACTCTAGGCATTTGTCTGAAAGAAAAGTCAGAGAAAATAATGAAGCCCTCTTTTAAGTATCTGTGACTTTATTTAAGCTTGACTGCATCACTTGAATTTCAAGTGAAAGGCTGACTGAAACTTTCTGTAGTGTTCCTGTGTGTTTCACCTGCTACAGGTAAGACCTCTTTGCATGTCACTTCTTTTTCTTCCATGATAACAGGTTTAGTTTGAGATTACAAATATTTTACAAAGATATCTTGACCATAGTGAAGAGAATGCATTGTGATGCGGGGGTAGGAAGATGAAAGGGGAAGTATAACTTCTGAGAAGCAAGTTAAAGGGCTACTAAATTATCTAGATGACAATTATCCATGACTACCTAAGTTACATCTATGGTGACATTCCACTGTGAATATTTTGTAAGTCTTTTCCATTTAAATATTTTGGCGAAAAATCTGTTTTCACATTTTGAATGTGCTTAAAATTAGATACCATTATTAATTAGCGTTCTAACCTCTTGGAATTTAATACCCTGCAATAACTTTACCTAGGTACAATGTTATATAAGTAATCTGGATCCCAAGAGCATTCTGTTAACTAGGAATTTACCTCTTACTGAAGCAAAAACAAATAGCCTAAAGTATCCGAGCAATTATGCTATCACCCACAGAGCCTCCCAGAACCTACCTAGTATACCTAGTGCTTTTCCTACAGAAGGAGCTGCAAAGTGAAGTTGGCATGGAACTGCTAGAAATTGAAATGACCCTGACATCTTTTAAATGTATTTTTTGTGTATTCAAACAGGTACTGGCTCTAGAAGGTGGTCATGTAACTCAAAACATGTACTAGACTGACAGTTCCTTTCTTTGATTTTTAGGAGACTTAATAAGGTGTTTTATTTATTTGTCTGTAGTAAAAAAAAAAAAAATCTTTTTAAAATGTTAAGTTTTGATTTATAAAACCAAAGAACCTATACCTCTTTTTGAAGTCAAAATTAATGCTTTAGTCGTAAGTGAAAGTACTCTGTGTTCTCCAAAGTTGGATCTAAGAATCTTAGTAAATTTTGTAATTATTCTCATGAAAAATGTGAAATATTAGCATAATTGGTAGAAATTTTCATATTTGCTTTTCTAAGACTCATATACTTATTGTTATGCAGAGCTGAAACAAACACATAAACAAATTATCAGTGAATCTTTATATTACGTCTTTAATTTGTTCAGGTACTTTTAAAGTACCATCACAGATGCATTAAACAAGAAAAATGCAAGTCAAAACCTATATCTACAGGTCAAAGATTTTTCTCTAACAAATTTTAAATAGCCTGCAAATTGTTCAGTGCATCCTCACACCTTGCCATGGAGACAGAGATAAGTATAATAACTTTGATCATAAAGACAGAAGGCACAATGTGATAGAGAAATTGGGAACAGAATGGCAGCCATCACTGAACAAACATCAAAGCCCAATTCTACACATTTTCCTCTTTAATTTCTATTCGATGAACTTTGATAACACTCACATGAACTTTGGCAATACTCTTACAATCTAGAACCTCACCTCTACCCTGTCTCTCAGAAAGACAACATCCATTACACAAAGATTCAGCCCCTTTTCCCACCAGTCACAAGACTAGCTTATCTTTTCTCTGGGAAACTCTTGAGTACTCCATCCCACTGCTCCTAAGAGCTTGCCTGGATAACCCAGATAATTTGAAGCTGGTCAGCAGCTCTAGGTTAGGCAGGAAGAGGCTATACTGCTAGGGCCATACTACATGTAGCTGTGGGAATCTACATTTTGAGGGGGGAAAAAACATTCTATTTAAATTTGTTCAAACACTTAAGAGAATTTACTGGTTCACTGAACTCAATATTTTGCAAGAGGGTTGGCTTCAGTTAATGTAGATCAAGAGTTGCTTCTCTGAATCACTCTGCTCTGCCTTCTGTTACATTGCCTTCACACTCCGATTCCATAGGCTGTTTCGATAGCTCAGGAGTCTCACCATCATTTCCACACGTTACATCAAGATGGCTGTACCAGTTGGCTAAGCCTGCGATAACAATGTACAGCTAAAACAACAGAAATTTGTTTCCTCACAGCTCTGGAGTTTAGAAGTTTGAGATCAAGGTGTCATCATGGTTGGTTTCATTCTGGGGCCTCTCTCTTTGGCTCATAGATGGCCTATGTCTTCACATGGCCATTCTTCTTTGTGTGTCTGTGTACTCATCAATGACACCAGTGACATTGGATTAGGGCCTGCCCATATGACCTCGCTTTACCTCCATTACCTCTTTAAAGGCCTGTCTCCAAATACAATCACATTCTAAGTTACCGCTAGGGGTTAGGATTTTTATGAATTTTGAAGGGACATAATTCAGCCTATAACAATGATATTTATAGGTGGTCAAATGAGCAATTTAGACCTATAGTATGAAGTTCCTGAAAAAGAGAGATGGTTTCCTTTGGTACTTTCTGTGAAAGAGAGAGCTTCAGTTTTTCACAAGTCTCAGCAAATACGTGGTCACTGATCTCATTGATGGCTTGGGATGATGGACTTCTTGAAGCCTGCATTATGGCCAGCGAGATGAGATTAGACTGTCATCTGGGTCCATCCTTAGAGCTCAGTAGGAGCTCAAAATCACATGCAAGATAATAGGAGAGTGATGGTTTCCCAGAGGAAATGTGGATGCCATTAGGAAGGAGCAGGGATATTAGACAACCCTAAACAAAACATGTACATTAGCTCAACATAAGAAGTGGCAAAATATCTCAGGCAATGGAAATAAAAAATCACTGTATTGCATCCACCACAATAATTATTGGCTCAGGAAAGAAATTCGATAGGTGTAGAAATGTTGGGGGGAAAAGTATTCACTGTGTCAAAGTATCACTTTATAGACTACGTATTAATTACAATGGAAAAGTCTGATAGATATCACCTGAACTGAAATGATCAAATTTAGCAATTGGTGAGACACAGAAATTATAATGCCACGTAGGTAGTGTTTCCACCCCCAAAATGTTTAACTTGGATCTAATCATGAAGAAAGAATCCAAAAAGAGGGCATTTTTCAACATGATTAGCTGGATGTTTTCAAAAATGCCAATATTATGAAGGACTCAAAAAGGCTGGGAAACCATACTAAAGATAATAGAGATGACAAGTGAAACGTAACATATGATTCTTGGTTGAAATTTGAATCAAATAAAATAGAAACAAAAAATTATAAAAGACCCAAATGGGTCAATTGGGGAAATTCATATATGAACTACAGTGTATGAAAGATGATCAAATATCGGTGTTAGGTTTACACAGTATAGTATTGAATTTTGTTTTGTTTATGGAGGAGAATGTCTTTGTTATTGGACAATATATGCTGAAATATATCAATGTATATTTAAATGCTAAAAATATCACATGTCCTAGTCTTGACTTACTATTAGGTAGTGAGATAGATGTTATTCCATCAAAAATAATAAATGCTTTGATGTTTATTTTCTTGAAAGTTTCAGTCTTTTATGATGCCAAATAACTATTGATATTCCTTTGGTTCCTTGAATTTTTCTTCCTCTTTAAAATGAAAAGCATATAAAATATGAAGGGTCTGTCACTTAAAAAGTGCACTTTTTTTACACCATAGAGAAAATGAAAATGAAATTTGGAAGAAACTGTTTATAACCTCCTCAACAAAACTAATTTCTTTATGCAAAAGGCAACTGTGGCAGTGAAGAAAATTGGGGCATACCACAAAAATATATCTTGGATGTTTTAAATGTTAAAGATACAGCATTTTTAATGCTTATTATATATACATATATATGTATATATACATATATATATTCTTTCCCTTATTTTATATATATACATATATATATACATGTATATATATATATTCTTTCCCTCCCCTGTGAAAAATAAAAATCTGGTTTCTTTTGTCACTCTTTTTCTTTAAGCAATAATTACTGAGCATCTTGTCATTTATAAGAAATATTTTCAATTTCCATGAGAAAATAACCAAGAGGAAAAGGACTTAAATAGTTGGAGAGGTTTAGACTACATTTAAAGAACTCATTGTCAGATTAATGGCAAATTTAAGAAGTCTCACTTACTTCCCGCCCTCCCAAAAAATGACCATTGCCTATAGATAGTTTGGGTATGTATTTATGAAAGGTTTCTACTTTACTTTGAAATTTTTCAGATATATAATAATTGATAAGTGTTAAGATACTAGTATGTTTCCTAAAGGTTTAAAGGTGTTTTGCTTTTGAGAAATGTAGTAACAATAGAGGCTCAAAACTATTTCTAAACTCCATAAAAAACAATGTGCACCTATGCTCATTTCTGATTTTATAGTATGTGCCAGGTACATAGCCCAACTTACTAACAGTGTTTACCTTACCATCTTATAAGAAATAACAAAGATGTTTATTATGAGTCCATATGTACATGATAGCCCCATATCCAGAGAAGGATATAATTGCATTAGAGAGCACAAAATGTTTCCCAGGGTTTCCAGTTCTTTTGTAACAACCCAGTTAATTTTCACCCACTTTTTCTTTCATTAATCTACATTTGACTTCTATCTTCTTAATATAATAAAGAGTTAACAAAAACTTATTAAGATAATCTCCATTATATCTCATCACTACTTTTTTTAAAAAGAGGGAGAATCATGTATTTATTAATTCACTCGGTTCTTGAATGTCGGCTGCTATTTTGGTGAACTATACAATATTACAAACCACATTAAAACTTTGTGGCTTAAACCAAAAACAATGTTTTATTAGCTCACAATTCTGCAGTATGAGCTGAGCTAAGTTGGGTGGTTCTTTTGTGCCACCAGCTGGTAGTGTAGTCATTCTGCTCACCCAAACCATGTTCAAAATGGCCCACTCACATGACTAGCAGGAAGTGCTGGTTATGAACTGGAAGATCAGATGGGGCTGTTGACTGAAGTGCCTCCATCCTCCTCCACTTAGCCTCTCCAAGCAGCTTGGATTCATAGCATGATGGCTGGCTCCAGCAAATTGCTTAAGTCTAGCCTCGAATATTACATAATGTCACTCTGTCACATCCTGTTAGTCAAAGTAAATTATAAGCATAGCCGAAATTAGAAATAATTATAGAAATAAAAAAGATCATATTTGCTATTATTTATATATACATATATATTTCACACTTTTGACTTCTTATATGCTATTGCATATTATATATATGTATATATATGTAGATATATATACATATATGTGTATATATAAAAAGCATAGTATTTACCATTATAAATATTTATATTCTTCCTAACTTCTTATATTATATATATACAATAAACAACAAAAGTCAGAAGGGATATATGTATTATTATATATATTATATTTATAATAGTGTAGATGAAAAAAATACAAACCTGACAAGCTCAAGAGAGGCCAGTATGGCGGGCTCTACAAACTCAGAGACCAAAAATAACCACATAGGATGGTCTGAATATAAAAATTTCTAACATAAAGCAGGTCATGGAGGGTAGTCATATCCTGGGCTTTTAGCTTTCTTGACAAAGGTCAATTGTTACCTTAATTGAGCCCATCCATTGTCTTTTTGCATCTAAGATAACAAACCCTCGAAATGTTAGAGCAATCGCTTTTTTCCAGACCCCTCAGGGCACAGCCCACTGCACCAGAACATGAGACCACAGAACCACTCATGGTTATCTTGTGTCCTCCCCCTTCCCGCACACCATCTCTTTGTGCTGTAAAATGTTAATTAGTAACTCTCCTGTACCCACCAATGTAAAAGAAGTATGTGTCTCTCTTTTTTACTTTTTATCTAGTCCCAAAGATTCCCTACTCTGCTTTCTCCCGCCCCCTTAATCTACCGCCAATGAATCCTCCTCACATCTCTTCCTTTGATTCTAATGTATAAAATAAGCTGAAAAACTGCCATTCTACAGAGCATTTTCCTAATTCATTGAGATTTTGCTTCCTGGCAATTGTCAGTTTGGCTCAAATAAATTTATTAAAATTCTCTACAGATTTGGATGTTTGTTATGCTGACAATAGTAAATACTATGCTTTCTGTATATGTAATTCTATGTGTGTGTCTCACAATATATATACTTACACAACTATAAATATGCATAAACACAGAAATAGCCTATATGAAGTAAGGAGGGAGATAAATGTCATTAATATGTCTTAGTGTCTTTCCATTATGAATTAGCTCAAGAAGAAAGGCTGAAAATTAATTATCTAGGCATCCATCTCAAAAAAATTTTAAAAATCAGTAAATTACACCCAAAGTAAATAGAAGGAGAGGAAAAATAAAAAGCAGATAGTAAAGAAAAAGAAAACAAACATCCAATAGAGATGATCAACAAAATAGAAGCTTGTTTGTTGAAAAGAATATAAAATAAATGCATTTCTGAAGAGACTTATCAAGGAAAAAAAGAGTCACAAATAACCAAGAAGAAAAATGAACAGGGTGCAAAGCTATAGCTCTTAAAGGCATTACAAAGATTAACAAGATATTATTGTAATATCGTTATGCCAGTATATTTGAAAAGTTAGATGATAAATACAAATTCTAGAAAAACATAACATACAAAAATTGGCCCTCAAAAACTAGAAAATCTGAATAGTCTTATGTCTACTAAAGTTCTTGAATCTATTTTTATAAACATCTCCACTCTCACACAAATACACAAAACCATCTTCAGGTCCAGATGGCTTCACCAGTGAATATGGGACATATCAAGTATGTAAGAAAAGAATAATACCAATCAATAAAACACTTCCAGAGAATTTTAAAAATCAGAAATAGTTTCCAATTCATTTTATGAGGCCACAATAATCTGGACACAAACCTGACAAGGACTCCTGAGAAAGAAAAATTACTGGTTAATCTCATTCATGAATACAAAAATACTAAATATAAGTATTAGCATTTTGAATTAACATACACAACACGTGATTCAATGTATTAATACTGAATATGTATATGTATTTGTGTGCATGTGTGTGTATGGATGTGTGTCATAATTCAGAGAAACCAAGTGTAATTCATTCCAGAAATGCAAGAACATAAGCCTGGTTTAACATTAGAAAATTAATCAGTGTGTTTTACTATGTAAACATAAAAAAGCAAAAATATATATATACATATTTTCACCCTATTAACAAAATAAACAAATTTATGAATTTATGAAGGATTTTATAAATTTTAATATCATGTCATTGTAAAAACCCTTAGACAACTAGGAAAGGAAGGAGACTTGCTTAATCTGATAAAGAGTGATTTTTTTATAAGTACAGCATACACTTAACGATGAAATGTGAAAGCCTCCTCTCCGAGACTGGGTATAACACAAAGATGCCCTCTGTCACCACTTCTGTTTAACATTGTACAAGAATTTCATCGCTGCATAATTTGTAATTGCCCCAAATGGGAAACAGCCCTAATGTTCATCAACAGTAGAATTGTCAAATAAATTGTGGAATATTCACATAATGGAAGACTATATAGCAAAGGAAATGAACAAATTGACACGCTGCAACATGGCAAGTGTTTTGGTGAATAGTTAAACAATAAGGTTGTCAAAAGATTTCATGAAGATTAAATATGATTATCCCTCAGAAGTACCTTTTATTTAGACTCTAATGTTTCAATTTACCAATTGCTCTTCACTGTAAAAATGTACCTTGGTTACATTTATTTTACTTTTTTAGTGAAATGATCCTCTTCGATAGTCATTCTTGTGTCATTGCTTTGCATTTCCTGGTGCCCTTCTAATCTACCACTCGTAAACCAAGATGGTCTCAGGGAGGCACAAGGGAGCTCATGAAAATTGACTATGCGGCAGCTCTGAGTTAGGATCTGCAGTCTAAAAACCAATCAAAGGGTAGATGATGTTTCTTGGGAATGTCTGACTTACTAGCAAGAGAATGATCCATCCTACCGAATGGCCAAAGAGCATAAGGGTGAAGGGCATGGGTGTCAGAGCGAACGCTAGTGGATAATGTATGACACGCACACAACCTGCTTTCCTATTCTGGAGTAAAGGAGGCAAAGACAAACTCTTGGAAATGTAGAGACAGCTGGAAAAAGAGAGACCTTCCACACACAGATGGTTTGTTTGGGGTGTCAATAGCTTCTTTAAATGTGACTCAGACTATGAGTGACATCTCTAAATGTTCTTTGGTCTACATCTGGGGAAGTAAGATTTGTGTACAAGTAACTCAAATACAAGTCAACCTGTTTTTAAAAAATAATTATCGAAAGTTTAGTAATTAAGGCTGTCTCCCTTGGAGTCACAGCTACATATATCGTAATCTCAACATTTTGTTAGCTGCACATTTTTCTACCTGATATGGCTAGGTTAATTAATCTTTTTAGGTCAAGTTTTATCTCTAAAATAAATGTAATAATATCTACCAAGCAGAATTATTATAAAAATTAAAAGAGGTAATATGTTTGAAATATATATCCCAGTGTTTGGTAAAAAATAATTACTGAGTAATGGTTCATACAGAGAGAGAGAGAGAATCAAATAGACCAAAATCTCAGGAAATAAGTTAGCATTTAGTAATGTGAGAAATATAACCAGAGGGTTAGATTTGTCAACTAACCAAGTCTAGTGACTGGCTATCAAGAAAGAAATTGTTGTATTGAAAGGAATAAACATTCTTGTGGCTCAGCAGTACATGCTTTGTGATATCATAATGCTTTCCAAATGGGTCATTCCAATCCACACTGCCACCAGTAATGTATAAGTGTACAAGTTTCACAAAAAAACACGTTTACATAAGATACTATCATTTTTGTTTTGTTTTGGCTAATTTTTAGTCTTTTAGGAAATCTTTGGTTAATTTACAGGACTTTAAGAGATATTCGATTAATTTTCATGATTTTTAGGATAGATTTAACTAACAAGCATTATAGAGCTATTCAACTGTTTTCATCACTGGCATAAATTGGTGAGGCTCATTAAACAAAAGTGAGACAGCACAAGAAAAAATTTTGTTTTCTAAAATGGTATATACTTAATCCAGAAGCTCATGCAGTTCTGAAGCTCTTTCACAAAGCATTTGCAATTATCCACAAAATGTGTGCTTCCCAAGAACATTTTGAAAAGTCAAAATTGGGGGTTATTTTCACACTTCCTAGTGTTTTCAGGCTTTCACTGGTTTTTAAAATAATGGAAAAAGTATAACAAAATAAACAGAATTTTCCTTACAAGAACCTGTTTGAAAGCCCATTGTGCTGTTTGACAGTAAATACCAGATGGGGAATTAAAGGGTTTTTTTTAATACCAATACATACGCAATTTCTTATTTACTCTTAAAGAGTAATTTGTTAAGAATTGTCCTTATTTGTAGTAATGAAATATGTCTAATCATCTCAAAAGCAAAATAATCATTATAAATGACAATTATCTGACAAAAAAGATTAGGCCTTGAGAGGAAAAAAAAACTAAGTTTAAATAGCTTGTGATACACTATTTTGTGAAGTAACAATGAATATATATTAAAATATGTATGTGTGAATGTGTGTATGTTTTATGTTTAAGGGAACAGGGTCAGGAAATCATTGTTCATGCACAGGAAGAGATGTGTAGAACATACACACATATATGTATTATCGCTACTGTCTGCCATCATTGTTGGCCATGATGTCTGTGATTATGATTTTGATGTCACAGACATGTATAATCATACCATGATAGTATTTGTCATTCTCTCCGTTGTATGGAAGGGGTATAACAAAGACCCCCTATGTAGCTAATAACTTTCAAGTATCTTAAGATACCCATCACAACACTGAATTGTTCTTTCATTTTCTGTTTAAAAAGAGGAGAAAAAAGAAAGGGTACATGAAGTATATCATCTTCCCTTCTACAATTTATATGAAACAGCTCAATACAGTTGTTACCTGAATAATGTATGACCCTCTCTACCACTCTTAAAATAAGTCCATTTCTTGTACAGTTATTTCTATTTTTGGGGAACTTACCTATCATTCTTGAGAGACTAGCACCGAGAATAAGTTTGGTTTTTAAAGCAACTCACATCTTTTGTACTTTAAGTATGGTATTGAAGATGTTATCTACTAAATCAAACAGCATCTTCCATATAAAGACATCTTAGAAAAATGTCTTTCAAGTTTTGTGTCAGTAAGAATTGAGCTTCTCGTTAATAACTTATTTTTATCTCATGTATGTTGATTACACTGTAAACAAATTATTGTATTTCTCTCTTTGCCTTGGCTCACCATCAGATTAGTGGCCCACTTTTTACAGACATAAAACCAAACCACACTTCATGATTACTGTGAACCAACCTGACATATGAATTCATTTTATTTATTTACTTCTTTACTCTTATTTTTTTTAAAGTTTATTGAAAAAATTACAAGCTCTCTTAAATCTTTCTTAACAATGCAAGAGAGACATAAATGAAACAGAACAACTAAATACATTACTAATATAATATTTCATTTGTGCATCCATATTGATTGAGCACCTATCTTTACTAAGGAATTATGAAAGATATTAAGATGAATTTAATATGACTTATGCCTCAGTTTTATGAGACACATTTATATAAATATGTAATAAGAATACTAATGTATTATAAGAATAGTAATATTTTGTTATGAAAGTAAATAAGATCATGTACTTGGCATATAATCTATCATAAATGCTCTCTATATTTTAGCTGAATTCAATAGAGATTATATTAAAGCTGGTCTTTTATGAATAAGTATAATTTGAATTTTTGATATGGGAAAAATACACAGCACTTCATATAAAAAGGGAATGGGGGCAGGAAATCATTGTTCGTGCACAGGAAGGATGTGTAGAAGAGTCTGACTAGATCTTATGGCACTCAAAAAAAAGTCAGTTGGAAATAGGTTTGGAATGGTAGGTCTTGATGACAAGGGTTTGAGTGACTGATAATGTGTTTGGGTTTCATTCAAGGACAATGAGAAATATTTTCAGTTTTTAAACAAGGACATAACATAATCAAATTAATTAGAGAACAAATTAATTTAATAATGAAAGCGAAAAATAATGCTGCCAAGTGAGATGACTAGTACAGTGGTCCAAGTAAGAGGAAATGATATCTAAAATAGGGTAGCTGCAGAAGGAATAGAAAGAAAAGAAGAGCTGCAAGATATTCATAGACTGTAGATAGATGCCAGAGAACTTGACAACCTTTTGATTTTGGTGTGCAAAACTGGAAAAAGTCAGTCTGTGGCTTTAAATTTAGTTGATACTCAATATTCAAACATCATCAAAACAGATAGGAAGTTAAGTAAAAAGAAAAGAAATGGTGAAATTGATTAATTCAGATTGGATGGATGGTGTTTGGGATCGAATAGGATGTGAGAGGTGAAGTACCAATGAAGTCAAATGAAAGCATTCTGAGGAGGGGCAAAACTGGAGGCAAAGAATTGGGAGTCATTTGCACTGTTAAATCTTTAGATTAGATGGAATTTATTGTAGAGAAAATAAAAAGAAAAATAAAGAGAAGGGAGGATAGATCCTTGAAGAGCATTAATATCTGTGACTCAGAGGCAGATGAGGACCAAAAAGTAGTTAATGAAGTAGGAGGAAAACCAAAGGAACTTGGTGCAGCACAAAAGATGAGAGAGCTTCATCCGAATGATGTGGTTTTCCTTCCTGTTTGGCTAGTTTTATTTTAATTAGAACTTGATGTACTTGGGGAAATTTTCTCTTCTAAAAACAATGTCATTGGAATTTTTCCTGAATATAATAATTATTATGTTCTGAAGTAGTTTTTTTTCCAGCATGGAAAGTTCAGCAGAAAGTATCTGACTCCATAAGGTATCTTTCAAGTTTCATTGGTCACAAATAGCACTACGATAATGAATTACATTTTTTCAGGAGAAATTAAATTAAGACATGTGATATGTAATGGGTCCAGATTCACGGGATGAAGAAACAGACTTCACCTCTTGATAGGAGTTTCAAAGTCACACTATAAAGATTTTGGGTATGGGATTAGTGAGGATTAGGTCCATATTTTCAATCTACTACAAAGGTTAGAAAACATTTTAAGATGATAAATGAAAAAACTTTATTGAGATAACAGAACAGACAAGGGTACAGGACAGTCCTCTCCATAGCAGTGTCTATGGTAGATAATAAGAGGTAAGGATTCCTGGAAGATATTTCAAAACTGAGTGCAGTGACTGGCAAAAGAAAAGTATTAAAACTGTTGAATGAATAAATGATTTTGGAGAATGAACTTTCATGGCAACTAAGCAATGGTCAACAAATAGCATATTTTAAAAATTTTATTATATCCCCTGGATGCCTAGCATTAATTTAAACAAAGAGAAATACATTATTCCAGGTTACAAGTGTTCAAGAATATAAACAATTTTCCAAAAGGCAAATGATATACTAAAATGAGTAATGTACCTTGCATTTACTAGAGAGGAATGGACTAACCTTAGCCTCAGGTCCTCTTGAATATATTTCCATCAAAGGATAAATTAAAGAATAGTAAACAGTAATGTATTGGCTATTGAAAGTCGCTAAGAAAGTAGATCATAAAAGTTCTCATTGCAAGAAAAAAAATATGTAACTAAATGTGGTAACTGATGTTAACTAAACTTATTGTGATCATTTTGCAATATATACGTATATCAAATCACTATGTTCATCTAAAACTAATACAATGTTAAATATCAATTATATAAATTAAAAATTTTTTTAAAGAATAAAGCAGAGTTGGTAAATTCTGCATATAAATAAATAAATAAATAGATAGATAGATAGATAAATAAATAAATAAATAAATAAATGGTAATTCTCAGAGGATGATTACCTTAATGCAACCACTTTGCTCCCTCCCACAGACAACTTATAGCAAAGGGGACTCAAACAATAATAGGTGTGTAGGAGAGTGGTCATCAGGTGGAGGAAGTGTGGTCTACTTCTAAAGCCTGAAGGAGATCCTACAGACATCTGAGGATCTGGTCAATAGCACCCAGACAGGACTTAAAGGAAGCCCCTGTGCTCCACAAAACAACAAGAACCACACTGAGAGGACGTCTTCTGCTCAGGCAAAGCATGTGGCAGACAACTTCCATCCCAACACTCTAAAGGTCCCAAAGATCAGTAAGATGATCCACTCAGTTCATGAAAAAAAGTATCACTCCCATCTTGCTTCTTAGTCCTAGAAAAAGGCTACTGAAAAAAGTCCACCAGCTAATTGAGAAATAAACTAATTCCTTTGTCTCCACTGACTGCTAATATAGCACAGCCCAAGATACTATGTAATCACCCCCAACTGACGTAGGTTGGCAAAGAAAATAAAACACAAATAAAAGTGACTTGGTCATTTCAAGGGGAGAGACCATTTCTCTCTAAAGCAATTTATAAATGGAATACAATCCTAAACCAAATTTCTATGGAATTTAGGCTTTCTTATGGAACTCACCAAGATGTTTCTTACAGAACTTAACAAGATAATTCTAAACTCATCTGTACAAAAATAATATGTAAGAATGTCATTAAAAAGAAGAAGAGGCATATGCCCTTCCAGATAGCAAAAATACCTTAAAGTTATCATTATTAAAACAGAAGGAATTGACACAATGAGATCAATGAAACAATAGAACCTAAAAAAGACCCATTTATGTATATAAATCAGAGTAAATATGATACATCAATTTATTAGAGGAGACATTAGATTCGTTGCTGTTTTTGTTTTGTTTGAAGGCTTTTTTTGGTTGGTTTTTGTGGTTGTTTGCTAGCATATATTAAGAAGGGCTTACATACTCCAGGTACTATTCTAAATGTTTTTCATGTAACAATTCATTTCATCTTTCCCACAATCCTCTGAGGTAGGTAAAAGTGTTAGCCACATTTTGCGATGACAAAACTGAGACTCAGGGAGTCTAGTAATTCAGAACTACAACCAAATAGCAAATCTGGAAAATGTACCCAAGCATTCTGATTCCATTATACCATGTAAAAAAGGATAAATTAGATTTCTACTTACACCAGATAATAGAGTTCAGATTCTGGGCTAAATCTAAAGCCAAACTATAAAGTATTTGAATAAAATAGAAGAGAATATTTTTATAATTATGGAGTAAGGGAAACCTTCATTTAAAAACACAAAACTCAGAAGCTAAAACATATGTATATTTTTTAAAGTCATTGCATAAAAATAAAATCTCTTACAGGAAAAAAGACACCATAATAAGTTAAAAGATAAGCTGCAGACAGAAAAAAATGTTAGAGACTTACATGTTTGCAACAAAGAATTAATATCCATACTTTATCCCTACATATAAGCAAAGGAATGATAAAGATAAACAATACATAGAACATGAATTCCAAAAGCCCATAAACCTATGGAAAGGTCCTCGACAACAAAATGCAAAACAAAACAGTGAATACCGAGTGCTAAACTGAAGAATAACTCTGGGTTGGTGAGGGTAAGGGAAATGAATATATTCATACACCATTTATGGTAATAAAAATTAGGAAAGGACGTTTTAGAGTTTGGCATCTCCACTGAAATGTTACATGTTAGATCTTAGATCTAGCAGTTCTATTTGCTATGGGAAAAAACAATTTGTAGAGTATTATATATTATATGTAAATATAAATACTATATGTCTGTATATGTATATGTGTATACATATATACGGAGACACACATATATACATATATCTGCAAAAGAAAACCAAATTATGAGTATGAATGTAAAGCAAAATATTTTATAATAGATGCACTAATATTTAGCAGTGGTTCCTGCTAGTGAAATGAGAAGATTGTGGAGGAAGGGAAAGGAGATTATAATTTTTACCCTACACATTTTTGTTTTATTTGAATTTTCCATAATGCATATGTGTTTATGATCACTTGTATTATTTAATTTTTTAAAGAATAAATCTTGCTTATTTAAGAAAATGTCAAAACTAGGTTCTCCTGTTTGCAAATATAACTGTATTTCAGTTTTGCCCTTTGCTTTCTCAGTTTGCTTTCTCTGAGACTATTTACATAATCTAGACAGAGTTAATTTGACTTTTTTGGCCATATTTACAGTGGTCCACTTAGGTAGTATACCGTAGAATAAGGTCAAATCCAGCCCAACTTGTGAATAGTCAAAAGTTTTTTCACCTCTTTTCTCTGCAATGCTTTCTATAATTCTGGTATCTCTAGTGTTGTCCTTTCAGCTGCCAAGACTTGGCTATGAGTGCCAGGCTGGCTCCTAGCAACAACACCAAGGCCCATTGATAGCACCAGGCCAGTTCCTTGCTGCCAAGAACTCCTTTTCTCTTTCTCAGGGAAGACCGTTAGCTGGCATGCACCTTTTGCCCTCTGCCTTCCACTTGTTCCCGATGTAATGCAGTTGGTGGAGAAAATATCTTGAGATCTCCAGGGGAAAAGGATGGAAACAAAAACTATATCCTATAAGTGCCTGAGGAACACAAAGAAGACGACTGTGTCCCTGGTAGAATCATGAAGACACCGTACTGGCCTGTTTACCTCTGGCATTCTTGTAAAGTAAAAAAAGAAAAGGACTCTTTATTTAATTTATCTGCAGTTAAATTGGTCTTCTTGTGACTCACAAATATCATTCTTACTTATAAAGAGCTCCAAGTGGAAATTTGGGGAAATGGGTTGGAATTGGACAAGGTAGTGAGGTGAGAAGGGAAGTCTGTGACAGCTCCACGCTTTCTACAAGGGTGGCTCTCTTATAACTCATGTGGCCGCAGCAGTTGGTTCAGAGGTTTTACTCCTCTTGGAAGAGAACAAATGGAAATAGTTGTGATTTTTATAATTACAACTTCATTCTTGCAATGTTTCTTAGAAAGGGCCACAAAAGACATCCCTACAATGTTTCTTAGAAAGGGCCACAAAAGACATCCCTACAGGAAGGTTTAACATACATATGCTATTTTGCTCACCAAACTCGGTTTTCTTTGGGGGAAATTATCCTCTCACATAACTCCAGGAGGGCTGACCCCTCCAAGGATACCCTCGAGACCTGCCAACTAGGCCCACATCATTGATTCAAGGATGGGAACATGATGCGAGCCAAGCCAATTGATGTCAGATCTAGGACTTTTCCTGAACTGTCAGAAGAGATACTCCATTTGTATTCATTTCACACAAGTAGTAGAATGAAAGCTGGAATGTCTTTACTATTACCACCTGGTGGGTACCTGAGAAGGAAGTCAACACGGAGTAAGGCAGATTTGAAAGATTTAAAAGTTACAAGCCTGATGATATTTGAGGTCGTAGATCCAACTCTGCCACTTCTGGCCATACACCAAGAAATCCCCGTTTTCCACAAATCAGTGCTATTTCTTGAGTACTTGAGAGCTATTTCTTTCACTTTTAACACACAGAATACTGATCACACAGATATACCACAGAATTGTTTCCTCAACAATTAGAAATTCAGTAAACCATGAATAGGGAGGAATGGGTGAGAGGAGTTGTGCCAAGAAACAGATTAAGACTTAGATAATAATAATTGAACTGGGGTGCTTTTATAAATGATCTCATTCAATTAGCAATAAGTCCTGTTAGATTGGAACAAGAGATGAGGAATAAGGAAGAGAAGAAGTTTATGACTGGCCTCGGACTCTAAATCCTTACTTTTTCCTGACCTCATCCTTCCTCTTGGCTGAGACCATGATCCTGATGTGGTTCTTCCAGGGCAGTGAAGTATTCACAGATCTCTCCACTGATAGAGCATTTTTGCTAAGTCATAAGAAATGTTAAGATTCTAATTAGAAACACTAGGAACACAGAGAACATATTAAAATTTCCAAAGCTCAAAACTGTGCACTTTTGAGAAGTTCTTCAAGGGAGTAGCAAGCATTGGAGCACATATGATAGGCAGAGTTGTATTCCTAAAAGACCCTTTTCTACCTTCTGGGTTTCTGCATAACCACCAAATTAAATACCATATGTTGGAGGCCCCGCCATTTAATAAAACTTTGTCAGCATTTTATTACATGTTAAAATTCTCTCTATCTATAATCTCCTATTGATGTCAAGAGATATCATGGCCCTGGTTTTACAGGCAACAACTCCATCATAAAATGTCTTCTACATAGAAATTTCTAGAAAATAGTTCTGCATTTCAAACATAGGTAATTTTAATCTACAAAAAAAAAAAGATTTATAATATTTGTATTACAATCAAGAATAAATCTCTAAATTTATTTTAAGAAAAGTTTTAAAAACATAGCATGATGAAGGAAGTAATCTAAGTATCAAATACAGAGAAATAACTACAAAATTATGATATATCTAGTTATATATAATAAATTATATTAGTAACTAAAATATGTTATCATAAACCAGCATATGAAATTATATGTACATAATGATAATCATGTAAAATCCTTGTGCATTTGAAAAAAAGAAGGGAACATTGGAAAGAAAATAACACAAAAATGGCAATAGTTGTATAGTTAAATATGATTATGAGAAACTTTATTCTTTTTCCCAAGCTTTCTCTGTTGATTTTCATATATGCTTTATAAATAAAAAATTATCATTTGGGGGCAATAAAAAGCTGGACAGACAACTTACCAATAAGATAAAGAGATGGCAAAGAAGCATATGAAAAGATATTCAACATCATATGTCATTAGGGATGCAAATTAAAACAATGAGATATCACTACACACCTATTAGAATGGTCAAAACTCAGGAAAATAACAATACCAAATGCTGGAGCAACAAGAACTTTCATTTATTGGTGACAAGTGTGTAAAATGATGCAGCCACTGTGAAAGACAGTTTGGCAGTTTCTTGCAAAACTGAACATGCTCTTATGAGCAATTGCACTCCTTGGTATTTACCCGAATGGATCAAAAAGTTGGAAGCAACCAAGATATCCTTCAGTAAGTGAATGGATAAATAAACTGTGGTATATCCAGACTATGGAATATTATTCTGTACTAAAAAATATATCAGTTATCAATCCATGGAAAGATACAGAGGAAACTTAAACATATTTCACTAAATGAAAGAAACTAATCCAAAACGGCTACACGATGTATGGTTTCAACTCTATGACATTCTACAGAATACAGACTATGGAGACAGTGAAAAAAATCAGTGGTTGTCAGGGATTCAGGACAAGAGAAAGAGAAGAGGAGATAAACAGGTGGCACAGTCAGGATTTTTAGGATAGTGAAAGCTTTCGTAATGATGGATACACGTCATTATACATTTGTCAAAACCCATAGAGTGTACAACACAAAAAGTGAACCCTGGTTTAAACTACTGACTTTAATAATAATAAAGTATTAATATTAATTAATTATAAACACAGATATTAGTGCAAAATGTTATTAAAAGGAAAAACTGTTGTGAGAGTGAAGGGCAGGGGAACATGGGAACTCTGAATATTCTGCTCAATTTTTTTGTAAACCTGAAACTGGTCTAAAGAATAAAGTCTATTAAAAATAATAATTTTAATATGGTTCACAGAAACTTCTCATTGGTAAATTCTAGTTTTGTTCTTATTTAGTTTGCTTAAACTTTTGGTTTTAGAATATTTCTTTTCATTTGTAAATCTCTGACAAATTTTCTGCATAAACTGTAAAGCAAAATCATATAACCAATGATTTTTAGGCTTCGTATATCTTAGAATATTTTTAGAAACATTCCTAGTTAAGTAAATATTTTATTTTTTTAACAATTTTTATTGTCTTTGTAACAGATTTACTCAAGGTTTGATCTCTGTTGAAATATATTAGTGATTAAAATGGCAGATTTTATTTGAATTCATATTCATTGACTTTTTAAATGAATGAGAAACCTACTTGCAAATATAGTAATGGCATCATAATGTCTGCTTTTAAAAAATAATTCCTTTTTTCCTCTCTTGAATTTCATTTCAATCATTTGTAACTATATCATCCACATTTTTCTATCAAATCCTAGATCCTTGCAGGCACTGAGATTGCCCACTCATCACAGTCCACAGGATGAAACCTGCTTGCCTTTTCCTTAGGCATTTTAATGTTTCCATTTACTGTCCTTTGTTATTGCCAAGTTCTTTAGTCCTTTAGGAAAAAAAATTATTTTTTTTCTTTTGGAGACTGTAGATCTTTCTGGGACCTGGCATAAGAATCTATTATTGCCCAGTCTAGGCAATATTAGCCTCCCAAGGTAAAAAGATCAATGTGCACCTAGGTTGCTAAAAACCTAGCTATTTCAACATTTAAATGGAACAAACATAAAATGAACCAGAAAAAAAAGTGACTCTATGGACAGGAAACATATGAGAAGTAAAAGACATAGCATAATGTACTACTCTTGATTGAAGGCAGCTATGAAAATTTAATAACATTGGTTTTTTCCTGATAGCTTCTTATTCATGATGCCCTAGTTTAATAAATAGATAAATAAATAAATAAATAAATAAATAAATAATAGATCGATAGATAAATAAATAAATAAATAAGAAATTAATCAACCACTTTAAGACAGATAAGTATGGTTGTTTTTTATATTTGTTTTGAGCTCAATGGACTTGAAGTGAAAGTATTGATTTGGTGGTCAACAATTAGCTCCCTAAGTATGGGAATGTGCTGGCCTCTTTTATTACCATCACATTTGTGTAGGCAGGTTCTCTGGCTCCTTTTACCCAAAATTAAGGAGGTTGCTAAAGCAGGTCCTGCGCTCCTGACATTAGCTAGCACTGTGCCCTCTGCTGGACACTGTTCTTCCATTTCCAAATTTGTTGGGACAGGAAGTCAATGCAACTCATCGCTTGGAATGGAGCAGAGGAAATATGTTTATTTGTTGTCTTGAATCTTTCCATTACTTATTTCATTTCTGTCTCGCCCAGATCTCCAGAAGCAAAAATTGTGGATAAAGACATCTAAGTAAATCTCTATAACTGTTTATCAACTTACCTCAAATTTAAATACATGAAATAATTACCAGCTCTCTCTGAGGACACACTTGCATGTGTGTTCAAATACGACATGACCAGTTATTTTCAAAACCATACTTTTTTGTTTTAACTTTGATTACATAACCTTTTGAGACTTGTGACCAGCAAAAATTAGTTCTTTTAGAAAACATTTTTGTTCCTCTTCCTACTATACTTTAAGTGTAACAACCCTATTAAATGAAAAAAAAAAAAGATTCGGTTGTATTATATATACTTTTTGTCAATACACTGGTATTTGGAAGGAATTTTTTCTCCCTTTTTAAGATAATAGCTATCTCATAGCACTAATTTTATAATTAAATTTAAGGAATTCCAAAACGAACAGTATTAACTTTACCAAAATTACACACACACACACACACACACACACACACACACACACACACACACAAAACTCATAAAATAACTTAGTTAATAGTTATGTGTTTACTTTCCAGTAAAGAAAAACAAAGTCCTTTCTGTAACTTTTATTTGGAGATTGTGATCGTTGCTCTGTATTATTGGTTTCATATTTGCATGCTATTTATAAAATTAAGCAGAAAAGCCCATCCCTCCCTTGTCCCATGGTAGACTATAATGGTCAAGATAGGAACTGATAGCTTAGGGGTGCCATTATGAGAACAACCTTGGAACTGAACCGCTACAAATGCAAGCAAGAACCGACATACTATTCCTCAAGAAACAAGACAATTCCAGTCCCCTGCTTCTTACCCTCTTCTCAGCTTTTTTATCCCTTCTTTTTCTGTTCTCCATCTTTATGCCCCAGTCGTAGTTTTCCTCATTCATCATAGAATGACTATTCTGAAATATGTCCCACTAAAATACAATACACGTTAGTTATCACTTTATTAAGGACATACTTTCCCTAATTCTCTCAAGACTTCTTTAATCCTTGAATTCTCATTCCTGTACTCACATTCTATTTCCACCTTTGATCTCACTCTCATATTTTTTTTCAATCTCTCTCTTCTAACTCCTGGCTGTTGAGTTGAACAGAATTTACAATCAAATAAGATATAAACTTTTTCTCCATATTTTTACACTGGCTAACTGAGATTGTAAGTGTCCCACTAGGGAGTTCAGATATACTTGCTTAGAGTTTTCAAAAAGCTGATTTCTTCCCTTTACTCACAGTATCCCTCCAGAGAGGGGGATGGACTATTTGAAAATTGGTTTGGATTTGCCCTTATTTAAAGAGCTCATCTTGCATCAACCTCTCTTTTCATTCACTGAACGGATTCTGCAGCCCTCCACATCTGAGAGAATTAGACCTTCCTTGTCTGCTTTGATCCAGAAAATTATGCTTTCATTAACACAAACATCTCCTGATCTCTGCCAATGTGTTTTAGATTTTCAAATTATGTATGCGCACCATTTATAAAAATGCCGTCAGGCCCCAGATCTGTCAAGAATTCTAACTGGGCAATCCTATGGCATGTATGTGGATTCATTCTAAACAAAGGGCATGGTGCTTGTAATCTTGGTCCCCGGAGTAGCTGCATTAGCTGTGTATTCTTTATTTTAAGGGAAGAAATTTTGTAGTAACTTCCAAGAATGAGGTTTCACATATTAAAAAGCAAAATGCAGATTCTCATCTATTCCTTTGAGCAATGAAAACAAATATTGTCCTGAAAAATAGTCTGATTTTGGTGAGTTGAAAAAAAGATAGTGTTTTTAGTGATATTGTAAACATATAGCAATATACCAGTAATGATGTTGATATTTAGGAAATGGAAACACACAGGAAGTTCTTAAATCTTAATGGAAAGTGCCCTGGGTCTAGTTAGGTCCACGTAGATGCCTTTCAACAACTTTTTTTTTAACTTATCTTCAAATAGTCCTCACCTCTGTTTCTTCTGTCCATTACAATCTTTTCTAAAACAGAGAAACATAAGCATCACCATGAAAAGTAGCATTTAAGCGATGGAGATATTCTATAATCACAGGATGTGTCCAGAATTTCACAGAAAAATTCTGGAAAATAAATAAACAATATGTTTACCTAACAGATGACACAAATATTAATACCATCAAACATGGACTTTAAAGTAACTATATATTTATATGTTCAAGAAAAGAGATGACAAGATGGAGAATTTTACCAGATAATTCAAACCTACAAAAAAGAACCAAATAGAAATTCTAGGACTGAGAAATATAATACCTGAAATGTGTACCTCAATAGATAGGTTGAACAACTACTGAAAGATGGAACATAGCTGATGAAAGGATCAGTGAACTAGAAGTTACACAAGGATAAAATATCCTTTTGGAAGTCTGAAAAGCAAAAAAGATAGAAACTTACATATAAGAGTGAAAGCGACATATGGGACACAGTGAAAAGTTCTCACATACACATAACACTATCTCACTTCAGAAGGGGAAGAGAGAGACAATGAATGGGACAAGAGTAATATTTAAGCATAAACATAAAGAATTTTCCAGTTGATGAAAGATATCAAGTCGCAGATTCAAGAGGTGCTTCAAACTCCAGAGAGGGCAATTGAAAAGAAAACCACACCTATACACATCACAGTAAAACAGTGGAAAAACAAGACAGAAAATCACAAAAAGACTCCAAAACAAGGATACAATATTTTCAAAAGAACAATCATAAAACTAAGAACTGAGTCTTCAATAAAAAAAGATGTAAGACAGAAGACCATGAAGTGACATGAATAGGGTGTGAAAAAAAAAAAATCTGGTCACCAGTGGAAATATCTTTCAAAAGTGAAGCAACATAGACTTTTCTAGATCACCAAAGACCAAGCATATTTCTTACTAGTAGCCTATATGAAAGGGTACGCTAAAAAAACAGTTCTCAGGCAGAAGGAAGATCAACTCAAAGGGAAATGTAAAATGAGGAAAAAATTATAGACTAAATTTGGGGCAAATCTGAATTAATCATGAGTATACAAAATAATAATATTTTAAAGGATTTAAAGTATATGTAGAATTAAAATCTGTGACAATAATAGTAATAACACCTGCAAGATGGGGGAGTTTTAATAGAGTTCAATGTCCTAAAGTCCTAGCATTGACTGAAATGTGATAAAAGTACTAATTTATATTAATTCTAATAATCCAAGGAAACATCTTTAATTCTAAGGAAATTACTAAAAGAATACTGAAAGGATGGATAACCAGCCTGTCAAAAGAAGAAAAATAAATGGAATAATCCAAAACTGCTTAATTCAAAATAAGAAAGAAGAAAAAAGGGGGATCATAAAGCACTTGGAAAAAATCAAATTAAAAAACAACTAATAATGTGGTAAATATTAAATTAGTTTATGTTCTGTGTGTGCGATGATTGTTTAGACATAGGTGGGAAGTTTGATGGGTAAGCAAAGTCGAATTGACCTGAACTGAAATGTTTAGCTATCACATTGAAAAAATTAGCTATTGCTAATTCATTAGACAAATTTTCCACAAGCAAATAAAAATTATCAGCAGTTGATTTTTGCATGATTATGATGTGCTAAGCATTACATTAATATATTTCATTTTATCCTTTTAAGTTTGTTTATTGGCCCTATTTTACACATATTTCTTAAAAAGTGAATGTCAGGCAGGTTAAGTACCTGCTCACATTGAAAACAGCAGAGCTACAAACAGAAAACAATTTTTATTTGTTTTTCTTGTTGTTTTGTTTCATTTTACTCTAGAACTGATACACTTAATCATCACTACATATGTCAACTGTTTTGAAACAAAAAACTTAATATTCCCTGCATTTTTTAAATGTAGCAATAATGAGACATGGAGTCATCTTACCAAATGTGTGAAACAAATTTTCAGAAAGAGAAAAAAGGTATTGTTTACGTTGCTCAAATCCTAGCAATTAATTGAAGTTATCAATTCATTGAACAAATTTTTATATAGCATGTGCTAAGTGTCAGGCATCACAGTAGGCCCTGAAGATATAATACAAAACAGCAGAGATATGGTCCCTGACTCAGGGGCAAATAGTAACATGAACTATAAATTATTTTATTTCCTTTATTAAATAATCACAAGAGAAGACAAACAAATGAATAATTATAAATTCTGATATGTGCTATGATAAAGAATATGAAATGAGCACTCTTGTAGGTGGTATAATGAGGGACAATTTCTCTAAAACATACTTCTAAGCCAACAGAGTTTTATAATCAGGATAACTGTATTATGTAGTGCTCAGACCGGCACACTTTTGAGAATGAAAGGGGACACTTCTAATTGTTATGTAGGATGTCAGGTTAAACCAAAATATGTATTCACCCTATATCTAAGCCAAGGTAAGGAATATGGATTTTTTCCTAAAAGCAATTGGAAGACACTAAAATGTTTTAGCAGAGGAATATGTATTGTCTGGTTTACCTTCTTAAAAGTTCTCTCTAGCTTCCAATTGGAAAATTTATGTAGTATGGGCAGAAATGAAGATGAGAGACAACGTCTGAAAACATGGTACCTATGTAAGTAGGAGAGAGACAATAGGTTGAATTGATGAGGCAGGAATATAAAGTAGCCAATTCAAGCTAAAACTTCCAGTGTTATCAACAGCCAAGGTTAGGCAAAATATTGCATTTGCATTTTGATTTATATTTTAATAAACACATAAGAAATTATCTTAAAATTTTGTCAGGTAATCTGGAGAGAGGCCTTGCAATAGCATTAATAGAGATATAAAACATGAAGGAGAAATTTTGTACCTGTAGCAAAAACCATAAATGTAAAAAAAAAAAAAAAGTTATCCATTAAACAGCTCCCCCTTCTCCACTAAACCCAACTTTGAGCTTTTTGTCTAATTCTCATCAGTTTGTAAGTTTATATCCATTTGTTTATAAAGACTATTAATTTTTTGTGCTGCAGTAATTTCTCCAGCCTATTGCGTGCATGTTCACTTTCTTTTGGGGTCTTTTTTTTTTTTTCAAAATATTTACTTTTAAATTTGTGTATAACAAAACATCCAACTTTTCTTATAGAGACTAGGTTTCTTACTTTAAAAATTTGCCCCATCCAAAACATTATATGAATATACATGCAAGTGCAATTCTATTATTTTATGTATTTACTTATATATTTCATTTAAATCTCTAATCCATCTGACATGTACTTTTGTATATGATCTGAGATAGAAATTAGCATTATTCGTCATATTAAAATGTATCATATTTTCCAATCTAAACTGAAATTCCACTTTGGTTTTTATATACAGTCTTTAAGTCTTAAATCAATTTCTGTATGCTCTAATATGCTCTATTATTTATCTATTTCTATACCAAAATATTCTACTTTTGTTGGAATGACTTCAGAGTAAGTTTTGGTAAGGGAAGTCTTCTGCATGATTCTTTATTTTTCGCTCCTGATCCTCTTGAAAAATATCATATGTGCGCACGCACACACACACAGTAATATCTACTTCTTGTAAATAAATCAAACAGTACAAAATATATGACACGACATGTTATAATTCTCATTCTCTCTGATTCTTTCAGTAAACTGTTATTAAAATGTTAGTGTGTTTTCTTTTAGCTTTTTGGCTAAGCATTTTCTACATTTAAATTCATGCTGGACTAATCTTATTTTTAATAATTTCATAGCTATTCACAGGTACTTATTCTTCTAAAGAAACTTTAAAATACTTTAATCTAGTTCCATATAATGAACTCTAACTCATCTTTTACTAATGTCTGGCACTCAGTAGATCACTTTTTTTTTTATCAGCCTGTTCTGGTAGAGCTTGTATGGTTGCAAGAAAAAGAGATCTACTCAATCTAGCTCATGTAAATGGAGATTTGTCATCTATAAGTCTCCAGGGTCATGATAAAAATTGGAAGGGAGTTCACCAAAATATAATAACAAGGCAAGCACTAAACTGAAACAGAGTTTCACTAATGATTCATCTCTCAGATTGAACTAAATCATTTAACAAGCAGTTTAGAATGCCAGACGCTCGATGCCAAAATGAAAATGACAGAATTGCTATCTTTATGATGTTCACTGTCTAATGGGGAAACTGGGATGCAGAAATAATGTGACTTGCATGGTGTCACATAGGTAAGTTAATTGCTAACTGGCACCTAAACCTCACTATTTCCTCCTCTACTTGTGCCTCCAAACCCTGTTAACTCTACAAAGTTGATCTGTCTTTATCCATTCTCTGTTTCTTGATTTTAGTCTCAGAATAAGTGCCCTTCTTATCAAAGCTAACCTTTGACTCCTCATCTCATTTCTTCCAACTCTCTCTTTTTATATTCAATATTACCATCCTGTTCATTCCCAAATTTATATAGGAAAGAAATGTGGGGCAGGTGGGGGAGAGAGAGAGAGACAGAGAACGAGAGAACCCAATGGCCCTTGACTTCTTTGCCTATCTGACACGATAGATTATTCCTTCTTTCTTGAAACTCTTCCCCACCTTGACATCTATGACACAATACCATCATAATTCACCCCTTCTCTCTTCCATCCATCCTCTCACTCACTGGCTTATCATCCATCCCCTACCATATAAAAAGATATTTGTTTTCTTCTCCTATTATTTTTCTTCTTCTTAGTGTTATTGAATGTCTCATAAATCTTTATTTTCACTTCTCAACAATTTCCAAATCTCTAGTTCTACATAATAAACCATCTGTTGGACACTGTTTCCAATATGTACCAAAACTGAAAATTAATCTCATCAATCATTTCTCCCTTTTTAATCAAGAACCTGCTCCTCCTTACTTATTTGATGCTATTAATGGTATATTCATTCTACCAGCCCCTTACTCATAAAGCTTTGGTTTAATTTTTTTTTTCACTTTAACCAGCACCCTGCCTACCAGCATCACCATCTAATAATTTACTAGACTTCATAGTTTTTGACTGCAAAATGTCTTGCACCCAACCTTTTCCTTTTTTTTATTTTAATTTTTATTTTTACTGGTGCCAATTTAATCCAGGAACACATTATTTATGACCAGAAGTATTTATTACAAAAATACTTCCATTCTCCATGATGGACCTAAATCGGGCATTAGATAATTATTACATGCATTTTTCACTGTATCCTTTTATTTTCAAAGTCAGAATTCACTGTTCTTTATTTAATGACATTTAGCAAATAACTAGCTTCGGTCACAGAGTATATGGAATGTAATACTGTGTGGTGGAGACAAGAATTCAAATGTCCATTTATTCATTCACAAGTGCATTTCAAGTACTATTTGCGAGGCAAGATTCTAGATTCTGAGGATTTAGCATTGAAAAAGAATAAAATCAAGAAAGTCCTTGCACTCATGGAACTTACATCTTAGTAGCTACATCTGGGTTTGAATATTGGATCTAGCATATAGAATATTGGATCAGCATCTTAGATAAGCAACAACATTTCTAAGCCTCTATTCTTTTATCTGTTAAAAAAAAAATTGGAGGAGAGGAGGGGGTGGGATATATTACATACCTTGTAGGCTCTTTTTAAAAATAGAAACTAGGTAACCTGATAGTTCATGTGACTCATCCAATAAATGTTAGCTCTTTTTTTATTTCGTGGCATGTATATTTTGTCTTTTTCGTAAAGCTTGCCTTACTCACCTCTTATTCCACATATTGGGGTTTATTTTATGTTTTGACCCATAATACCTTTTCTAATTCATTACAAAAAGCACAAGCTACACATTTTCAGTATTTTCTCTCTTTTTTCATTCTGAAGACTCATTGAATTTGCATCCATAGTTAAAACTGAAGCAGAACTTAAAGTATTAAAACATATAAAGACTTCATATGGGAATAAATTGAGAATAGTAATAAATATAAAAATAGATTTCTCTTTCTTTTATAATTATGTAACAAAACTCAGATATCATTCTCTTTTCCCTAAATTAGAAGAGTTTAAAATGTAAAAAAAAAATCTCTTTCCTTGCCCCCTGTCTCCCCTTCCCCATCTCTGTCTCTCTCTGTCTGTCTCTGTCTCCGGAGCTCTCCCCTCCATCCCTACCCTTATCCTTATACCTCTTCCTTTCTTGCTCCCTCTGTCTCTCTCCCTTTGTCTCTCTTATTCATTAGAAATTTTTTAAAAGGGATCTTATTCAGGTCTTTGCTATATTTCTGGTTCATATCCAGTGGACAAGAGAATAGAAAACATTCATTCAACTAATAATTATCAAGCATCTAAAAAGCACCAGGAGCTCTTCCAAACTCTAGAGAAATCTTGGCTCTTGCTCTCACGGAGCTTGCATTCTGAGATATGAAGCATTAGCTCAATTGCAACTACTAGGGTAGTGGTTATTTGCCTAAATGTGAATATACTTGTAGTTACAGAATATATTGGAAGTAATCTAGACAATTTCCCGGCTAGTAGAGAAATCTGTATACTTGTCTTTCATTCCACCTTTACTTGGATGCCTCCAGCAATAGAGAGCTCAATATTCCACCCTTTCCATTTTTAATAGGTTCCAACATTAAAAGTTCTCATATTTTCTGGCTTTCCCATTATTTAAAGGTAGATTTATATCTCTTTTTCAACTTTCACAGCCACACAGCCCCTCTAAACTGGCCTTAAAACACCCAGTCTTTTAGTCATTCTAAATGTAATATTGTTACCGGTATTGCTAATGTGCCTCCAAGATTTAAATGATCTCTCTACATATAAACTGACAAGCTCAGAATATAGTGAACCTTTTACTCCTTTTTTGGTTCAAGCATTTAGAGTTGAAATAATTCTAAATGCCTTGGTCACCTTAAGTGGTTAGTTCATATTAAACCTTTGTGTCCACAGAGTATGTCTCATCATTATTATTCTATGGTCTTACAGCTAAAACTGAGGGGTGGTGATATGTGGGGAAAGCAGGTAAGTAGGCAAGCCTAAGTAAATTTATATCATATTTTTTGAGATTAAGCACAGTGACTGAATGATTTTTACTTTAATTTATCAAAATTTAAGTATCAGCTTAGAACATCCTCCAGGCCCAAAGACAAAAGTGTAGTTTCAAGCTTACAGGAGACCAAACAATTCCATACTCATTCAAATAAAATTATTGACATTGTACTTCATGTGAACACTATATTAATATATTATTTTTATGCCACTTGAAACATGGATGTTTCCTGGCAGATTGGTTACAAAAACATCAGATTATACTAAGCATTTCATGACTTCTTGGAAAATGCTGATTTCCTTCATTTAAATCCTGAATACTTGTTTTATACAAATAGGTTCCATTCAGCTGAAATAATTTAAAAGTTATTCGAAATACTCAAGAACTGAGCTTTTAAATTTTTAGGAAAATTCAAAAAGTCTCAAATCACCACCCTATAACCAATGATCAACATTTATTCACTCTAAAAGAGAAAAAAAAATACTTTGTAGCACCATATATATAACATATATGCACTTTTGAAAAATGATAGGATAATTTAGTCTTTATTTCTTATTAACAATTATATTCAAAAGTTTTCAGGAGGATTAGGAAATATGTGATATACTTTTAAGTAAAACTATGTATTGTTGAACTCACAAAGCAAAAGATTTGTAAAAATGTATAGAAGGGAGGAAAAGTACTTTTCATATATGTTGACTATCTTTTTTAAAGAATTACAGATATAGCAGTAGTAAAAAGAAATTTTAGAATTCAATAAATGTTTAGAAATTTATGAATGAATTAAAGAGTTAAATATTTTGAATTTTGAAACTTTTCATTAATGAAAAATAGAAATCTAAAATAATGACAGCAACAATAATAATTATAGTGTTTACAAAGGCTTTGGAATTTTCAATATTCCTGTGTCTCTGCTTGAAGCACATAAAATTAAAATGATGTAGTCACAATTTGTTTCTTAACTGTTTTATATTCAGTAATTTTTAATGAAGCAACTAAATTAGGCATAACTTAGTGCAGCTTTAATGCAGTTATGATGAATCTATTTTACTTGATTAAAAATGATAAAACCAGGGAGCCTTAAATATTATCTTAAAAGATTAACTACTGTGTCAATTACAAATCTAGGGGAAAGGTATTTATAAGGGAATAACTATTCTGAAGAGTAACTTCCTTTTGTTCATTTCATTTAATTAAAGACTTGATCAACTTTCATTCTTAATACTAAAACTTTCCTAAATTACACATTGGCTTGCAAGTGGAAGGGCATACAGCAGAGCTAAGTCAATTTAACACCAGTGAAGATTCAGCAAGTAAGCCATTTTTTTATTTAATCGAGAGAAAAAAAATTACTTGGCAGTGTAAAGTTATCTAATTACTTAATTAATTGCCAATTTTACATTGCATTTTGTGTTACATGACATAATATGAATACATACTAGTAAAAATCAAATTATTTTGGTACCTAAAGGATGATCAGGCCAGCTCTACCAACAGGTATGCTCATGAGTAGACACTTCAATGCCTTAAGACTGAGTTGAGTGGATGAGACAAATTTTTTTACCTCTCTGTCTTTTAAGGTGACCAATTAACCAAAATATTTACGAGTTCCTTACTGTGGAAAGTAGATGTGATCATCTGTATGATATGTTTATTTTGTTCAAAGAGAGAGAAACTTTCAAAGGAACAGTTTTGATATGCACATTAGATTTTTATCAAAATACAAGTAAATGGTCACAGACAATAATTTTTACCTAAGGAATATAAATAACTTAAGTTTAATTGCCCATCTCCTCTAAATTAGTAAATGTCCTCTCTAAGCAACTAGAATTAACAGTCCCTCTCTCTTAAAGCTCTGCACCTTTATTAAATTAACAGCACCACGCAATTATACATTCTGGCCTCTGCCCTTTAGCTTGCATCACTAAGGTAGCCACATTGCCAGTTGGGGCTGTTATTTTTGAGTTGTGTAGCCCAACGCCAGGAGAGTCTCCAAATGATAATAAAAATCAATTTCTTTGACGAAAGCATTAAAAATTTTAAAATAATGTTTAAAAACACATCTCAGTGTTTCGTTTTTGTTTGTTTTTTCTGTTTGGAAGCAGGAAGCACCTGAAAGATGGTTTTAAAGGAAGTGGACTCCTATTTGCATGGGACTGCATTTTAGTTGAGCTCAAAGTGATGGAAGTTAATTTGCATTATTCTGCCACTAGAACTGAAGCGTCCTGCCCAGGGAAATTCCCGCCAGACATAAGGAGTTCAAGGAAAAGGGACTCTGCAGAGCGCTGCCATAAATTCAAAACTATCTGGGGCCCACAGGCTTTGCCAGAGAGAGAAGCAACGCGGGACCCGAAGAGCCCGCGTCTCTCGCCTCCGAAGGACAGCTTAGTGTCTTCTCCCTCCCCCTGGAATCGGAAGTGAATGTCACCTGCTCATCTGCCGGATTCTCGCTGTTGGCCCTTCCCTCCGCACATTTAGAACAGTCTCTAATACCCAGTTCCAGCCCCGGCCGCCTTCAGTTCCAGTGTCCCTAACACCCGCCCCTTGCCTCCAATCCGGTCCCCTCTGCTGTGGTCCCAGCCCCTCCAAGCGCTGCCGGGCGCTGATTGGTGGTGAGGCTGACAGGAGGCGGGGCCTGGAAGTCCCGGCCAAACCCGCCCCCGCGTATAAGCCCCTTCTCGGCTTTCTCTCTCCATCTCTCTCCTCTCTTTCTCTCTCGCTCCCTTCCTCCCTGTAACCGCACAGTGAAAATTCACATTGTGGATCCGCTAACAGGCACAGATGTCATGTGAAAACGCACATGCTCTGCCATCCACACCGCCTTTCTTTTCTGTTTCCTCTTTTTTTCCTTGCTCCTTCTCCCTCTTCTTTGTAACTAACAAAACCACCACCAACTCCTCCTCCTGCTGCTGCCCTTCCTCCTCTTCAGTCCAAGTGATCACAAAAGAAATCTTCTGAGCCGGAGGCGGTGGCATTTTAAAAAAGCAAGCACATTGGAGAGAAAGAAAAAAGAAAAACAAAAGCAAAACAAAACCCAGGCATCAGCCAGCCAGCACATTTTTTTTTCACCCTTCCTAAAAACAAACAAACAAACCAAACAACCATCAAAACAGTCACCACCACCGTCGTCAAAACTGTTAGCATAGCAGCGGCGGCAAACGTCACCCTCCGGCCACGGCGTCCGCCTAAAGGGATGGTTTTCTCAGCGGAGCAGCTCTTCGCCGACCACCTTCTTCACTCGTGCTGAGCGGGATTTTTGGGCTCTCCGGGGTTCCGGCTGGGAGCAGCTTCATGACTACGCGGAGCGGGAGAGCGGCCACACCATGCGAGGTAAGCGAGCCCGCAGGCACCGAGGCTCCGAGGGTCGGGCTAACTCCAGCCAGATGGGGAGAATGGGGGAGGGGAGCGCACCAGCCAAAGGGGAAAGAGGTTGGCGGGGCGCAGTTCCCGACTTCGTGTTCGCAGGTCGGCTACAAATGGTCTGGGCGTAGAAAGTTGTGGGGAGGTGTTGATGCCTCTCGGGAGTTCTGAAGGGACGCGGGAGGGCGCTTTTTTGGAGAGAAGCAACGCTAGTTGCTTCTTACCAATCGACTTACACTGAACCTTTTTGCGTGCCACTCTCGCGTGCGAAAGCGGACGCGGGATAGAGGGAGAAGCAAGAGAGGGATGCCCAGAGCACTGTCGTTGCCAGCTGGGGTTGGGCGTGCGGGGCGCACCTGCGGATGGAGGCGCGGGAGCGCGAGGGCACACACACTGTCCAGGTTTCAAAGCCCACGAGCACTCTGGCTGGTTAACGCGCCCCTTCGTGGGAATGGTAGCCAAAGGGGAGGTGTAGCGGGGCAGGACGCCCTGTGCGGGTCTCTCGCTCTAGCGCTGCCTCCTGACTAGGTCCGCATACCCGACCCCGCGCAGACCAGGGACAAGCGCCACTCTGAAAAAGTTATGCGGAGAAAGTTCCAGAGGATAAGAGAATCCGCGCTGCTCGCGATAGGGAAGATTCTTTTTTCAAAGGATCTCTGCAGTAGGTGGTGCTGTATGATTCCCTTGGGTCAGGACCTCAGGTGGTGACGGTGGCCGCCCGCAGGACCCCTGGGCGAGCAGGCTGCTGCCAGGCGGCGCTTGAGAAACAGGGGCGAGACACCTGCTCCTGCTGCACTTTGGGCTTCTCGAGCGGCTGGCCGGGCCGGCTTTAGGGAGCCACTTTGTTCGTCTTCTCCCCTGTGGTGCTGGGACCTTCGGGTTTCCTGCGCGTTGTTCCCGGACCCGCTCTACCCCACTTTCTGCTTGGCCACAACTTCACTCTTTTCTTGGAGAGCGGGCCGGGTGCCCGCGTGTGGTAGGGATCTGTGCAAGCTTCTGGGAGCCCGCTCCCACCCCCATCCCACCCCCAGTTTTTCTTCTTGGCCACTCTGCCGTTCTTTGTGGGGGAAGGGGAGTCTCCTCTACCCTTCGCATGTTTCTCGGAGTCCAGGCAACAGAAAGTTGGAAACCGCCAGCTCCAGACCCTCCGATATCTCTGACCCCGCCACAGGTGGATTGGCAGGAAGATCTTGGGAGAACTGAGCTCTAAACACACTCATCGCTTTCCACCCGGCTGTGTTCGCCTGCCACCCAAACTCCCGATACCTCTCTAGGAGAGCCCCGAAGGTGCAGTGTGCCTGCTCCTCCCGCTCCGCTGCGGTGAACCCCAAGCCTGGACGCTTAGGGCAGAGACTGGGTTAGTGGGCTGAGCCCTGGGATGTGGCAGAAAAGGAAAGGAGGAGGAGGAACCGAGAGGCTGTACAGAAAGGTGGGTGGGAGGGAGGTAGCTGAAGATAAAGAACAGGTACGTCCTGGTGGGATGGTCTTGACTGACCCAGCGCACTGGGAGTGGGGCCCCCGGCGAGCGCGAGCTGGTTCCAGTTTAGTGTCCCATTTGGGGGTTTGGTCACATGTTCCACTGTCCAAATTGTTTCAGGATACTAGCGTGTGTGTGTGTGTGTGTGTGTGTGTGTGTGTGTGTGTGTTTCTTTTTCTGTCCCATCTCACAACCATCCGCTCTCTTTTAGATTTCTTCTCCTGGGGACTGGGGCTGCTAGTTGGTCCCTCATTACTTCTCCCCTTCCAACACTCCAATGGCTGAGTTCTTACGTTTTAAAGGTTTGAAACCACGCACCACCTCAGCTTGGCCTTTGGACCTGGGACATAAAAGCCGCTTACTCTCTCCTTAAACTGTAAAAATAAGAAGAGTTCGAGGCAAGAGTGGATGTAGCTTGATCGCGCTGCTCCTGAAGGAGCAGTTTGCCAACAACAGTTTGGGTTTGCCACATTGCTCGCTTTGGGGACTCAAACATTTTGAAAGGTTTAAATACAGGCGCTCGCCTCAAACCAGTCTAAGCCCATACCTGCGTTCTAGAGGGCGCCACTCTCACCAGGCTGCCCAGGACCGCTTACAAATTCTATTTTAAGGAGGCCTGGTGGGACGCGCTGGAGAAAAAGCAAGTTTAAAAAGTGGCGAGGTCTTTCTCTCGCTCTCTCGGTCTCTCCTTTCTTGACCCCTCTCTCTCTTTTGCCATCGCTTGGCATTTCCTACAGACCTTGACCTCCTGCGACATCAGGGGTTGTTCTTTAAGGATGGATTGAGAAAAGAGCCAGACTACTCAGACATCTTGTAGGAGGGAGTCAGGGATTGAACTTGAGTGTGAACTTGAGAAGTGAGAGCGGAAACGAATCTGCTTTCTCTTGTGCCTGGGATGCTAAGCAGCCTGTATTGGAAGGAGGAGGTCGGTTTTTGAGTTCAGCTTTACAGTGTGCCTACTCCATTTCCTTACCCCCCACACACACTTACACATACCCCATCCCCAGTCAGTACCTTGGCTTGGGCTCCACGCTTTGCAGTTTGCCAACTATCTTAAGTCGGGGCGTCGAATACTTGATCCAGGAATGAGTGGTTACCCTTGGGACCAATCCAATAAATTCACCCATTACCTCTACCCCGCCCCCTCCAGGTCTAGGATAATTAAGAGACTATCCAGAGGGAAGCTCTGGGGTAAGAAAGGGGTTAATCTTTGAGGTCATTGTCCTGCTCCACAGCGAAACTGAGTCTCGGTGGAGCGCGGTAGGTTACTGTGGGCTGGCCTGGGGCGGAGGAGGTTTTATTTGGTGGCTCACCCTTTGTCTGCTAAAGGTACCGCGTCAGTTCTAGAAACGCTTTTTCGGAGATTGCATTATTGAGGGGAATAACTTCTGAAGGCGGAAGGAAGGACTTGTAATTGGGTCCCTCAGTAGGTGAGAAACGAGTGAGCCGAGGTGTGGGTTTCAAGATTCCTTCCTGAGAGTCCTGTCAGCTGTTTATTACTCAAGGGCACAGATGTGGTCGGATTTTCAGCCCTGCCTCTGCAGAAAACCCTGCTTCCAAAAACCGGCATAAGTGTCGCAATCAATAGGTGATTGTGGCACCGCGGATTAGAAATGTGGTTTTATACTTGCTGTAAGCAAGGATGGGACTTGACTTTTCTAAAGCCCAGTTTTCGTCTATTATTTTCAAGTAGTTAATTTGTATTAATTGCTAACTTTAGAAAAAAAGGCTGCTTTGCTTTCAGAGGTATGATAAGCCCTCGGAAGTCTGGCCAGGCCTTTAGATCTCCTAAACAAGTTCTTGATCTTAACTTCCTGCACAAATTTCACTTAAATATTACTAACAAACGTTCCTCCTCCCACAATTAAAAAGAAAAAAGAAAAAAACATTGCTGGAAGGACATCTCCGTCAGTAGTCCATTAATAATTGTTCATTTAGTAATCATCACAAAGCTGTCGTTATCCCCCCAAAAAGTAAACATTCAAACACTTTGAAGAAAAATCCTAAAGCTATTTCTCAAATATTGTTGAAAAACTATATAGTCACAAAACCAAAATATTTTCTTAGGTGGTTACATCTTGGGATGCTCTGCTCCCTCTTCCCCCAACATCCTGGGTCAATTTGTAACAAGTACATGTTGTTACATATTGCTATGTACTTGTTGCAGAAGTGCTTGATATCTTTGGGCTTCTGAAATACATATTAGAACTACTAAGGCTTTTTAGGTTCCTGTATTTTCAGAAAATCAGAAATTGGGAAACCAGGATGGAAATAGAAAACAAAAAATTTTGAGCAGCCGGCCTCGTAAACATGAAAGATAAACATTAAAACTCCTTTGTTAGCATTCATTTAAAACTTAGAAGTCTTGGATCTTCCATCAGCATCGGTATAGGTTTTGCTCATTAAATAATCTTTAGAAAATGGTTGCTTGCATCATTATTAAAGCGGTTTGCATAAAGTTTTACTTTAACATGAATAACACTATTATACTCTTAATCTATAAAGAATGTTAACATTTATTTATTTTGGTAACAATTTGTTAAATACTAAAGTATTAATTGCCTTAAAAGCAATTATTCAGGGTGTACTTGCATACATTGTATTTTAAATTGAAGTGTTTCAGAGTCATGAGACCTGAAACAGAGCTTTTACAGCACCAAAAAAAATATAAAGTTTCGGCGTCAATCTTCATGAAAATGACACTGGAACTATATAATAATACCTACTATTTTTCTAAAAGCATTTACGAATTTGTCATCAGATTTTAAAATGATTCATTGAGGGAAGTTTATCTAGATAAAATATAAGTAAAACTTTTTTTCAGCTATTATTTCACATTTTATAAACTTGTATCCACTTTTAGGAATGTCATGTGGCCTATGTAGTGTCTATACTTTTACTACAGTGGTCCTAAAAATAAGTGTTACTCACAACACATTAAATCGATTTTTTCACTGTAACGAATATTATACCTTTAATTTAAAGTACATTTTATAGCAGTCAATTAATACAAAGTTAAAAATTATTCTAGTAAGTTATTAAATTTTAAAAGTCTGCATATATGGGTCTGCTGATGTTCTAGAAATTTGTAAATAAAGTGAAGTTTAAAATTGTGAACAATAATATCAGTGCCACTGTACACTGGTGAAATCCAAGACTTATAAATAATTATGTAAAGAAGTAGGAGAAAGAATGCCAAAGTTAAGACCATCAAATTCTAGACAAATTGAAACAAGTCAAAGGTTATAAGCATGTATGCTATTAGTGCAAAAGTTATTAGTTATTGAGGTGACTTAAAATACATATCTTTTATCATTCCAGTATTATGAAGAGAATTTCTTAAGTCTAAATCACCTCTGTATTTATCTCATAAAGACAAAGAAACACAAAGGCTTTAAATTATATTGCCATTAACTTAATGTAATTGATATTAATAAATTATTTTATTGTGATGTTAAAATACACAGAAAAGTATTATGAATGGACAATGTTCATAATAATTAATATAGGGTTTTTTATTCTAGATATAGTTTTACTATTCCATCTACTCTTATCTAAAAGATAGAAATTAAGTAGATGAATAAGTCTTTTGTAATGTAATGAATGATGACCTTTCATAAAATGAGCTCTCTACACATAAAGTATTATTCCTGTAATATTGTAATCATCTTCCAATTACAGCTTCTTGCAAATATTTAATCTTACTTTGAATAGAATCTCTGACTTAACAGAATCTCTAGCAGATAATAGCAGTCTTTGGAGGCGTCTGTTGATACACACTGATACACAATATGTATATGTATGTGCCTATAACCACCCACTCAGACAAGAAGAATGAATATTTGAGAGAGAAAATCATTCTTATCTTTGCTTTCACAATCCAGACTTTCAAATTCAAACATATTTAGAGAAACAAGAAACTTTCCAGAGCATTCATACATGTTGTACTTGAGTCGAATAAAAAAGAAACTGTTAATAGCATCTATTTATAAATGATCTACACAAAACTCCATTATACTTCCTAATGATAATTAGAGGGAAAAGGAATCAAAGAATTCAGGTCTGCCAAATAAATAAAATATTCCCTCTCAAATTAAGCAACAAATTTATAGATAACAAGGCTTATGCCATGAATTTGAAGGATGTCTCCTTTGTAGCAAAAGACAAAGGGAGCATAGAGGAATAAATATTGATTGAACTAATCATCTGATGAATAGAAATGAGATTTACCAGTGCACCAATATAATAGGCTATGTTAACTAGTTCTTTCATAGCGCATATGCTGCCCTTTCAACCCCTGACCCCATCCATTCATTTCTTAATGAGGGAAACCACAGGTGTTATAACGGCATTTACAGTGAATCAAGCTAAATATAATAACCATGTGGTTAACTAATGGCATTGGGGGGATGAAAGGAAATATTGTAATCAGAGTGTCGCAAAATTATTATGCATTGCAAACCATTTAGAATTTTGGCTTGCTCTGTTCACCTTTAAAATATACCTATGAGGACATTAGTATTTCAGGTCCTAAATGTGTTGTCTCCTTAATAAGCACAGTTTTATTAATGCTTATCTGAAGTGTTAAAAATGCTATTCAACATACATTTTACCTACATTGTTTAATACTTTGCATAGTAAACATTTAAAACATTTTAAAATGACACAGAAGATATAATATTTTAGACTTAAGATTGCACGTATTTTTCTTGGTTAGTGATTATTTTACAAATATTGGAAATAGAATATAACATAATTATAAAGGTATAATATACGATAAATTTTGTTTTAAAATTAAATTGAGATATTCTTGACTTAAGCATATCTTTCCAAAGGTCAAATGAATGTGTCACCTTTTGCCAAAACCTGAGGCTAAAAACTTGTTCAAAACATGCTCTTATAAAAGAATGAAAGTAATTTGCTTTGACTTAATTGTGTTTACCTCTGCATAGTGAATATTTTAACTGGCTGGGTATGCTGACTTTGTAAATTACTTTACTAGACAGGGTGTTCGTTGATGTCATTTTGTGTGTGATTAGTTATCATATCATGTGGTCATGGGTTATATTTCTCTAATTCACAGAAATCACAGGCATAAGCAAAGAAAGAGCAAATCAATCTGGTTGTTTACTAAATTGTGTTTTTTGTTACTAGCCTTCTTATTACTTTGTACTCATATGAATCCAACATCCTGGCACTGTGGTTCATATGAAAGATTTGGGATGCTTAAAGGAAACTGTTACATAGATTTTTATCTCATAGTAAAGTTTTTTCTTAATGAATATTACAGTGTCATTTTTAAGTCACATTTAAAAATTTTTCTATATATGTCCAATTAAGCATCCTCTTTTTTTACATGAATTTCATTAGGATTATGTTGTTATCATGTGACAATAGTAGATATACAATATTTTAATTTTAAATTAGAAGTACAAAAGTACTCTCTGAATTGGGGCACAAAATTATCCTCAAAAAGGAAACATCAAAAGCTTTTTTAAATGGCCTTGGCATTTATAAGCATTACTTGGCATGAAAGAAATGAGTACTAATGGCTGCAAAAAAAAAAAAAATGCAAAATATTATTTTATTTTAGTTTTCTTACTCATTTATAAAAATATTTTCATATGAATTTCTCTCCTTCCTATGGAACCAAATTTGATTTTCCTGTTCTATAAATTTTGTCAAACTCATTGATCAACTCATTTCTAGGAGATTAAATTAAGATAATACTCTTGAAAATGAAAATAAGATTATCTTCACAAATGTTTCTATTTTGTTTTAATTTTAAAAGAACAGACTCAAAGATTTGATCTTTTACAGATATATATATGTGATATATATATAGATATATATATCAAAATAGAAATCATTTATTAATTAATGATTTATTGAGCATCTACTCAAAGCCAGGCACAGAACTGGGCCCTAAAGATGTTTAGGTTGATAAAGCATTGTCAACTGCTGAGGCTATAATAGCTATGATCAAAGCAAAAGCAGAACAAAATACAGTGGGACGCTATTAGAATGTCAGGACAGCTCTCACAGGGGAAGTGATATCTGGTATGGGCCTCTAAAGATAAGTAGAAGTCCATCTTTTGGTTAATTTGTTCATCATAAATAATGTTTATTAAATTATTATTTGTTGTATTCCCCAGTTGCTTTTTACAGTCGGTACTATGTGAAATTTAGTTTATTAACATAGAACCATTCTAAAAAGAACATATTCTGATGTAGAACAAGCAGTAGTATTATTTTCAAATAAAACTTTTATTTGTAAAATAATTTTCAAGTGACAATTCTTAAAAAAAAAACACTCTAAGGTAATTTTTAAATTACAAAAAGAAAATATACTGAAAGAAACAAATATCGGTGTGAGGAAAAGTGTAACTGTAAAAATTTTAAAGTATCACCAGGAAAAAAAATGGGAAAATACAATATCTTTATACATTTGTTTTTATAAGAGAAATTCTTATTTTTGTAAAATGAGGAAATGGCTGATATATATTGAGTTTTATGTTCTTTAACAGTTAAGATATTATCTGAAAATAGTGATATCTGCTCTAGAGAATATCTTAGATTACCAGGTATCAGGGAGAATAACATTAATTGAAGTAGTGGGATATATCAGCAGTGTCTGAGGACCACAGTAATATTCTTTAAACTTTTACATTTCAAGAACTTGGATATGAGATTGAACTCTGAAAATTAAACTATAAAATTCACACATAATGGTCTTTCAGACTTTGGAGCTATTCTCTCTCTTAAGCATATTTAAAGAAGGAAAATTCCTGAACTCATAGACATTAAAAAAAAAAAAAGAAAAAAAAAACGTGACTCTGAGAAGCAACTAATGACTGTCAGGCTGAAAAAATATCCACTACAATTCACAATTAGGCTCTTCATTTTGAAGTGACAATTTGGCGTTCCGGTCTTGTACTTTAGATCTTGTGAGCTTAGTTAACTTGAATCCTCATACTAAGGCTGAATCCACTCTAAAACACTGGTGAGATCAGGTTTCTGAGCCTACAAAGCTGAAAACCAGGCCCTGGGCTGCGGAGAATTCACGAAAGTAAATGTCACCATTTGAGATATCCAGGCAGCCAAACTGTCACTCTTGGTCATAACCCTCTGCATTACCATGAACCTCATCTTCAAATAGCTACATAGTAAGCAAGACCACAGAGTCATGGGTTTTCAGTCTTGAAAATTAGATATAATTTTTTAAATGCTGATTAGAATTTATTAGACTAAGGAATGGTGCTTTTCCACTGTAACACATCCTGATAATGAAATGGCTATTATATTTGATCTGTTTGTTTATTGGCACTGGAAGAATTTAAGAAATGGATGAATGACGCCATTTCTTGGGGCTTTTCTAAAAAGGTGAAAGATTAGAAGAGAGGGCATGCAAAGGCCCCTCTAACTTTTAGAAACTTTGATTGAACAGTTATTTAATAAGGCACCCGGTTTTCAAGATACTCCCTTCCTCACCTCTTATTGCAATTTCTCTGGTGCTCATATATTATATGACAATGAACATACATGCCCACTTTGTGTTATATGTGCTATTCTAGGTGTAAATGTAGACTGAACCTTTGTAGAACAGTAGTTTTACTTGAAGTGCTATATGTAATACGAGTCTAGATTTTCACTTTAGCTTTTATGGAAATTTGTCTACTACTTAGTAAACATTATCCACTATTTTGATCATTCATTAAAAAGACTTTTTAAAGGGAATCATTAAATAGGATCAGAATGTGTTGTCACCTGTAATTAATTCTGAGAATACACAATTCAGACAATAGTAGTATTTTATTTGTATAGTAAAAATTATTAAAACTAGTTATTTATCAAACTACATTTAAATTATGATTAGTTTCACCTGTCCAGGGCATGGTTCTCAACAATGCTTCATGTTGGTTCTGTGACACTGGATTAGCGTGTTCTAAGTTTCCCAAATAGAAGTTTCATCATATAGCTTGAGACAGAATGAACGCTCAAGTCAAATTTTACTATCGAGCACCTGCTGGCTTCTAGATTCCAGAATCTAATAACACAGAAAGTTAAAGAACGTAAACATGTTGAGTTTCTAATGAATAATTGGTATCATTATCATTGTCGGTCAAATACTGAAATTATTATACAGAACAATTCCTACTAATTTGTACATAAGTTGTGCCTGGCACGTAGCGAAGGAATTAAACACTTTTTTATTTAAAAAAGAAAAGAACTCTTGTTCCTAATTTTCACTGTTTTTGAATATGAACAAATGCCAGAGTCTGGTGGAATCGAGTAACATTTGTTCAGGAAAATCATTGTATCGTTAAGGTGCTTTGTTTCTTGGCAATAATTTATTTGTTTGTTTGTTTGTTTACGAAAATAATATTTTAGATAAATTTATTTAAAAATTTTTAGGATCCTAACCTATTCATCAGTTTGCTCTAAAATTAAATATAAAACAAACAGATCAATATTCTGGGTGGGGTTTTTTTTGTTTGTTTTTTCTTTTTTTAATGCTGAGCACCTTTTCAATGGCTTAATTCTAAGCACTTTCACCCTTGGACATAAATTTTCATTCTTGTGATTTAAAAAAATTAAGAACCAAAGGAACAGGACTTTTAGAATATCTTTTCAAGGGCAGCTCAGAAATATTAATAAGAATGCTAATAAGGTGGCATTAATACCCTTCCAGTTACTTTTTTTATTTTGTTTTGTTTACTAATATTATTAAAGGTCAGTCTAACACCCATGTCACAATAAATTAAAATTTATTTTATTGGTTATAAAAAGTATTCTTTGGTAATGAAATAAGTTGATTCTTTCTACAGCAATGCCACCCTGAACAAGCCTGATCCTGTCTGATCTCGGAAGCTAAGCAGGGTTGGGCCTGGTTAGTACCTGGATGGGAGACCACCTAGGAAGACCAGGTGCTATAGGTGCAAAAACTAAAAAAAAATAAGAGATTGTAAGCTGACAAGGTCCTTGTAATTTGTGAGGTCAACCAAGGGTTGCCTTGCCTAAAAAAGAAAAAAAATAATAATAAGTTGATTCTGAATTCTTTTCTACCGAAATTTCATTAATGATTTTGGAAAGGTTATCTAATATGATTGACATGAGTGTTGATTTAGAGTCAAAGACAGACTTTCTTTTATCATATAATACAATGATCAAAAAGTAAAATAAAATAGATGACAACAGTATAGGTGACAACCCTAATAGTGGATCAAGTCTAAATGTGATTCAATAAATCTTAATTATTGAGTACTTACACTGTTTAAGAAGTGATGTCCTTCCAAGATAAAAGTCTCAAGCTGGGTTTTCTTATAAAACTCCTAAAGAATTTCTTATATACTTTTTGTTCAATTTGAATTTCTAAATGAGAAAAACAGATGACTTCTCCAGAATTATTTAAGAGAGATTGAGACCAGAATTTG